>NW_005841994.1:879740-887886 GCF_000455745.1 Alligator sinensis
GGGTCAGATGACCCCAGACAGATGCCTATCCAGCCTTCTCTTAAAGACCCCCAAGTTAGGGGAGAGCACCACCTCCTGTGAAAGCCCATTCCAAATTCTGGCCACCCTTACCGTGAAGAAGTTCTTCCTGATGTCCAGCTCTCTGATCTGCTCTTTGTCAGTTTGTGACCATTGTTCCTTGTTACCCCAAGAGGTGCCCTGGTGAACAGAGCATCTCTGGTTCCTTGCTGCCCCTCCACAGTGAATTTGTAGGTGGCCACAAGATCACTTCTCAGCCTTCTCTTGAGGAGGCTGAACAGATCTACCCTACTAGTTACCTTTGCCACCCTATGCTATATGGTGAATTTGATTGATTGATGGTCACTGTCCCCAAGGTGACCACAAATCTGCAGCTCCCCTACCAGGTCATCCCCTGTAGCAAACACCAAGTCCAGTAAGGCATTCCCCCTAGTGGGACCGTATACCTCCTGTGTTAGGTGAAGGTCCTGTATGCAGGTTAAGAACCTACACAAATGGTTGGATTTGGCTGACTGTTCCTCCCAGCAGATGTCAGGGTAGTTTAGGTCCCCCATGACAACCACGTCCCTAGACCGCATGGCCTCTGAGAGCTGCCTTAAGAATTCCAGGTCTAGCTCTTCCTCTTGATGTGGTGGTCTGTAGCAGACCCCCACCACTAAGTCCCTTCCCCCCCGACCTCCATGTATCCTAACTCATAATACCTCTAATTTCTCCTCCTCTGATCCCATTTCGATTAGGGTAGACGTATAAAGCTCCTTAACATAGAGAGCAACACCCCACCCCACTTTCCTTCCTACTCTGTCCTGTCTGTACAACCTCTAGCATACTGCCCAGTCATGGGTAGGGTCCCAACAGGTTTCGTTAGCCCCACTAAAGCAAAGTTATAGTTTGCAAGCAGGAGTGCGAGTTCCTCCTGCTTGTTCCCTATGCTCCTAGCATTAGCATAGAGACACTTGAGCCCTCTGAATGGTACCTTTGGTGCCCCCCCATTCTGATGCCCAATGTGCCGCTTAGTACTTACCTGGGATGGTCTGTTGCATGTCTCGTAGATTGTAGGTCCTAGATTCTCTCCATCTCCGTCCCCCACTGAACCTAGTTTAAAGCCCAACGTAGGAGATCAGCCAACCTGTAAGAGAAGAGATGCTTACGTTTTGCAGAGAGGTGAAGCTCATCACTTCCCAGGAAGTCCCTTGCACAAAAATGTGGATTGTGGTCCAGGAAGCCAAAACCCACATGAAGGCACCTGAATATCCAGGTATAATCCCTCCCCCCGAAAAAAAGTGGCACAGGCAACCGTAAGGTCAGGTCCTCCAAAGAGACACTCTGGTAGCCGGCCAGCACATCTCTATGCCTGCCTCTTGCCCCATGCTGCAGCACACTGCCCATGAAGGGTGAACTGGGATGCAGGCTGCAGTGAACTGGACCTGGGGTCTGTTCCAGGTAAGTAGGGGGTGGAGGGAGCTGGAGATGGGGAGGGGCTGTGAGGGTTGTTGGGGACCATGGTGGGGCAGCTAGGAAGGGTCGGTCCCCTGCCTGCCCCCCACAGGGCCTACATGCCCCCCTCCGCATGGCCCCAGCCCCCCTGAACAGCCCACAGCTCACCCACAGCAGCAGGGATCATTGGGACGCTTGGGGTCTCCTGGAACAGCCCCCTCACATGGCATGTGGCAGTGTGGCTCCACCCTATAGCAATAAAATATTGCCCAACTGATCCCTCTCTCTGGATTCTGAGGTATTTTTAAAAGTTATATAGTGGTCTTCTGTTTTAATTCTGGAAGAATATGGATTTTGGGGTGTTTTAAAGAGTGAATTTGGGATTTTTCTATCAGAGATTTTGCAGTTTTTAAATAGGGATCACTAGGATTTCTGCTAACGAGGCAAGTGGCAGGATCCAGGCAGAGGACAGGACTGGCAGCTGGGACCCAGCTGGAGGTGGCTGACCTTCTGTCTATTTGTATCCTTCAAGTACCATGGGTCCTAAGGCCCACCCAGCTAACTAGTAGCCCCTACTGTGTGGGTCTAATGGGTGAAAGATACAACAGAATTCTTGGGACAACAAAGGAAAAAACCAGGACAGGAGTGATGTGAGGTTCAAAGGGTCAAAACATGAGAATGAATGCTCCTGAGGGGGACACCAAGCAGAGACTCCCAGGCCATGCCCACCAGTTCTCAAAGGTATCCAAGCAGCTGGTGGATGCCACCCAGTGGTGCTCCACTCAGAGGCATGTGCGGACCAGTAAGAGGAAAACAGCCCCACAGTCCCTGGGCACCTTCCTGCCCAGAGCCTCCTTCCTGATCATGTACAAGACCCACTTGGTCAAGGCCAAAATAAATGTTGACCAGGAGGTCCCGGGACTTGGTGGGGCTGTGGATGGGGTGTCCAAAAATAAAAAGGTGGAGGGCAATGTTCATCCAGAACCTCAGGAGGGACGCAAGGGTGGCATGGTGGATTGTGTGGTGCACGGGCATGTAGAGGTGGTGGTAGTGGACAGGGGAGAAGTGGGGACTGGTTTGGTATCCTCCAGCCAGCTCAGGTGGTGGAGCGGGGAGTGCTGTGAGGCTGGGCGATATGCTGGCCCCATGACAAACTCCAGTGGGCTGGAGGACACTGGGGGTGGGGACTGCCATCGTGCAGTACCTGGTTGACAAAGGCAAGATTTCACCTCCTGGGTTAGGCAGCAGGTCACATGCATTGTGGGTAAAGCCACGCTCTGGGCCAGCACAGCAGGGTCCACCCACAGCTGTCTACTGTAGGCCGGGAGGTCTCCGACAGGGGTGACACCACCCAGGGCCAAACTCTGTCGCAACCGAGGCACCTCTGCCATTGGCACCTCCAGCTGGGGGTTTCAGAGGAGGGGCTTGATGAGCAGGTCAGTGCCCTGGGTGAATGTTGCAGGGGACCTGGAGGTGGAGACCAGCCTCCAGGCCTGGAGGAGGTCCTGGTAGAACTCTGGAAGCCCTGTCAGGTCCTGCAGGGACAAGCCCTACAGGCTGAGGAGCTGCCAGTCCTATGGAGCTCCAGGAAGCAGCAGAGGAAGGCGTGCCCCAGGTGGCCGCATGTCACATGGCTACTGACACCGTATAGCAGTCACTGCAGGGCCTGAAGGCAGAACATCAGGACCTGGCTGCACAGGCAAACCAGGTCCTGGCCACCCTCCTGCAAGGGGAGGCCTTAAGACCTCTGCACTGGGTAGTGCTGTCCTGCTCAGAAAAACTCCAGCACCTGTCTCTAGAGCCCAGCCAGGACCTGTGTGGGGCACCAGCAGGGTGTGGAAGCAGTGCCAGAGAATGGACAGGACTAGCTGGTTCACTACCAGCACTTTCCCGTACTTCTCTATGACTGTATGACATGGGATTGCCTTAGCTTTCCCACAAGCTACCAGTGACCAACCATTCTGTCCAAGTCTGGCACCTCCACCCTACCCCAACCTTTGCCCCTGATTGTGTGCTTATGTCCCAGTCTCACTCCTCTCTTCCCTTTTCCACCAAAGATTTTAACTCCATCTTTTGACTATGCAGGAAGCAACAATATGCATCCATTTTTCAGGTTGTGGGGCAGCAAAAGGAAATGTACCACCACTGCTTCACATCTTTTTCCATCGCACCATACCAAGGGAGTGAAGGGAAAAAAGAACTGTAGCATTTCCTAATGACCCATAATATGGCTATGTAAGATGGAAGGTGAGAGAGAGACAAAGCCTCTGACAATAAAAATGGGTGAATACAGGCTACAGACTTTGCATGTCCCTGTTTGCACAGATATAGAGATGATGGGTTACTTGCTCAGCTGATGCCAGAGAAGAATGTGTAAGAATTTTTAGGGAGGAATGTCTGAGTCCCAACAGCTGGAATCAAATAACCAGTGCCTATAACTAATGGCTGTAGCAGATGCAAATCCACCATGAATCCACAGGCACAAATGGCACATGTTAACCATTTGGTGCTGATCCAAGGGGACAAATGGACTGTGCTGACAAATGGCCTGATAGCATTGGCTATGCCATCGAACCATTTCAGTGGGTCCTGCTTTTCTGTCCATGTTTCCTTCTCCCAGTTAGGGCAGGAGGAAAATCCTGGGGCCAGTAGTAATCGAGCAGAGCTGGACTGTATGGCTCCAGAAGTTCAGGACAGCATTTAAAACGGGGAAAGTAAAGCACTGTCTTCCAGCAGCTCAGCCCATGATTAGCTGCCCCATGGGCTAAGGTCTCACTGGGCTGAATCCTGCTGGTTTTGTGGGTTGAGCTATCCAATACTGTGCTCTTGTTTAGCCTCTGAAATACTGCTGTGGCTTTGAAGGCAGGGGTTGTAAGGAGCATAAAAGCAGGAGCGGGAGATAGAGTTTGGTACCCTGCATGTAACTTTCAATACAAAGCACGTGAGAAGTTTTCCATGAACTTCCACAGTGGCTTTCTTATTGTTATATCCAACACAGTTTCTCCCCAGATCCTATACTGAACTGCAACATACAGGGCCAGAAATGGTGCTCTAAGGGACTTGGCATGCATTCTCTTAATGCAGGAGTGACACACACCCAAGGGAAACATCACTCTGTGGCCCTGTGTGACAACCCTGAGAAGAAACGGCTCCTTGTAACTGAGTCACCTACTGGTTATCAAACAGCTGAGGCATTTGAGGATATTCTGAGTCCCTTTTGGAAATGTATTAGATTTATCCTGATAATAACTGATTAATGTTGTGTGCCATCAGAATAAACCCTAATTTTCCCTTCTTCCTTCTACAGAAGGTAGAATAAATAGAATTAAGCCATAGAAAATACCACAGAATTATGTGTTTTTGTAATATTAATATTGAACTACAGTACTTATATTTCTTCCCTTCAACATTAGATCATAGTTTCCTGTAATGACATCCTCTCTTACTTGAACAATGCAGATAATAAAAACAAAACAAGAGACAAATAGTTTGTTGAAATATTATTCAAATTCTAATTATTAGAATTAAAAAGTGCCCAGCAGCCAGCATCTCCCATAGTTCTCAGTTAGGATGGAAAAGAGAGATAAGGCAAACATGGAGGCCTATCAGATTTTTTTTTTTTTGATACTGGTTCTTGAAGAGACTCTAAACTCTCTCTCATAACATAGGCTTTTGTTAAGCTTTAGGTCTTCTCCCCTAAAGCAGGATTCATCCTGCCAGTGAAGATAAGGCCAACTGCTACAAAAACAGTGAGCATTGCAGGCAGTTCACAGCATCTCATGGATGCTTTCCCCTGGCACAAAGGGAGTGGATCACACACCAGTTTGCTCTGCGCAAGCTTTTCTGATAAGGTTGCACTGGATGCCAGATTTCCAGTTTTCCCAAACAAGACAGTGTATAAAATACCCTGAGATGAATGGAAACCTGAGAGGACAAGTGCAGGAGTTGAACTGAGAATGTTCCTATGGTTTTTTGTTGCTAGGGAAACTCATTTTGCTTTCTGTGTGTTTAGAGATCAGTTACTTTACTTTAAAGTCAGACTCTAATGTGGTGCAGCTTTGGGAATAATAAAGTAATGCCTAAACAAATGTAATGCAATGATAGTAAATCATATAATACAGTTTGCCTGGTTTTGGATTATTTGGAGCAAGTGCGCCGTTTCTTATTTTCCTCCTTGGTTTTTCATTGAAGCCCTCCTGATGTCTAAATTCTCAGGCTCTTTTTTTTTCAGTCCTAACATATCACTATTTTACCCAGACCTACCGTCAGGTCATTGTTTGCTGCAGTAAATGCTTAACAATGCTGAATCATACTTGGATTGTAAACTCTAAAACATGACAGGACTTCCAGGCACTCTGGTCAAACGGCCACCTGTCCCTAACAACCAGTGACTAGCCGACAGCATGTGGGGAAGTGATGTGCCCATCATCACATCCAGGTGCCTTTGACTCTCTAGCCTGAATATCCAGGTACAATGGGCAGATTTAGTATTTTCAATAGGGGGGTGCTGGTTGTGTGGCACATCATCACATATAACACAATAAATTTTTCTCCAAGTAAAGCTTCAAGTTTCTCTTTAATAATATGATAGAGGGCTATATTATTCAGTTTAAGATCAAAGCAAAACACAAAAGTAACTATTGGAATGTGCATTCATTTTCTAGAGTATATATGAAGTTTAAAAAAACACAAACTGGGCAAAAAATAGTCATAGACTATACGATTAGTGCTATAGTCATTAGTTGAAAGTACATCACTTATTCAGATTCATAAAACAAAATCTAGCTCATCGTGTGTGGGTGGGTCTGGAGACAGCATGCGGTAGGCCAGGGCCGGGGCTGTGCTTGCTGGTAACTGCCAGTCTCTGTGGGACCAGGGCCAGCAATGGTGGCAACCACAAGAAGCCTCTGCCTAGTAATGGAGTCCAGCTGGAGAGCTGCCCTATCCCTGCTGTGTGCCCGAGGGTGGTGGGATATGCCATGGGCCAGATGGGACAAAGGGACCCGCCACAGGCCAGACAAAGTCCCTCTTGTGGGCTGTATTTTGCCCACCTCTGAGCTAGAGGGATAACAGCTACCTACGAAGCTCCATTGTCTTTGGAGGGCACTGCACAAGTATAAGAGGGAGAAAGATTTAAGCTATTATTGCTGCTTACAAAATCATCCCTGTGCCTGAGAACTTGTTTTCTTAAATGCATGCTAGACTCGGACTTACTTAATAAGGGGCCAAACTGTGTCCTTGGATGGGTGTATGTGATTACCATTCAAATCAATGGGTTGTGAAGTCACAAGCCAAAGGAAAAAAATTGGTCCAAAAACTTTTTGCATATAAAGCTGTTTTTAAGTTTTTTCCTTTTAAGTTATTTTGTCATTTCCCAGTTTTGGTCCTGCCAGTCCCCCCCTCCCCAAAAAATCTTCAATACTTTTATTGGGAATATTAATTTTTCTGTGCAGTTTTAAATCTAACCAATGTAATTCTATGGTAGAAATATAATTCTCTGCTAAATTCTATAGGATGAGTTAAAAATCTGTAGCAACTGTATTAAATCCCAGGGGGTTGTTAAACATCACCCTAATATTACCAGGGTGCTAAAACAATTTTTGTACAAATCTAAGTGTGTAAACATTTGTGACAGTCTATGGGATTCTTTCATAAGAGTATTAAATGTTTGATTTTTGTTTCATTCTTTATAATGAGATTTGGTCTGATCATTTTTTTTTCTTCCCTGAGAATAAGTCACATTATTTCTTCATAGGTAATTCATTTCAAAATGATGAAAGAGAATTAATTATAGTAAGTAATTAAACAATCAGGTTGTTTTGCTGATTTTTTTGGGCCCAGGCCAGGGCCCACTGAAGTGACAGAGCACTCTCATTGCCTTCAATGCACGTTGGGCCAGGCCCTTTATTCGGCTTTTTAGCAGCCTATAACACAGTTGTATGTGAATCAGTATTGATCCTCTTGTGGCATTTGACAACTTTCTTCAAGGCTCCAAGAAAACTTAATTTTGCCCCTATAACGATGGCATTTTATGTAAAAACTGAAAGCAACATGTTACTAGGCATCTAAACAGTCCTATTTCCTAATCATGAGAACCATTTCCAATGTGCTATAATACACATGCAACCTTACTCAGTATAAAAAACCCTACCAAATGGCTTTAGCATTAGAAATACAAATTTATAAGCTGTACATATACTTGCATAACCTTATAATATTGTAGGATTTACGTGCTTTATAATACAATATTACATTTCTTTTCACAAAAAAATCCTTCTCCTTCACTAGCACATTAAGCTCTGAGAAAATGGAAGAAACTTTACAGTTCTCAATGGATCCTGGGATGATGGATGTCCTTTGGAAATCTTTACAATGCACTTGAAAAGAATACAGAAAGCCAACAAAACACGGCCAACCACACATTTTCAATTGGGGAATGGCACTGGAGGGCACAGTGAAGGCTGGGAGGGTGGGTGTAAATTGCCTGGGGTAATAATGAGTCCCAAGGAATTACTGGGCAATGAAACTGGCTAGACTCATGCTCTGTTAAGCTTCCAAATTATTAAAACATTCAGTAGAGACAGGTGAATGGTGTTTTGGCTTTTGACAGGATTCCTCTGAAATACTCTCAACCATAGGAATCTTCAATGCTTTTTAATTCTCCCTCTCTCTCTCCCCCCTCTCCCCCGCCCCC
>NW_005841994.1:887917-894271 GCF_000455745.1 Alligator sinensis
ATGCGTAAAATGTCTGTATATAGTTTTAAGGAAAAAATCTAGTATTTGCAGAATCTGTCTCCAACAGCACAGAAGACCCATACAAATGCATATAATCAGAGGGAAAAAAGGAATCTTATTTCCGTAACATAGGCCACATTTTGGCCTGTTCTTCCATGGAGTCTTATTGCATTTATTAAGTTTGTTAGATAACTATATGTTAGTAGAAACAATTCATGGAGTGGTGAGAAATGCTGAATTGTCAACTAATGCTAGTGATGAAGCAACAGTAATTACCATTATAACAAATATATTTAGAGAGGTACCCCATCAATTGGTTTCCTGGCCTGGAACGTCACAGAGATTAATCTTGCTACCAGTGATATACAATGCAATCCTGATTTAAGAACACATGGCTGTTCTCCAGGAGGTCTGTTTAGCTTCAAAGAAACATGCTAAATTGTTTAGTAGATGGATCAGCCAGACACTTCCCTTGTAATTGGATTGACATCTTACTTTACAAGGGCAGTTTCATTATGAGTAGATCAAATACAGCTACTAGAATTAACCTGAACACTGGCAAACATGCTCCTTTTCAAAGTCATCTTGATATGTTTTCAATACAAGCTGGCTTATTTTTTCCAACCACAATGTTTTTCTGACATTATTGGAAAACAACCAGTTTTATATACTGTGCCAAGTTTTTAATGAGGGAGGCTGTCACTGGCAACACACCTGCAAAGATTTTGAATGTGGAAAAGAAAGACCTGCAAATTAAGGAGACCACTGCTATTGCAACAGCTCCCAATGCTTGATTAGGGCCAAATCCTGCCTATTACCTATTACAAGTTGTGAAAGGAAAGGATTGATCCCTGGCTATAGAACTGATGCTGTTGCACTGCACAGCTCCCCCTAAGAGCTGGGAGATGAGGAATAGAATCCGATGAAACCCTGGCCCATATTACCTTTGGAACAAGCCTTCTCCAGCCCTCATGAAGGCTCTGGAGCATTGCTACATGTTTAATTCAGTTTCTTGTGTATAAAGACACACAGGCCACGTCTACACAAGACTATAAATAAGTATAACTTGTATAAACAAGTACTAAATGACTGCACAGTCACACCGAGGAATGGCTTTTTAATAACACTGACAGTGCAGTAGCTTGTGACTACGCAGTAGTATCACGTCATACTTCCTGCCATGTAACGCTACTATGCAGTAGTCACGGACTGCTGCGCAGTCAGTCTCTCCTGTAGGGAGCTAGATCAAACATGTTAAACATGTGGCTTGCTACATGTTAAAAAGGCACAGAGAGGGAATTATTACTAGTTTTAGTAACCGTAACTTCCACCTTTAAGCACTCGATGGTTTTTAGGTTGTATGTATTGGTGATCTTACAGTGGAGCATGATAAACAGAGCAGTTATTCTTCTGTCTCATTCTTTTGTTCCTACATACAGGGCTACATTGCAGCAGACATGGGCTAGGGAATAGAAGAGACAGAAGGCTGGGCAGCATGCATACAAACATGTACATGTGTGGAATATGCATCCTTTCACCCATTGTCCTCAGTGGGCATGAATGTATATGAACATTTCACTGCGCAGTAATTTAGGTTACTGTACAGTAACAAAAAATTACTGCACAGTACAGGCACATGTCTACATGTGCACACCTGTACTGCGCAGTAACTATAGTGACTTATGCTGATTTGGGTGTAAATTTGCTACCTGCATGATGCCACATGAAGAAGGTTGGCTGCTAACTTCAGTGTGAAGATTTGCCTGTGCATGAAAGTTATAATGGTTCACAAGTTATTCTGTCCACAAAGACATGTCCCGCAAAAGAGATGAAATTTGGTATTAGCTGGAAAATAAAGAATTTTCACCACATCTCCCCTCCCACAGTATGGTTAATAGGAAGGTGTCAGTGATGCAAAAGAAATTCATTTGGAAGCAAAAAATGGGTGTCTGAGGGAATAAAAGAGGACTGAGGGGCTGCCAGTGATAAAGTGTGTGTCTGGCTTGGTCTCAAAGTGTTTATTGCTCCACACACTTTTTGCACCCCAAATGTTTTACCATGGCCCAAAATAACCTTTCTAATAGGAGCAGCTAGTTATGAGCACTGTTGAAGATCTAACCTATTATTTCCAAACTTCATAGTTTGGATCTGACCTATAGGAACAAGAAGCTCTGGTTAGCAGCTCTTCAGTTTACTTTGGATGAACTCCCCCGTTCCTACCATCTCTGTGATCCTTTCCTCCTTTTCTAATGCTTTTGACACTTTTCCAGTCCAACTTATTTTCTCCCCATCAGAAGGGACGATAGAACTTTTAACTGACAAGATCCACATCTCAGTGTTCATAATGCTTCCCATTTTATCATGAGTTTCACAATACTTGTGTGTTCTCCCTCAAGCTTCAGCTCCTGGAGACACTGCATTGCTGGAGAAGGTCAAATTCCATTTAGAACAAAACAGTAAGTTTCTAGTCTTTGTGACTACAGATTAAAGCTTGAAATCTGAACTCTAGAGGCTCAAACTTAGAAGGCCAATAAATAAGGATCCAATATGTATTATTATTATCCCAGTAACATGATTTCTTGTTACCTGACTGCTGAGTTTTGAATGCTTAGGTTTGGTAAATTTGGGAAATAAAGATCTCAGATGAAGGGTTTTTCATTGCTTGCCATATTCAAGACCAGAGCATGTATTAGTTATCTAGTCCTTAAACAAGAGATGCACATATCAGCAGCCATTCCCAACATACTGTATTCAGTCTAGGTAGAAAGAAAGAAATAAAGATGATCTTAAACTCTTACACTGAGGTGCTCCTATACTATTCTAGCCATAGAAAGGGGCTAAATTTGGACCTACAGTACTGGGCTTTTACACTGCCACTAAAGCATAAAGCAGACTTAACATGAATGAAAATCAAGACTAAAATATTACTAGTAGACAGGTTTAAGGGTCTGCTCCTGAACTGTTTAAGTCAGAGATATGCCATTCATTTCAGACCTGGGCCTCAAATGGATAACTTCTTTAGCTGCCCAACCAGCAGCCACAAAAGTGCAATAAAAATGAACACATCATGCTTTTAAGTTTAAAAAAAAAAAAAAGGCTGAAGAATCCCTTTGAAGCTTGAGGGCACAAAGGAGATAACCGAAGCAGAAATGCTGCCATTTGGGCAACAAGAAAAACTTCAAGGCTGAGACCCATCTTTTACAACTGTAGTGACCTCGATGTGAGATAAGGAAAAGATGGATGCGGAGCAGCTGCTAGAAACAAAACTAAGCATGGAAAAACCCCAAGAAGTAAAACAGAGACTGAAAATCATATATAAGGAGAACACAAACAATGCCACGTTGGGTGAGAAATCTTCTGTCTTCCTTCCAGAGCACAGGCGCGCCTGCTTCTCACCTCATTCCAGCTCACCACCATCATCAGCTACAACATCTCAGCTACTCAGTGAACATGGGGTTGGCCACCCCGTGTTAACATTGAGCAACTATTGCTGGTAACGATATCTGGTGTCTGTCTGTCTGCATAGAATGGTTGTTTTGTGTGTATGTATGTCAATCTGTGATGATGTGCATGGTGTTTTCTCTGTGTTTGTATGGATGGTGTGTCAGAACCTCTATGTCTAACTCATGTAATCAATAAACGTGGCATTCTGCCTTATCCCCCTTTATAAAGTCTTGCTCGTGATTTGAGCAATTGGCAATTTGTGTAACATTTTCCAAGTGGCTTACTTGGAAGTCATAAAGCAATTCCAGGTGGATATACTTTACAAGATGTAGTAGTATCACTATAAAGGAGGATAGTGTGATCTTTGACAGGAGGAAACTCTGAGGCTGATGGATTCCCTATCAGAGGTTCACCAGATGTTGAGGGATCAGCTGAGTTCAATTACACAGAAAGTTTTATCATCCAAGCATGCTTGAGCTAGTTTGAAAGGAACATGCTAGGATCATTATTTCTACTTCTTCTCTCCCCAGAAATAATGCTGCAGTACAAAAGGAATAACACTTTCCAGGGGCTCACAAGGTGCTAAATTCTACTTCACCTTTCTGCACCTAACTGTCACTTATGCAGCTGTTACTGTAATTTTTAGCACTCATGCACAGTTGAGATTCCAGGTAGCTAAGCTTGCCCTGTGATTATTTACTGAAGAAGTGCAATAGGTGCACTCTGGTTGCAGAGGTGCCTGGACATAGGATGGCTCATATACATGTATAACGATGTGCAAATTCTGAAACTTCACAGAAAAAATATAACCATGTGCCATGCATGCCTGTGCTGCAGATTGGCCACTCCTGCACTAGACCATGGACTAGATACTGCCTAGAGCATCCTTGAACCTGACCCCCTGGGCAGCCAGGAAGAGAAGATACATGGTGCAAAGTGGAGAGGGCAAGTGAGACTGGGGGTGGCTCAGTGAAACAGATGCAGCTGAGAGAGCATCTTGAGTCCTGGTCATGAATAGAATTGAAACTATCCTAATGCTGTTCATCTATTCTAGCCAATGAATATTACATGTGAGGTCCAGTGGCCTAACATCAAGAGGAGGGCTGCAGAGAGCTCCGGGCAATGCGGAGCCTGTGCCTGTGCCTGGGTGGTTACAAAAGTTTGCTCAGAAGTAGCAAATGTAAGGGTCAAATCACCTGTTGGGGAGGCGTGTTCTAGAGTGTGGATCTACTGCACCCTTAGCAAGTGCTCTAACCACTAGGCTATTGGCCTTGAAGGTGGGATGGTTGCCCTCCTTACTTTTACTTCCAGCAGCTATGTGGACAGTGTGATTCTATTCTATCACAGCTGCAAACAGAAACTAAACTGTTGATGGACACCAAAAATTACAGTTACACGGCTACAAAATTCTGCCTTAGGCATATGAAGGTGAGAGAGTTTTTAGCTCAGGGCATTTCTGCAGAATCACATCTCAGTAGAAGAGCTGAAGGTGGGACTAATTCTGAACACACCGAAGCCTATAGTAAGGTCCACATCAAGTTAGGATCAGTGTTTACCCTGACTATCCTTTTCTGAAAGCATTTTGCTTTACACTAAAGTTTTCCTTGAACATTCGCATCCTCTGCAGCAAGGAATCTCAAATAGCTCTCTTGATCCCCACACAATTTATTTCATTTTTCTCTCTTGCCTGTAATATATTTTTCTGAGAAGAGGAAAGACCAGGTGAAGAATATGCTTCTCTTGGCTTTATGTCATTTCTTAAAGTTGATTTTAATATTTTTATGAAGATTGTGTCTAAGAGACTTGACAAAGCTGTAACTAAGCTTATTCATCCTGATCAAATGGTTTTCATACATAATTGTTATCTTACTAACAATACCCAGAGATTTACTTTGAAGTTATAAACTGGGCTAATACCTGTTCTCATCCATTACTAGTTTCATTTTTTGATGCCAAGAACAGAAGGTATTTGATGGGATGAAGTAGAAACATATGGTTGTCATCCTTCATCAAACAAAACTTGGCTTCATTAAGTGAATGGAAAACTTGTACACTCCACTTTTTTCCCTAGTTCAGAAAAATAATAATAATAATAATAATAAAAAAATACTTTCTTTCATATGAAGGTCCAAATCTCTAGCTCCATCTACCTAGTCCTTAGTTAAATTTCCACCTGTTTTATATAACACCATTATATAACCATTATTTTATAGAAACCATTCTTTTTGGCTAATGATACTGTAGCATTCCCAGGAAAGCAAAGGCCTCAAGTCCTGTCTCCTCTGAATTTCCAGAACAGTTTGTGTTAGCTCTACACTTTGGTAACACATATCTACTTGAAGAATAAGGTTTAATCATCATCATACTTCCTCAAATTAATACTTTGAATCCTTTGAATGGTACCAGTCAATGAAATATTTGGAATGAATATTCAGTGTTAAGTGTTATATGGGGCTGATGAAGGCAGATTGAATGAACCACAGTCAGTTTATCTCAACATGCTTTCCCAGTATCTATATATACCTTTGTAGCAGCATTAAAAATGGACCCACCTGAAGGACTAGGAAGAGCTGCCCTGCAGGGGGACACAGTGCAATGAGACAGAGTTTGTCCCAGTAGGACACCGTTTGCCCTGAGGGCAAGTGAAGCTGCTTTGGAGGTAGCCCTCTCGGAAGTGGGAGGGGTGATGTAACCCCAGCCTGGTTTGAATGAGAGAGGTTAACGACAGCCCGGGAAGAGTCCTGGCCTGAGATTGGCTGAGAGGCTTGGTTAAAAGAGGGGAGCAGTTTTCCTGAGGTGAGAATGAAGAAGAGAGGAGTGAGAGACAGGCTGGGGACCAGGGAAAGGATCTCCCTACAGTTGTCCCTCAGAGAGCCCCTGGCAGAGCCCTGCAGAAGTATCAGTGAGAGG
>NW_005841994.1:894287-905121 GCF_000455745.1 Alligator sinensis
GTCCCTTCTCCCTCCTTTGCGCTCAGAGCCCTGCCGGGGCAGGACTAGAGAGGAGCTGCCTGTGAGGAGACTCCAAGCATGGGAAGACCCTCCTGCAAGCCCCTGTGTGGCTGGGTGAGCACAGCAGGGGAGGGGGATGCAGGGCCAGGGGAAGAGGCTGGAGACTGCCCTGGTTTGCCCCTGTGAATGAGAAGGCACCGGGGAAGGACTGCATTTGTTGGGTGCTGTGAGGCTGTGCTGAGCAGGAGGAACTGTTACAACCTGCAACCCAGACACTGCTCCCTGGTGAGCCAGGGAAGGGGTCTAGGCAGGAGTCAGCTCTCTTGCAGGGACTGCACGGGAGGAGCCGCTCCCTGCTGCACGGAAACCCCTGGAGCTCGTGCAAGGGACACCAGCACCAGGGAGCACCTGCAGATCCTGTGCAGGGGCACAGATGCAGCCCTGCTTTCTGAGACACCCCTCCAGGGGCAATGCACACAGGGTCCTCAGTACACACTGCATGAGTTATAGACTATGTAAATAAGTTCTTGATGGTTTATTAGCTGGAGTATCAATGTATTTATGTATTAGTTCCTTATTTATCATGGATAATTTGCATACCTTCCTCTAGTGTCAAGTGTATCCAAGAATCATTAACCCTTGAGCCACCATCACCAGGTTGTGGGGTGTAACATTTGTTCTATTGCATTGGTTATATGTTAACTTGTAAATTAAATCCTGTAAACAGTTTTATAACGGTCTGCAAAGTTGTTTGATTGTAAGGGGAGACTCTCTACTCGGAGACCCTGCAGCAGCTACCCAGGGATTCAGGTGAGGTAGTCTCTTGCTATTCAGGCGAGGTAGTGTCACGCCCAGGGATACACTTTGATATGAGGGTAGAGTCTCCTTTCAGCTACATAGTTCACTACCACGTCTGTGTGTAACATAAACACAGAAATTGTCCCAAATTCTATTAATTCCTGTCATCCTATAGTCCTGATGTCACATAAATAAGAGTTTACTAGCAGGGTTAATATGGGAAAAGTAAGGAAAAAAGTCAGTTTCACTATCAGGACCTACTTACTAGCCCTATACTGGCAAAGTTGGCCTTTCCTATTTCATTCCACAATAAATTCTTTATTGGCCAGGCTGCATGTGCTCTCATTTTACCACACCTCATTTGGGAGGATGAATTCAGGTACACCATTTGCTCTACTTGCTCCAGAGATTTCCATCCCAAGAGGAGGGAGAGGAAATCTTTACTTCCCTCCATCTCAGTTTTGATGTCCCTTTCATACTAAAATAACCAGCTTATATGTTTCCCCATATCTCTTTTGGCACATGGTCTTTGACTTGGGAGAGTTCTGCTTTTGTGTTTTTCTTTTAAGTGGACCTATTCTGTGGCATTATTTACTTGCATATTTGAAGGAATCTTTCATTCATTTTCAAGTATCTCTGGCTTTCTGAAGCTCAGATTATTTTTGTATAGAACTGGGGTCTAATACTATACCCTGTTAATTTCCTTTGAAAATACTCCAAGCTCCCTTCTTTTCCTGTATTTCTAGGGGACGGGTTTTCATTCTGCATTCTTGCAGGGGAACACTGTGGCACAAGGATCTTGGGATATGGTAAACAGGAAAAGGGGCGTGCTTCACGCTGATGGGACAGGGTCCTGTTGCTTTGATGCACTGTTGCTCTCAGTTGTAAGAACAGCTTTTTCTTCCAGAAGTGACCACTTGACCTGCCAAAAAGTATCTTGGTGCTATGACAGACCACCTGGAATGTCAGGGGTATCCTGAGGATCTTTTTGAGGAAGGATGGTCATTCAGCTCCATGCCTAACTGGTAGGTACCTTCATTTCTATCATAGTCATAGGGTGGGCCACAGAAGATGTATGGGGTTTCCTAACACAAGATCACTTCTTTCTTTTTTACCCCAATTCCTCCCTCCAGGCTTCCACAGTGGCTCAGATACTTGTTCATGCTGCTTGGAATCATTCAATAACATTGAGCTGGTGTTTTCAAACCATTTAAAATATCTCCCCAGCAAGGTTTAAGGAATAGTCCTGACTGGTCTGCTCACAGGGATGAATTTTTGTCATTATCATCCTGGCAGCAGTGGAGCCCACTGACCAATACTTTGGCCAGGGACTCAGGAGGCCAAGGTCTGTTTCCTTATTTTGCCATTGACCCACTGGGTTTGGAAATAACTTCACCTCTGTGCCTCCTGTGGCAGAAAGCCACCTTTGTTTCTCCCCCAACAACTCTGCTCTGTGACCATTTGATTAGGATGGGCCCAGCAGAGGATATACACCTTTACCCTATCTCTTTAGGTAACCTGTGCTGGATACATTACTGAGGGAGGGGGGAAACCTGCTCCCTCTGCCTACGTGACTAGTATCACATACCTGGGTGAGGGGCTTCCTCCCTGGTGGGCTAGAGTCTGCCCGGCAACTAGTGATGTATTTCAAATTGGTTGGCTGACAGCCAACAGGTGCTGGCCTCCATTGGACCAGGTAAATGAGGTCACAAGGACTATATAAGTTAAGGACTGCCCAGGAGGAGGGGGCAGCAGCCATGAGGGAGACTCAGAGAGAGAGAAGAGCTGGACCATCTGAAACTTGCTCTCTCTCTCTCAAAACTCATGATCAAGGAACTGCCTGCCTCCAGAGGGAATCTCCAACTGCCTCTGGATGACACTTGTGAGTAAGCTACCTGAGATCCAACTAGATCTATAGCTTGCAGTAACTCAGATGCGAGATCAAAAGGCTACCCAGCCAGGGGAGTTTGCTCTATGGGATTTCTCTGATATTGCTCTACCCTGTACCCTATTCTAACCCTACCCTTGTAACCAATAAAGTTCTCCTTTGGACCTAGTGTGGGAGACTTATTGCGGGTGGGTCTAGATTATGCCTTGGGGTCCCCTTGGTTCGGCTGACTAAGAGAGACCACTACTTGTGCTTCTGACTGAGGGAAGCATCCCAACTTCTTCAAGTGAATCAAGTCCCCTTGCGGGCTACTAGGCCTGTGTTTCCCAGGGTGTGCAGAGCCAGAATTAAGTCCAGAGCCTTGGGTGATGGAAGTGGAAAACCCAGGCTAGCGGGTATACTCCAGGAAGGGGGTCGGCCAGACGTGAGGCGCCCCCAGGGAGGCACTCGGAGCTTGGAGGGGGGTTGGGCACAGTGAGGTGGGTGGCTCAAAACAGGAGCACCCCCTGCTGGCCTGCCACACCTCCCACCCAGAGCCTGCTAAGACAAGCTCTGTAGGGCAATGACTGCATACAGCACCCAAAATGATGAATTAGCTTTTGAGCCCTCCAGGTACTGCTGTAATATAAATAATAGTAATAGTCAGCCCTGAACATTGATGAAAACCCATTTCCAGATGGTGACTGCAAGGAAGTATAAATATGGTCAAAGCAAACAGCTGTTGGGAGTTCAGATGGATATCTGCAGTAGCCTTCCTGGCAATAGTGAACCTGCTTGAGCTTTTTCATCAGCTGCTGTTGCAATCTTCTCCCTACATGTAAACAGCCCAACATTTCAAAACCCTTGGTGTTTGAATAGGAAATCATCCAAATCCATGTATATTGTAACTTTATCTACCCACAAAATCAACAGTGTTTCTACATATGATCAGGAGCAAAAAGGAGCCACTGACTCAGTTAAGATTGCGCAGCAGGCAAACAGTAATGATGCCTCCTAGTATTAGAAGGAAACATATGCCATGAAGGTAGTACATGAGATCCTCTCCATGGTGACTGAGGATGTGCAGGGTTGGAATGAGAATCATGACAAACATAGATAAATGAAGCAATCCTGAGAAAAGTTTGGTAGGGTTATTTTCTTGTTAACAGACATCAACCTTATTCACTGGTTCCTCCTCTTGTGATTTAAAAAACAAATCTGTTTGTGTTTTCTTTGTAGTGCTCTTTCCTCTGATATGCTGCCAATGTGAAAGTTTTTACCTAGGGAGGTCTTCCCAAAGAAACCCCAGAAGAGACTTAGCTACATTGCTTACCCTAATGTGTCACGATTGAGGTTTATTGTAAGGTTAGATTATGGTTATGAGGATCCTGCCTCAGGAAAAGTGGACTAGATGACCTCTCGAGGCCTCTTCCAGGGCTGCTTCTGTATACTTCTATGATTCTCTATATTCCAGTGGAACGGCAATGTAAACAGTCCTATGTTCTACACGGAAAGTGCACCAGGTTTGATCCTCTTCTGAAATAAACCAGTGCATTAACAATGATTCTATGATAGACTGGCAAATCTGATGAAGGCTGGTGACAGGGGGGGACCCAGGAAACTTGTGTGGTGTGCCAGCACAGTACAGCAGGGGAGGTGCTCCTACACACTAGCGAGCAGAGATCTGTTTGGGCAACAGATCTCCTTGCTATGTCTCTGGCCTGCTAGGAATTCCTAAATCTAACGCCATGCTCTGAACCTCTGGCTCGAACCCTCCTGCCTATTCCTGATTGCTTCTGTTTCTGTCTTGGACCTCCCTGCCTGGATCAATTGCTTGCCCACAACCTTGTCTCATGCTTCAGTTTGAGATTCCAGACTTGGACTGATACCTGACTTGATTGTGACTTACTCTGGTAACCCCTGACCCATGAACAACCTGTGCCCCTGGCGGCTGGGAGGTCATGGCGGTGGCGGCAGGGGCGTGGCAGCTTGGTGGAAAGTGGTGAGCTCCTGCAGACGCCGCTGGTGCTGTTGGCGGTGGGGGTGAGGGAGTGTCAAGCGCTGACCAGGAGTTGACAGCCACCCACAGATGCCACTGGCATTGTTGGCAGTGGCCAGCGGCAATCGTTGACCGCCTGCAGACGCCGCTGCCAGCGTTGGTGGTGAGGGGTCAGGGGGAGCGGCGAGCAGTGAGTGTTGGCAGCGCCTTTTCATAGGGGTGCACCGCCAAGCTCAGGGGGTGCAAGTGTACCTGCATGCACCCCCTATGCATCGCCAGTGCCCTGACCTAGCATGCTTCACTTAGACTAACCATGTATAACCCAGTCACTCCTTTACATTTTCTTCTTCCTGATTTTGAGATAAATGCCCATAGAAAAGAAAAGAAAATCAGTTTGTATCCTGGAGGAGTTTGCTTATAAATGAACTGTGATTGTCTTTTATTAAGAGAAGAATTTCCCTTTAATAAATAAATCTTCAAGCCATACACATTCAGAAATTTCATGTTAAGTTGTAAAGTACCAGATTATTTTTATTTCTTAAGTCCCCACATTGCTAAGAGCTCATGGGACACTTTTACACATACTTCAGATTTGCAGGGGGGGAGCTTTAATTAGAGTGGCTCCAAGAGCCACTTCAATTAAACCACTGCTGTGTCCCCTCTATCAGCATCCCTGCACTTAAAAATGGTAGCTGGGGTGCTTGAACTAAAGCTCCAATGAGCTTTACTTCAAGCACCCCTGCTGCCATTTTTAAACATGGGGACATTGATATACAAGACGCAAGAAGCTGCTGCGCTCAATTAACTGAGTCTGCTCTGACATGCTGAAATTCCAGTGCATTGGAGCAATCTCTGCGCTCTTGTATAGGTGCCCATAAAGATTAACATTTAACATCCAGTTTTCAAATCACTATAAAAGAACCAATTAAAAACCAAGTTCTGATGAGATTGTCATGGCATCAAGGTTACTCTTCACTGCTTTTTAGTAAATACTTTGGGTAGAAGTATTTGCATTGGGTGTCTCCTCACTTTTCTTTTAAAGAGCTTCTCTCAATGTGAGATTCATTTCTCAGCACAAGGGCTAGTAACAACAAGCATGAGGCTGTAAGGATAAACAAAGGTTAGAAATAACACCGGGCTCTCTGGATTTGAAAAATCAGACCTGAACTTGTTTAATCTGTTCTGGACCAGCCTCCCTGCTGACATTAGTCAACACAATTTTATTGACTTCAGTGCAATTAACACGCACTGCAATGTTGCCCTTTGGCTACATGGAGCCTGTTTTGACTGTGCCCATGCAAAACAGCTTGGAGGTACGTCAGCATGTTCTCAAGCACTGAATGTGCCCTAGCTGCCCAGCCCTTGCTTGCCCAAGTGGAAATGGGCTCAAACCAAGGACCTGGATCCTACCTCCTGTCTTTACAGTCCACACCCATCTCTAATTCAAGGAGGTTCATGTAAAATTGACCCTTAAAAAAAACAATCCAAAACACCAGTCACTTAAAAATACAATAACTGAGGAAAGAAAATGACATGCACAAAGAAGGATGTTGTCATGGCATAGGATCCCCAGGGATGGCCATGATGACCTCCTGCTCCCCAAAAAGCCTCATTCCGGTCCACCAGATTCAAATAGCAATGGGAATACAGGTCCCTGGGCTATAATGTAAGAACAAGAATAACATTGGAGGTCACACTCTGCCCCTTTAAGGAGACAAGCTTCTCCCTTAACAATGTATGCCTCCTAGCCTCAGATATTTTAGGAGCTCCTAGAGCCCATTAGTCTTATCAGCAGCAAAATAGGCAACCAAGCATCTTTGCATAGTGTTTCTGCAAGAACTCCTTCCCCCTGACTGCTGACAGAGAACTAACCCCCTGCCAGCCCCAGCCCTGGGGCTTATATGTGCCCAGGGTCCTGTTTCCTTTTGGAAAAGGACCATTGACAAAGAAGGAGTGGGAAAAGTCAACTCCAATGGCATCCTTCTCTTGACCAAATGCACGGAACATGGACTCACTATCACCAACAGCCTCTTCTGCCAGAAAAACAGGTACAAGACATCATGGCATCATCCATGATCTAAGCACTGGTATTTGATTGACTGTATCATTATTTGTGCCTGGGATTGCACAGATGTGCACATCACTAGAGCTATGCTAGGACCAGACGACTGCTGGACTGATCGGACTCATCCATTTGGTTATGCCCCTCACAATGGTTCCCAAATGATGGCTGCAGCAGAAGCAATGCAGACAGAAGGTCATTGAAGAACTCAAGGACCCAATCAAGCAAGACCTCTTCCACCAACACCTCGATGAAAAACTGGGGAATTCTGATTGACAATAATGGGAGAATGTCAGTAGTGCTTGGGGTGTCTTCAAGTCCACTATTATCAGTAACTGTGAAAAGACACTTGTATTCACTACCAGGAAACATCAAGACTGGTTTGATGAGAATGACTGGGAGATCTAAGAGTTGATCAACCATAAGCTCAAGATCTTTTGTGCTTGGCAGAACAACATTAACTCCAAGCAAAAGAAACTGAATCACCAAAACACCAAAGCAGAGTTCCAAAGAAGGACCCACAATATGAAGAACAGATGGTGGGAAAATAAGGTAAAGGAAATTCAACATCTCACTGACATCCACAATATAAATGGGTTTTTTTTAGTGCCACCAAAGTCATCTACATTTCGAGCACTCAGGGACCAACCGCTTTGACCTAAGGATGGAAGAAATCTGATCAAGGAAATTAATGCCTGCTGGAAGGAGCACTTTGAAGACCTTCTCAACCTAGACTGTGTTGTTGATGAGAGTGCTCTCAATTCCATCACACAACACCCAGTCAGAGATGATCTTGGAATCCGTCCAACCCTTGGCAAGGTGAGGAAAGCCATCAAGCAGATGAAAAATGACAAGGTATCTGGAATTGATGGAATCCCTGAAGAAATCTTCAGGCAGGGGGGAGAGGAGCTTACATCACAGTTCCCTCCTCCACATGCCCTCCTCTTAACGATCTGGGATGATGAGAAAATCCCAGATGGCTTTATAGATGGCATGACCATGACACTCTTTTAGAAAGGAGACAGGTCTGCCTGCAAATTACAGAGGAATGCTTTCTGTCCGCCAAAGGAAAGATCATTGCAAGAACCTTCCTGAACCATCTTTTGCCACTTGCCGAAGAGCTCCTCCTGAAATCTCAGTGTGGGTTTAGGGCACCAAGATGCACAACCAACATGATCTTCACTGCTTGCCAGCTGCAGGAAAAATGCTGGGAACAACATAAACCACTCTACGTGGCCTTTTATGACTTTATGAAAGCCTTCAACTCTGTCAGCTGAGAAGCAGTATGGAGGATTCTTCTGGGGTACAGATGCTCATTGAAATTCATCATCTTTCTTCACCTGCTCCGTGATGGTATGTGAGCAGCAGTTTTCAGTAATGGATCTAACACAGATCCCTTTGAGGTTAAGACAGGAGTTGAGCAAGGCTGTGTCATCACTCCAACACTCTTCTCAATATTCCTTATTGCAGTGCTACATCTGACCAACAACAAGCATCCAGTTGGAGTGGAACTAAACTACTGTATGTATGGTAAGCTGTTTAATCTCAGCTGTCTCTGAGCCAAAACCAAGACTACCCTGACCTCAGTCATTGAGCTCCAATATGCTGCTGATGCTGTAGTGTGTACTGACTCAGAAGTAGACCTTCAGGCAATTGTTGAGGTCTTTACCGAGAGATAAAAGAAAATGGGACTCATGCTTACCGTAAAGAAAACTAAGGTCCTCCATCAACAAGCTTTTAATGAGCAGTCCCCAGCTTTAGTAATTCAGATTTATGATGAGACTCTGGAGAATGTTGTGTATTTCCTGTACCTCAGAAGTCGTCTTTCACACAAGGCTGAAATCAATGAAGAAACCCAACATTGCTTCAAATGTGGAAGTACTGCCTTTGGATACCTGAGGAAATGGATGTTCAAAGACCATGACTTCAGATTTGAGCTTGATGAATCAAGCTTATGATTTATCAAGCAGTCATGATCCCTACCTTACTTTACAGAGCTGAAATGTGGAAAACATACAGGAGACACCTCAAGTTTCTGGAGAAGTACCATCAATGCTGCCTACAGAAGATTCTTTGAATCCAGTTGGAATACAAATGTGCCAGCATTAGTGTCCTCTCACAAGTAAACACCATGAGCATTGATCATTTGACATCAACATTGCTGGGCCAGCCATGTCATGTGGATGTCTGACTCCAGAGTCCCAAAGCAAGTTTTATTCTCCCAGCTCAGGCAAGGTGTATCTTCAAGAACTCTGAAGGAACATGACAGAGCTCCTCAAAGAAATGGGACATATGGTTAGAGCTTAACAGCCATGAATGATGTGTGCCCCCCATGGCTGGTGGGGCACAGCGGCAGGAGCACAGTGGCAGTAAGTGGAAGCTCCCGCAGACACTGCTAGCGCTGTAGGCAGTAGGGATGGTGGTGAGCGCCGACCAGGGGTTGGTGACCACCTACAGATGCCACCGGCAGTGGCGGCCAGCAGGGATTGCTGACCTCCCACAGAGGCTGCTGGCAGTGGGGGGGTGGTGAGCAGTGACTGTCTGCAGGCACCGCTGACAATGTTGGCAGCACCTTTTAGTAGGGGGTGCACTGTCACACTCAGGGGGTGCATGTGCACCCATGTGCACCCCCTACACATCGCCCCTGTTACCAACTGTTCATGGAAAAGGCATGCTGGAAATAGATATAAATCATTCAGGCCAAGTGTTCTAATCTCTTTGCATTATCAGTGCAGAATCAAGGATAATGGAGAATTGAGCTCACTGAGCCAGTTTCTCTTTCTCTGATACTCATGTGGCTCCTGTTGCCATAGGAGTGGGGAGTACTAACATCTCCATTCTAATTGTTTAAGGTCACACAATATTTTCATTCATTTTAATGACTTCTCCCACTGTCAGAGTGGTATGAAGGGGCATTTCCTTAGAACTGTGCAGCCTCTTCCTATGGCATCCCTGTTTTTTAGAAGCCTTAGTCCTCTCTCCTCAACAATACTTAAGCACTATGGCTGGAATTCTATTGTCCTGGGTGTACCTAAATGACAGTTTTTTAGCTGTATAACTCATAACTGGCATTTTTTTCTACTTACAGATCGTTTGTGATTCTCCCTGCAATCTCCTGCTTTCAGATGCAAGGCTGCTGAAATGCAACCTCAGTAAAGTCCCAGCAATCTGCAGGGATTCCCTGCCCACACTAAGCCTCCTGATCCACCTCCCAAGAGTGGGATGTGGCTCTCAGGAATCTTACATCTGATTCCTGCAGCCTCTGTGCTGCTCTCTGAGGGAACTGCATTTCTCAAGCCAGTAGCATGATGAAGAAGTGACTGGGGCTCCAGCCTCAAGCACCAACCTTTGGGAGGATGCGTGCAAAAATAGCAGCAGCCAACCCAAACACCACTAAGTTGCCAGCAGCACAGCCACTGACACTGCCTTCAAGCACCCAGTTGCACTTCTCTGTCATTCCCCTGAAAATGCATGGGAGCTTCATAAGGGCTCAGTCTGTTATAACTGAATGGCTTGATGTTTGTATAATTTAGGTCTCATCCTTAGCACTGCATTCACTATATATGTACACAGTTATACAATATGCATACATGTGTATATAATTTTTTGGTTGTTCTGTAATGGGAGCCCAATAAGGTCCAATATAAGCTGTTTGTATTGCTTCATGAATATAATTTTATTACTGGCCAGTAGGCCTGTAAGAAGCAGCTAGTATTTGCTTCGGATTCTGATTCTGATTTGGCTGATTTGGGGGACAGTGATTTGATTCGGTGATTTGAATCACTGTCCTGATTTGATTTGGCTGAATCTGATTCGGAGATTCGGCTGCTACTGAATCTCCGGATCAGCCAGGCCCATCCCCTGCCCTGCCCTGCCAGCCCCAGCTTCCAGCTCTTTGGAAAAAAAAAAAGCTCTGGTGCTCACCAGGTGCTGCCCGCTGGGGGGCAATCCCTGCTGCACCGCACTACCCTACGCTGTGTGGGGGGATCTGCCAAGAGCCTCCTGACCCCTCCCCGCTCCCCCAGCCCCCCCACAGGTACCCCCCCACAGCTCTGGCCCTTTAAGAAAAAACCCAACTCCCCACGACTCACACTTACTGCCACTTGCG
>NW_005841994.1:905401-916548 GCF_000455745.1 Alligator sinensis
TACCAGCTTGCAGTGGCTGCAGCTCCCTGCTACAGCCACCGGGGACTGCTCAAATCAGCGAACCCCCCCAAATCTTTTCCGAAGATTCGAGAACTTTGAATTGATTCGGACCTTTAAATTGGTCCCCTGATTCAATTCGGATTTGGAGATTCGGCCACCGAATCTGGCCAAATCACCTCTGAATCAAATCACCACCCAAAGCTTTGCACAACCCTACTGGCCAGTAAACCAAAGATACTTTACTAGATGATTGTAATCTGTGACAACATAGATGTCTGTGAGAGCAGAATTTGACTCCAGGTGGTAGGGGAGAAACAGGCAAAGGTTTATCCAGTTCCTTTCTGCAGATGATACTCATCTTGAATATCAGATCCAGATTTCTGTTGGTAGAATATACATTTTCTTTAAGAGTCTTATGTAATCATGGGCTGTCTTCTGTCCTTGGGTATCTGACTGTACATTTGGGTAAATGTATGTACAGGCATTTGGAAGAATGCATCTTGCTTTTCATTCTTGAAGCTAAAAGAAATAGCACATTGCTTAATTTTGTTTCCAGTAACCCAAACACTCCTCTGCGTTGTGGCCTACAAAAATTCAGTTAAAAAAATTAAAAAACAAGGGCAATTTCTGGCTATAGATTTTTTGAATAGAAGGAAGTCAAACCCATAACAAACCCACAATAAGTATTTCAGATTTTTAACTCACCAGAGTCTAAGCAGAATATTGACAAATTTTGTAATTAGGGATGTTCTCAAGCTGTGCTGAGATGCTGTCAGCTGCATTTTAATTTGAGGACATTTTTTGATGATGGAGGTATAAAACTGCTATTATGAAAATGCAAAGTAAAGAGAGCAGTATGAAGGCACCACTTTAAATACCAGTATAAAAATGAATGAAGACTACAGAGCTGTACTTTTCAGCATTCAGCACTGAAATATGGGATCGAAACTGAAGCCCTACTGTAAAGGGGAATATTAAGATACACAGTGAATGAATAATTAATGTTTATCTTTCTTCTCCATGCTTTCCTATTTCTCCCCTCCCAAATGAGCATTACAGTGTCATGCTTTGTTTATGTCCTCTGGCCCTTTTGTTTACACTTCATATTTATTTCTTGGCCAGTTACATTTTAGTGTTACCTATTCCTTTCAGCTTTGTGTCAACCTCTGGTCTCTTCTAAAAATGGACCTGCCTCTAAATCCCACAGTTGAGCACTACCAAAACTGCTTTGTGTGAAAAAGGATGGGAATTGTTTCAGAATTTAAATCTACATCCAAATTTTGGCTTCCTCTCTCTACTCTTCCCTTGCCTGGCTCTATCCTGTCAGAGCCAGATGACACCTTTTGGGCACTGTCCCAAACTGGAGGAGGGGATGAGAGGCCATTAATGGTAAGGAGTTTTGCAAACTGTTTCAGAGAAGTCCATGGAGCACAGCCAATGCTCACCTCTGCAATACAGAGCTGGTCAGGACATTTAAAATGACAACTATCTTTCCAAGGAATTAAAAACAATTTTTTTTTTCAAAATTTCCTATGCATCTTTTTAAAAACATCCCCCCCGTAGATAAAATGTAAACATTTTCCCACTTTCCCAATTGCTATCCCTTCCCTCTATTTTCATGTATTCCTTTTTTCCAGTGGACAAATTAAAAAAGGAGAACAGAGACAGAGAAGGGAAGGAACAGAAACAAAAACTAAATGCTGACAGTTTGAAAATCAGAAACCAGGGGTTTGGGCTGGCCATGCTTTCAAGCCTTTTTTAAATAAAAAAGTTCATGGAAAATGTTCATGGAAAAGGCCATTTTTTGTTTGTTTTCACTGGAAAATGTTCAAACAGCTCCCCTGAGGAGGGTGGGGTAGACACTGTCCTCCTCAGTTGATCATCTCTTCATCCCTTTACCGTGCCACACTTCCCCACTTAGTTTGGCTAATCTGCTACTCTATCCTCTCTCAAACCCATTGGTTTAAAAACGGATGTCAGCCTTTTGAATGGGGATTCCCACTTGGACATCCTGCCAGAAATAAGGTTTTTACACTTACGGTTGTGGTATGTGTGCGGGCCGGGAGTGATCCGGGGCCCTTTTTTCGCACCGCGGGCTGTGGCCAGCAGCCCGGACACGCGGGGTCGGAGAAAGCAGGAGACACGCTAGAATTAGGCACGGACGCTTAGTGGTTGATTCAAGATTGTTTACTTACACCGTAGATGGTCACGGTGTAGGCTGGACAGTTTCCCAGGTAAAGCTCCGCTTAAATCCCTATGTTAAGGACTCAGACAAAACTCTGACTCACACGAAGTTGTCGAGGCTCCATGGAACTTTTTTGCACGCAGGGAAGAGGGATACGTCGAGGATTGCGCTCGGCAATGGGGAGAAGAATCGATAGGTGGTCAGTCTATCGATCAGCCAGCCGCAGGGCAAATCTCTGTAGAGGCACTCTGCAGCATGCTTGAAGTTCTCCAACTTGGGCAGAAACCACCCAAGCCTCTTATACGGCCAGCAAGCCAATCGCTAGCCGCCACGTGGGAATAATTTAGAAACAACCAATAGTGGGGGGTCGAATTTAAATACAAATGGCGGGAACTCCTTGCAACGTGCATTTCTATGCTGCAAAGAAGAAATGCACCCTGCAAAGAAAGCTTCAAACGGCGGGAAAATAATTCAGCGGTGCCAAAGCGCACACAAACAAAAATCACACCCTTGGGTTGTGACAGTATGAATGAAACAGGCACATGCAGTCAGTCCACGTATTGTAATCTGCCCCTCCACCAGGGCTGTCTAGTCTTTATTACTATCCCTCTAATACAGCTGCCTGGAGGACCAGGGCTCTGTGATCATGGCACAATAGTGCTAGCTCCTGGTTCTGATTTCACTTATGGTAGTAGCAAATAGAGGTGAGCTGAGAATCAGATCCCACAGACTTAACATCTGCTGCCCAATAAAGATGACTGACATAGTTTTCAGGAGGTCCACAGACAAAACACTGGAACATTAAATATCAGTTGTCATTTACAGATCTAAAGCTGAGGACAAGACTTGGTCTGGATTAGCAGCCTGTGGAAGGCTATGGGCCTCATTGTTTTTAGGTGCTGGCTTTAAATTAGGGTAACCTGAATGACTGTTGGAGCTACTTCTGATTTTCACAAGGCTTAGTGAGATGAGAAATGTGCGCCCAGCATTTAGGTATTTTGACCTGTTTGATGTCACACCATGTTCCTATTTGGAGATCTGCTACAAACATAAATAGCTGGCGTATCTGAAGGCATGCATATTTTGGAAGGCATTTGAATTTTGGCAGAGTGTCTAGTAAAGATGAATATCAGCTCTGGGCTCACTGAACTTACTGGTACAATAAAGCTCAGAAAGAAATACTCACAGATCTAACAACAGTTCTGTTCCTGAAGGTATATGCTCTCATCTTGTTGAGTATATGCTCTTGTTTCACAGAGTGGATTGTATTCAGTTCAGATTTGATTAAATGAGAACCTTGAGGCCAAATTCCAGGACCTAAATAACTGAACTTTTCAGTTTGTTACAGCATAACAAAACCCAGGAGATGATGATGCGGTGAGATCTCTTCCAAAGATCATATACAAAAATGCCATTTCCCTCCTGTCTTTTGTATTAGTAAAAAAAAAAAAAAAAGTCATGTTTTTTTGTTTGTTTGTTTGTTTGTTTTTGCCAGGGTGGGAGAAAACATTTCCTTTTTTTTTTCCACAAGCTTTCTTAGATGGGTGTCTTTACCTACATCATCAGACTGTGGAAAGTTAAGCAGCAGCGCCTTGTTTTTTACATACATCAGAGGCCAGCTAACAGCATTGAAAATAATGTGCACTACTCGCCATGTCACCTTGCAACTGTTTTTTTCTGTAAATTTTATGACTGTGGTATATTTTACAAAAACTTTACAAGGATGCTGCCTGCTTTTAACTCTGCGACGCGGTAATGTTGGGTTAAGTTACGACAGCTTCATTTATATAAATTCTTCTTTTGAATGTCATAATGCAGGGGAATAAATGATCCTTCTTTACCCTGTCTCTGGACTATATAGTCACTCTGCTTTGTGTCCTGAGCACTGCGCTGTGCAGATCTCTGAGGCTCCCAGGCACATGGCACTGAGACAGTAGTGACTCCCAGAGTCACCATTCTC
Organism: Alligator sinensis; assembly: GCF_000455745.1. Lineage (NCBI taxonomy): Eukaryota > Metazoa > Chordata > Crocodylia > Alligatoridae > Alligator > Alligator sinensis. Next base: position 909,547 of record NW_005841994.1, read on the forward strand.
TCCTGGGGTTCCCTGCTGTCTCCAGAAAGTAACCTGCTTCTGTTGGTTGCTTGCAACATCTTGCTGACTGAGCTCTGCTGACTGGTTTGGTGGGTGAGGAGCAGAGCCAAGGCACTGCACACACACACCCACTCCCTGCTGACCTGAGCTCAGCAGACTCACAGATGCTCCCTGCCGGTGTGCTGGGATGTGTGACAAGTAGCCAGCACAGTGGGATGGGGTTCTTTTCATCCCCTTGGCTGTATGCATGGAAATGCATGGGGCAAGGTAAGCTGCCTGCACCTTGTTTGCCTACAATTGGCCAACACTGTTAGTTGGCAAAACACCATGGAAGGTAGTGGGTATCATTGCCACCCTTCATTGCAGATGGCTAAGAAACAGTTAAACTCCTTTTTGAAGTGATAGCTGTTTCCAAGCCAAAACACAGGCTAAATTCAAGCCAAACGTTGCCCAAAGTGAAGTCCTGTGTCTGCTCAGGAATTAGAACTAGGTGGGCAGAGGGAGTTGACTGAGTACTGTTTTTAATAGGGTATTGCATAGGTAGGGAGACAGACACCAGATGCAGGGAGAAAAGCTCTGGGTACAACCTGGATCAGCACTGTATGTGGCACTGAGTGAATCCCAGAGAGATGTTAGGCTTGGCTGAAAGAGGTTGTTGGCTGTGGGTAGGGAACTGCATTGTGCTCAGGGCAGTGGGACTTTTTGCAGTTATTATAAGCGAACAGGACTGTATCCAAACACCTGGGTTCATTATAGACTTCTCTCACCTGGAATAACCAGAAGGAACCTGGACTGCTGGTTACATGAGCAGGCCAGTGCAGCAGTTTCCAGGATAGGTGCATGCTCTTATCCTTTCCTTGCTGCTTTATCTGATGTCATTTACTTGTCACATGCCAACCTATTTCCATGGAGATTTAATGAACTGTGAAGAACATCCCCACACCTGCCTAAGGGCCAGTCAGAACCACAACCCCTCCGCTGACTATGGAGAGCATGTTTTGCAGACGCTTCCTTCTTGTGAATATTTTGGCTTATGCATGAGTTTGTGTGTGTGAATATGACCCAGGTGTGCAGCTAGGCCTCAGAGAGTACAGCTCACTACTTGGTCCTCAGATGGGCAGTTGGCATTCACAGGCTTACAGTGGGGGAACCTGAATGCAAAATTGTTCCTCTTGTTTTAGAAGTATTGAAAATGTGTATACCAGAGCACCCCCTGTTATGTAAACTTTGGGCGTGTCTACACATGACGCTACGTCACTGTAGCAATGTGCAATGGTGACGTAGTGTCAGTGGTCACAAACCGTGATGCCTCAGCTATGTCGCCATATCAATGCACTCCCTCATTATAGCATGTTGATATGGTGATGTAGCAGCTAAAAATAACTGTGCGTACTGCAGATTGAGCAATAAACTTTGGTAACTGGAAAGGAGTTAGATGGAGGCCCTGAAAAAGTTAGGAGTATTCACTTCTAAACATTTCAGAAAGCTAATGGATGATCAGTGTATGAAAAGGGGCCTGGGAACCCTGAATACTTTGCACTGAGGTAGGGGCCCTACTTCTTACTTGTGCCATGTTCAACAAATAAACTTGGCTTGCAGCATGTGTATTCAGTGTCCCATGCTTCAAAATGGCAATGGGGGCATTTGAACTAAAGCTTGTTCAATAAGCTTTAGTTCAAGTGCCCCCGCCACCATTTTGAAGTGCAAGGACGCTGAATAGATGTGATGTGGAGGCTGCTGGCAAGCGCTAATTAACACACTTGTTGCATTAATTAACATGCTTCAATGCGTGGTAATTAGCACATGTTGGAGCAGATGTCCAGCATGTGTATAGGTGCCATAAAAGAATTCAGTTGGGCATGACTGTAGGCACAAATCAACTTTTGTGGCTTTTTCCTTCCTATGAAATTGTCTTGATTTTGCTTTGGTTATGCCATTTTTCTGCTTCCTGATGCTTGTGGATCTAGGAAGTCAGTAAGCCCCCTGTATCCCTAATGTTTTAATCAAGCATAGGTGAAGGAGAGCTGACTTTATAAATAACCACTCAATGACAAGGAACAAGGTAAAGCAGAGTGGATTCAGCCAGGAAGTTGCAGTCACTGGGAGAACTTATAGTTAATGTTCTTGGCACACATGAACACTAGGAAAGCTTAGACTCTCCTATATAAAGAAAAAAGGATAGAATTTTGGGGAAAATGTTTTGTAATTCTCAGTGGTTGATAAAAACTACTAAGGACTAATACCAGTGTGATTAGCAAACCACTATAAATTTTTCCATTCTAGGTTGGGACATATACTCATGGTTTCTGAGAGTTCACAGGCAACTCAACATTTGTATATGTCACATAATCTGATTAGTGATAATCTATTCTGAATTTTTTATTACTTTATAGGGTAAAGTAGAATATTTATTCTAATGTCAAACTTAAAAAATAAGACTCACTTAAGAACCAACAGTTAATCACTTTGATTATGTTTAAAAACACAGCATATTTAAATGGCACCATAAAACACATGTTACTTGTTAAAAATGTTGTGAGTTGAAATTGATGAAACATCTGTTCAAATGGCAGAGTGTGCTATAGGTACTTTTCTTATGATCATGTTGGTACTAAAATGAAGGGCAGAAAATACAGTGTCGAATAGTAGTCATTGTAAGAACATCTCAAAAGGGTTCCAACTTGTGGACACTGCATGAAGGATATTTTGGCCTACAGGCATAATCCTTAACCATAGGAGATCTATACCAACAGAGTGAAAGATATGGCCTGTGGGCTGGATCTAGTATGTGGAGCTCTATGGGTCAGCCTCTGGGCCTTGGATCAACCCCACGCCACATATGGCATGTGCTGGCCCCATATACTGTATGAGGCATGTGAAATCAGTCTGGTTTGCACTGCATGTGGCCCATGGAGCTGGATCCAGTGCTGCAGGAGCTGCATGCAGCACAGGGGACCAGTCTGGCATGCCTGCTACACACAGCATCTGTGCCAGTCTGGATCAGGCCCTGTATGCCAGAGCCAACTCATAGGGCTGGTCCAAGGGCTAGTCCAGCACAGGTGGTGCATGAAGTGTGCGTCCTGTACTAGTCCTATATACCATATGTAGTGCAAGACCAAGACTGGGGCCTGCATGTACTGCATGTGGCACACAGGGCTGGACCAGGTGTGTATGCTGCATGTAGCGCATGGGGCTGTTTGGGGTACATGCTGCATGCAGCACACTACCAGACCAGCGCTGCACACTAGCTTCAGGACTGGTTTGGACTGGGCAGCAGATCAGCTCTGTGCACCAGAGCCAGTGTGTAGGGCTAGTCCAGCATGGACACCTTTTGCAGTGCATGCTCTGTGCCAGCTCTGCATGTGAGCCCTGGACTGGAGCCACCATGCATTGCATGCAGTGCACACAGCTGATCCGGGGCATGTACTGCTTGAGGTTTCCATGTCAGACCAGCCCTGTGCACTGGCTCCAGTGAGTGGGGCCAGACTATGGGGCCAGTCTGGCCTGCAGACTGGCCCCATGCCCCACCTAATCTGGCCTGTGGGGCAGGATGAGTTTGACATCCCAGTCTATGCAAATACAAGTTTTAAAAATCTTTTGTGGGTTCCTTTATCCTGCTACTCGTTTCCAGTTCAGAGGCCACTATTCAAGGTGCTTTGAAGGACTACTTGAGGTTAACAACCACCAAATAAAAGGAGTCAGTTCACAAGCTACCTATCAACTTCTGCCCTTAGACATCTTGTAAAAGCAATGATTCCAAGTTACTTACAGCTTCTTTCCACTGAAAATTATAGTAACAAGTAACAAGCCACACTAGATTCATAAAAATGTTTCTCCTTTGCTGTAAAAGAAATGACTTGAACACTGTAGCTTTCCGTGCCTCTCCCCCTGATCATCACACATCTGGATCTCCTTTGAACCTTGCCGCTGCCTTCTGGGTTGCACGGCTAGGCTACTGGCAGTGGCCTTGGGTCAGCTCCCCAGGGGTCTCGCTTGCCACGTCTTTGATGATTAGTTCTTTAGTGGGAGGAAGATGTTTAATCTCCCCTAGTACTCCCCCTTGGTTGTCCTCGTGATTATTGTTTCTCGGGGCTCCGTCTCCCCTACACCCCGCCTAACGCCAACCACAACGTTATCCGTCGGGGCTGGTGTTCTGGCCCTTACTGATGCTCAATCTCTTAAGGGCTAAGGCTGTGAGCTGCCAATAGTACTGGCACCAAACATCCACCGCCACCCTTTGGTGTTCCCTGATTCATGGGATGCTGGCCTCTGCCTGGGCTGCGGGTCCCCTTGACAGGTTACCCCCTCCCTGGGTTTGGTACCTTTTGCCCATTGTCTGCACCTAGGTTCTGGCTCTGTTGTCCTCACCAGTGTCCCAGTCACTGCTGCCGTTGGCCTTTGCCCGTGCTGGCCTCGTTGGTGATCCACTGGGCCTAGGTGGCCCACCTTGTCTCCCATGGTTCCCCCTCTGGGGCACCACCACCTATCCTCTGCTGCCGGCCCCTCGGTGCTCCTCGACCTCTCTGAGCTGGGTGGGAATGCCTCTTCCACTCCCCCCTGGCTTCCTTCCTGCCAGGGCTTTTATCTTGGTGCGGGGCGGCTGCCTGGCCAATCACCTCTGGCATGCTTTTATAAAGCGCACCCACACACATGCAGGAGCTGTTCCTGGCCCCTCCCAGCTCTACCGCAGGTTTTTCTTTTGATCTTGATTTCACTTTCACCGCCGGCAGCCGCTGGCGCAGTGTCCTGCCGCCTCTCTCTAGCTTCAGGTAAGCTTCCTCCACAAACACATCCTGTAACAATATCCTCATTCAACCTTAGAGAGAAAAGATGGGATATACTTTGTAGGAAAAAGCCTAAGGAAATGAACAAAATATGTCATCCTAAAATAGTTATAACAAAGGTAAAGTATACAACCAAAATAAATGACATAGCACACACTAACACAGTGGAGCTGGTTAAATATTATTCAACACTCTCCAAAACCAATGAATTTAGGACTTACATTCGGTCCATGAATCACTCTCTAACCTCTTTTGAATTCTGTGAACATAGTAATTATGCCTAGGTATTTGCCAAGTAATTCAGCAGATCCTTTTCAGGCTATTGACCATCCAGTCTGTGAATTGTTTGCTATGATTATTGGTTCTTCATCACATGTGATGTTGGCAATGGGATTATCTTCTGTTCCCTGAAGAGGAGGTGATGACAAATAATGAATAACATATTTCTAGTCCAAGTTTATGAAACTTCTGGGACATTCTTACAGGGTCTAGCTAATCCAGGTGGTAAAATGCTTCGGGGAAGAGAGTTTATTTTTGCTGGTGATCTGTGCTGCATCCTACAGGCAGGTGGGGCACCATTTAATCAGAACAAATGGTAGGTCATTTGCCTGAGCACTTGCATATGTAAGCAGATGCTTATAAATACTGGAGCAAAACCACTTAGAAAAATATTCCCCCAGGACATAATTTTTCCCAGGAAACCCATGAATTTAGCTCACGTAGGCCGCGACCAAACAAGCATGGCTGTGCAATATGCTGCACCACACACCACATATTCAAGTGTTCTCTGTGCTGCAAGGTAGCAGTGTGGGTTAGTTTTTTTTTGAGCCTGGAAAATCCTGGGGTCAAAAAAACCGGCACACAAAAAGTGGGGCGGCACATGCGAGGGCAGCACGTGCCACCCAAAACCAGAGCCTGGCTGTCCAGAGCCACACTATGGCTGCTGGCCAGGCTCCGAGTCACTGCTGCAGCCCCAGGAGGCCCCCGGGATCCCAGGCAAGACTGCTGGGGCTAACCCAGTGCTGGCCCCAGCCTCCCCTACACCACCCGGGGTAACCTGCCATGCATCAGAGGGCACAGGCATTCCTCAGGGACAAGTAGCAGCAGCACCAGGTATGCTGTTCCTTCTTGTTCATAGGGAAACAGACATACACACTCATGTGGACACAGCCATACTGTTGGAAGGGTTAGAGAGTTCATAAGACAGGCAGGGCTGTAAGCTCCAACAGGTACAGGAGAGGCTGGTATGGCCCCTGCCTTCTATGGTTGGAAATAGCGGCTTTGGTTCTGCTCTTGGATCCACATGGGCAGACTTCAACTGGCATTCCTATCATGAAATTTCTGAACATGGGTGCCCTGAACATGAATGCCCTGACCATCTTTTTACTCTGATAAGCTGTTGCCCAAGTGGAGATTTTGACCAAACATTTAGAAAGTAAAAAAATTATAAGTTTTAAAATAATTTTCCATGTATAGAATGTTATTATTGGAGAGTTGTCTTAAATTTATCCCCCGCACCACTGCAGTGGGAAAAGCAGCAGCAAGGGTGAGGATGACTGTGCGGGGAGGGGGCAGGTAGTCCCTATCACTTGTCCATGCATCACTTGGGCCCCCTACAACCTGCCCCCACTGGCAGTGCCTGGGTCCTTGCCACTGGTAGCCTCTGTCCCCTGCCTGTTCCCCACAGCCTCTTTCGCCTACTTGCCCCATCCAACCTCTGCCTCTTCCTGAAGCCTTTACCCCCCTGCAGCTGCTGCCCACCCCCAGACACTATTCCCTTGCAACCTCTGTTCCCCTGCAGCCTCTACTCCCCCCTCCTCCCCATGGCCTCTACCCCGTCCCCTCCTGCAGCCTCTACTTCTCCACAGCTTCTGGCCCCTGGGTGCCCTCCCCACCCAGCCTCTGACCCCTCCCCTTGCCTACTCCTTACTGTCAGGTGTGGCTCCAGCTCTATTCCCTCCCTGGTGTGGAGGAAATGCAAGCTCTGGCCCCTGCCTGGCCATGCAGTGGATTTGGCCCTAGGAAGCTGTTGCATGGCTGGGCTGGGGCTGAGGGGGACCTGGCAGAGCTGGGGGGCAGGGGGAGATGGGAGGCAGGAGGCTGCTGTAGCTCTCACTCTGACCCTAACCCAGGCTTGGGGCTGGAGTCAGAGCTGCAGTAGCCAGCTGGCCCATTCCCCCCCCCCCCCCCTGTTCAGGGAATGAACAACAGGGGGCGC
>NW_005841994.1:916599-936523 GCF_000455745.1 Alligator sinensis
GTCGTTTTGGCCAAAAAAATGAAAAGGCAGATACTTGCATAGCGGTAGAAACCCCCCTGTATGAAATGGAAGGCAAATAGGAGTTATTTATTTTGATTAAACCACATTGTTTGGCTGACAGTCTGAACTTTACCCACATTTGGAGTGCCTGCCTCCCAGGTTTTAATTAGGCCCCTGGTAGAATAAGGGGCTGGGATCCTTACTGTAATGTACTTGGTTGTCTTGACATGAAAAATGATTAATTTTGGACTTATGTGAAATGGCAGTTTTCTATGCACAAAGCTTACTTTTCAAATGCATTCACTGAGGCTTGCAATCTGCTTTTTGAAAATTCAGCAGCAGCTGGTGTATAACACAAAGGGTGTTCTACATTGCTCTACCAATACCCTATGTTACACTAAAATGTGTGCACTGGAGTGACTTATATCAAACAAGGGATTTTATTATTGAGGTAGATGCCAAGCTCGGGGTTAGCCTTCAGCTAAAGACTTTGACAGAGAGAGAACATCATAGAAAAATATGATATATCTACTAATGTCTTTTTCTCCAGTTGATTTTTATTTTAAATCCAATCTTTAAAATCATTTTGCCTGTTTTATTCAGTATGCAATTGTATATCATTTAACTTTGAAATAACTTCATTGAAGGGTAACAGAATGTATTGGCATTTATACTGTAACAGAGAATTGACATTCCGTTAACCTCAGCTATCAAAACTATTTTGAAGCAGTGGAAGAATTCAACCCTTTCCAGTACTGATCATTAGATTCATCACTTTTTTTTGGCCTGAGTAGGAAGAGAGATATGCTGGGCTGGATCCTCAAGTGAAGTAAATCAAGGTAGGTTGATTGTAGTCACACACTCTGTCTTATTAGGCAGAAGAGAGAGCTCTCATTAAAATAAATAAGAATTAAGATTCCAGTCTTGCCAGCATGCGCATGAGTAACCTTATGCAAAGTTGTAGTCACTCTGAGGGCAACGTGTGCTTGCTTGAATCTCTCTCTCTGAGGAGCTGTGTGTTGGCCCAGTGCTTCCTGCCAGACAGAAGTAGAAGTCTGATAGAGAAGGGGATGTGGACATCACTCCCTGTAATGCCTCTGGAGGTTGTAATGAGGGAGGCTCTTTTCCCAGGCTAGTTTGCTCCCAACCTTATTTCCTGCCCTGTCCTCTACTTCCTAAAGAAATGAAGAGCAATCCTACAAACATTAAGCCCTCACAAGAACTGCCCACACATTAACCTCCTAGATTGGAAAGGAGTCCAGGTCCTGAGGCTTTTGTACCTCTTAGGACAGGGGTACGCAACCCCAAGCCCACGGGACAGATCCAGACTGAAGAGCCATGTCATCTGGCCCTTGGGACTCCCCACAGATCTGGAAATTTGACACTGGAGGAACACTGGCAACTAAAATGACCACAGCTTCCCTGCTGCCAAATTTCCAAGCCCCATGGGACTGGATCAGCCCTAACTGGGCCAGTCCTGTGCAGAGGTATCAGGCCCTAGCTGGGCCATTCCCTCATGGCTGGCTTATCCCCCAGACCTGCATGGCTGGATCAGGTCAAGCCCTGATCCAGCCCTGGGCCAGCCACAGGTCAGCTCTGCACATAAGATCAGGCCCGCAGATTGTACCTAGCCTGTGGACTGACCTGGCACTACTCATCTGGTGAGCAAGGCAAAAAGGTTGGCCACCATCACCTTAGGAGGTCCGCACTACAACGATCTACTTTCCCAGGATAGTGGGTGGGATTGTGGCTTGCAGGAAAACCTGAAGACAGCCAATCAAGGATACTTACTCCCACTCAGGTGTCTTGTGGCTGGGGTTCCTCTCCTGAATGGTGCAGGAATGAGCCCTGTCTCCAGCCAGCTGTGGACACTGAACAAAAATACTTAAATAACTAAAAGGAAATGTCAGCCAATGTGTGAGTGTGTTTTTGGGCACTGACAGCTGTGACAGTTGGTTGTGCTATCAGCCACTGAAAGCACTGTACAACCATACACTGACAGAGTGCACACCTGCAGGGCCCTTTAAAATGCCTGATCACATGACAGTCTGAATCCTCATTATATGAAGGTTCAGATGAAGGAGCTCCAAAGTGGAGCACCTTCATTAATATCTGTCAGTGTGGCCAGGAGCCCTGTTCCCCATACTGTCTTTGGAATGGGAGTGGCGGAAGGGAATGGAGCGAGCTCATTTTGGGGGTTGCCCACCTGGCACTGGAGAGTGGAGTGGGTGGATTGCTGCCCCCCCACTTCAGGGGGTCCAGTCCACCCCTCCCACCCTCCCTGAGTGCCAGCTGGGCAATCCCCAGAATGAACCCTCTCCATTCCGTCCCCCTCCCCCCCATTCTGAAAACCGTGTCAGGGTTGGGAGAGGGAAGAGTAAGTGGCTGCAGAGACACAGTCACTCTAAACTGCAGCTCATCTCCAAACAACAGCAAACATCTGTTGGGTTCTGGGGATAGCTATAACTCATGGCGCTTCCTGCAAAGTGCCATGAGTTACAGTGGGGAGCTGCACGTCTGTCTGCAACCTGGGGATGTGCATGATTAACCCAGGATCTCTCATACAGGGTGGGGATGATGAAAAATGTTCACCCTGTTCTATCCTTTTTTTTTTAAACAAAACAGAATTTTCTGTTTTTATCAGGAAACAGGAAAAAATACCTACTTATGGGACTTCCATTTGATTCCCCTCTGCAGAAATTTAGAAAACATCATACAAAGTGTTCAATTTTTGTCATTTTTTTTAATGGGAAAAATAATTTCCTAGGTGTCTCTGGTCACAATGTGTCTCAGCAGTGGAGTTAGGAAAAGACTTGAGGTCTCCTAGACCTCTGCTCTTCTCCCTGGCTATCGAACTATTGTGCTTCCCCATGAGCTCCTTTCAGTTCTTTCTAATCAACCAGAGGATGTATTCAAAGGAGGTTGTGCTGAGCAGTGCTCAGCTGAGAAAAAGATATCAGGTTTTCACAATGGTAGAGCAAAGGTAGAGCAGCTTGCCTTGTGATATATAGGATGGATGTCTGTCACAGAGCACTTAGGTGCCCTGCTCCTATAAAGAGGGGAAACTGCTAGGAAAAGAGCCCTAGCAGTGAGTGAGAAGCCCCAGCTGCTGGTTGCCAGGGCAACCAGAGTTAGCTAGTGACCCACACCTGCCAGCGGTCAGCTGACCAGAAGGGGCAGGGCCTAGCTCACATTTAAACCCCAGGGCTGAGGCAAGGCTGGCAGTTCCCTGCTGGCAGCCAAGGGGGAAGGAGCTCTGCCGGAGGAAGCAAAGGGAAGAGTCCTGACTGCATGAGCAGCTCCTGATGCTGTTGTGGGATGGAGTATTCCCTGGTAGGGCTTGAATGATGTTTTAGCCGGGCAGCTTGGAGTTATGTTATAGCCCAGGGGATTGTGTTTTGTGTTTACTGTTTAAGAAAGGTGGCTTGGGTGAGGCTATTAGAGGAAGGAGGAGGTCTCATAGAGGACCCACAGCAGTGTGGGGGCCCCAGTGCCAGAGAGGGTGCAGCATTTGGGGTGCACTGGCCCCAGTGCCAGAGAGGGTGCAGCACTTTGGGGGTGCACTGACCCCGAGCGCCACGAAGGCGCAGAGTGAGACAGGGCTGCAGAGGGCCCAGGGAGGACAAGGGGGCCAAATTATAACAAGGCCCAGACCGAACAACATCAGTTCTATCTGCAAGGCTTGGGGTGTGGTAAAGGGGTGGTTGGAGCCACGCATAGCCCATAAGGTTAGGATGCCCCGAAACACCCATTACAGAACGGGACCCATGAGGGATCCAGGAGCCCACGGGGTCAGAGAGTACAGCAAGACCGTGTCCAAGGCAGTGTAAAGGCAGCCTCCCTATTATATATTTTTACCATCAAAGACATGGCAGGGGAGAATTGAGGGTGCCCTTGGGCCAACTTGGCACAGGAAGGGGGCCCTGGGGGAGATCATGGCCCTCCTGCAGGACCCTGCGCTGTGACAATGTCTTAACTCTGTGAATGCATTTGCATGAACTGCTGCCACTCTGAGTCCAGTCCTCAGGTATCCCTCCCAGCCTGGGAGCAGGCAGGGAGGAAGAATCTACCTGGCTACTGCCTCTGCTTTCCAGACTGAGTTCATCCCCCAAATAGCCCCTGGAGCATGATGGGAGCTTTCCTGAAGGTGAGTGGGGTCCTGGGAGAGAGTAAGGACCCATCCTAAGCCAGCAAGGGTCAGTGGGGATTGATCCAGGATGGTGAAGGGTGTAGGGGGCACCAGGGCCAGATTCAGACTGGCGGGGCTTGCAGGGGCCCAATCCTGGAGCCTATACTGCTGCTAGAGAGCCAGCAAGCAAGGCAGACATGGAGTAGAGTTGACAACTCCTAGCCATGCCCATGTTTGCCAACCCTCCAGCAAAAGTTTGAAACTGTGCACATTAAAGAGTATTAACCCTTAACATGTGACTGCTGAAAGCACATACTAACTTTAACATTGCCTAACGCTCATTTGAGTTAGCACATGCTAACTGTAATGTGTAACTACACTTTAATAGCCACTGCATTCCGAGATTTGCAACAGTGGCAAGTGACCATGTGACAAGAGCCATAGGATAGCCATTTGTTCAAAGCACATAGGATATTACCTGCTTGTTTTCTTCCTGTGTAGGAGGAGGGGTAGGGGAGTGGCCCTCTACCCAGGAGCATATATTGACAACATTTCATAGAAGCAGGATGTTGGCTTCTGTGGTTTCCCTCCCTTACCTGTGGCAGGCTAGGGTGCTAGATCTGTGTTGTGTTAGGGCTGACAGTAGTCTTGCAAAGAGCTTAGATTATGAATTGTATAGGGTAGCTTGGATAGGGATGATTCTGCCTCAGGCAAGGGGTTGAACTAGATAACCTCTGGAGACCTTTTCCAACTTTACTTCTCTGTGATTCTGTGCTCCCCTACCAACTCAGAGGCAAGCTTCCCTAGGATAACTCTAGATCTGAAGGTACTTCTGCATGGGTGACTGGTGCCTTCCAAGTCCAAGGAGACACCAGCAGGGCATGATTGGGGGGGGTTCCCCTGAGGCCAGTTGCCAAGCACGCCAGCAGAAGTTAATTCCACCAATGGAGCTAATTTCAGGGGGCATGTGCTCTCCATGCCCCCCTACCAGCTGGAGCACTCACTGTCAGGGGGGGCACCAGCACTCTCAGGGGGGTGATGTGCCTCCCCTACATGTCGCCTATGCACTTCTGTACTGCAATAGCAGTATGTCCCAGCCAAGCTATTTTGAGTGTACCCTGCTCACTCACTTCTACAAGCACTCTCCCTACCCATAAATATGCCTGTGAAGTTGCTCTAAGGCAGAAGTGTCCAAGGTATGGCCCTCAGGCACATCTCTCTGGGGCAGTGCTTGAGATCTTGGTCTCCAGTATCTTTACAGTCAGCCCTTGAGGACAACCCCGGATTAGCATCCTCTGTGTATTTCTGTTTGGGGCATTCATATGGGAGCAGGCAGCAGGACATGTGTGGGGTTTTTGTAGCTGGAGCATGCTGCTGTTATGGTGTAGAACTGTCACTAGTATAATTTACAGTGGTTGCACCTACACATGCAATTAATTTCAAGCAATAAACTCTGGAGCAGTTTGAGCCAAAGTAAACTACTCCTGGGCACAGCATCTACATGTGTGCCTGGGATAGCTGCAATTTGAGCCAGGGTGGAGTAGTTTACTCCAGGGCCACAGGCACAGGGAAGGGGGGTGGGCAGCCCTGGGCTCCAGGTGGCAGCATCCAGTGGCAGAGGGGCTGCCTGAGGCATGAGGGTGCTGAAAGTGTGGAGCTGTGTAGTTAGGTGGCAGGAAGGAGTCTGGCCCCTGCTGCCTTGGCTGGCCAGGTACAATTTACACCCATATCAGCATCTACATGTGTATTTAATTGCAGTTAAATATCCTGCCACAAGATAACACTATCTTCAACAGTGCTATCTTACCGCGGTTTACATTAATTTACTGTGGCCTAATAGCATTGCAAGTGTAGATGGTGATGCTTATTTCACAGCTTTATTCCGCAACTTTGCAGTTAAGCACACATGTAGATGGGGCTAGTGGAATACAAAACCAGTGTGATGTGTTACACCAGTGTAATGTGTCCTCCATCCAGGTGTGAAGAAGGATGTGTTCAGTTATCTGATCTGAAAAATGTCCTGGGTCATGAATGCTTTTACTCATGCTTGGACAAGAACTGAACTGATTTTTATTAATTTAATTTATAAATTAATGAGTACACATAAATTAATTCAAAATTACTTCTGGGAGAAAATGGGAGAAACAGTGGTCTCACCCTTTTCTTATTTGTTGGGCAAAGAAAACCTATATTGAGAATGAAAGTGGTTTCTCAAACTTAATGACACAGCATCATGGCATTGTTACTGTAACAACGGTCTAGATCAATTACAGCAAATGGAGTCATGTATGGTTCACACAGGCTGTGAATCTGGTCCAAGGGGATTAATTCTTTTCACAGCAATAGCAGTAACATCCCAGGGAATATAGACATGATCCTGACTGGGTCCTGTCTTGGTGCATCAGAGTGAAAAGTTTGCTGTTTGCACAGTGACTGTGGAATTAGGAGCACAGACTTCTTCATTATTAAGGAGATTTTTATGCCAAATGCCTTTATGTTATCCCAAAAATTAATCCCAGTGTATGGTGTAAGTAGAATTGGATGGATGTTGCAGAACAGTTTTTCATGCGTAGTCTAGCAAAAGTTTAAACAAATTGCCTTTGATTCTGTTTATAACCCTTTTGAATTTGCTCTATACAAATAATTTAGTGAACAATTTTGCTATCAGGAGTATTTAAAAAACAGCAAATTTTAAAGAAAAAAGGGCGAATATTTGAGGAAAGCAAATGTTTGATTCAGAAATGTGAAGATTTGCACTGGAGATCTGAATTTTGAGTTACATTCATTCACTCATTAAATAGAACCACACTGGATCACTAAAATGTTGAGTCAAAATTAGCCAGCAGTTTGAATTTCTAGTACTTCCAATGAGCTTCTCTCCAAGACCTCAGAGACCAAGGAATTCTTTACCATAGCTGATCTAACCAGTAAGTAGAACAGTGGAACATGTTTGAAGATAATTTGTGAACAGAAAATGATTAACTTAATTGAATAATTTATTCTCTGCAGATTATTTACCTAGACCCCAGTTTTGCAAAGCATTTATGTTCAGAGCCCCTAGGTACAAGCATACATTTAAAACATGGTCAAGACCCATTGGAAAGCACAGGTGTGAAGTGAAGTGCATGCTTTGCTGAACAAGGAGGGACTGCAGAACCATCACCCGCAACTACCTTTCTATTTGTCCTAACTACCATTACTATTGCCCTAATAATATTACTTGCAGTTTACTGAGCATGAGGCTCAGGGGATTTTGCTGATAATATAGCTGATTTGGAAAAAAAACACTGCATGACTAGGAAATTCAGATGCTATTGCCAGAGGACATAAGAAAACACTATTAACTCAAATAATCAACGTTGTGTTTCCTGAAGCCTTTTTGTCTGGCATCAGGCTTCTGGAAACAGAGAGAGGTATGTAAATTATCTTATCTGTTAGAATTGTTGAGTCAACCATAAAGATATAACTAACATTATCTACAAGTTCATTTCTTTCCTAACTTATCTACTCTGCTTTTGCCTTTTCTTTATTTATAATAGAGTACTAACACTCAGCCTACAGTGGCTTTGGGAACAGTGTATTCTTACTACCATAGCACTATACAGTAGGGCTGTGTGAAACAGCACCATTTCGTTTTGACTTCCATTTCACCAGTTCAACAGAACAGTGTTTTGTTTTGAGTTTCATTTCATTTCGAAAGCACTGTTCTGTTTTGTTTCGTTGAAATTGTTTCGCTATTTCGACATTTCACCCATAGGCTATAATGGGGAAGCACGAAACTGCCTATAACTTTGTAATTTTTTTGAGGATTTGGATGAAAACAGCAGGGATAATAGCCCCTACTGAGGGCATGAAGCCTGCCAAGGGTTTCTGGGAAACTGTACTTCAAAGACTTGAAAGCAAAACTCGTGTCACTTGCAAGTCTGAAGGCACAGGGGGGTGCCCTGATGAAAAATACGTGGAGACACCAAGCAACAACTATGCACCAGAATGAGCGCACACTGAAAAGCAATCAAAGACAACAACAGAACACCACCTGTCTCCAATCTCTCGGGCCTGATCCTCAAAGGGAATTTACAAACCACTTTTCACAGACGAGCCTATGAACTGCACTTCATCAACCTCCTAAGTAGTAGGTACAGAAACTCATGGACTCAATATAGATATTAGAATTCTGACATGCTACAACCTGCCAGACATCTGACTCCCCCAGGTACCTCCACTTTTACCTGCGCTGCTACATCCCTCTTCCCCCACCCCACCCCAGCCTGTCCCTCACCTGCTGATACCTCCATTTCCATTTTCACTGACTGACTTTATTTCCTACATTGCATGTCAGCCTCTGTTTTTTTTTTTTTACTATTCTTTCCATCCAGAAACAGCACACCTACCAACTGCAGGTGCTTCCTCAGCCTGACAAAGGGATTTTCAACCTGAAAACTGGCATTCCAGGCAGCTAAGCTGAGCTCACCTGGAGCCTAACAACTCCACTGCAACCAGCAAGCCTCAGGCCTGTCAAAGATGTGATGGGTCTGGGCTTTCCCCATCCAGGACTGTGGTGCCTGGAGGTTATGGTGCCTCCTACCCATCTTTCACCAGGGGGATCCTTGGTCGTGGCATTTCCTGGGGCTGCCATGCCACCATCAGTCCCACCAAGCCTCCTGACCCTGGCAGTGTGCAGTTTTAGTGGTCATGCCCAGGACCTGGGACCTCCTTCTTCCCCATAGCCCCAGCCCATGCCTCCAAGTTCATCCTGGCATGGAAACTTAGCAGGGACCTGTTCTTCCCCTGTTGGCTGGTGGTGCAGAGAGTGCCCCCTCCAGCTCTGAGAGCGAGACATTAAATGGTTAAAAAAAAGGAAATAGGTGTGGGCCGAGTGAGAAGCGTGGCATTCAAGGTTCCCTATAAGCTGTGCGCATGCACGGCCATGCACAATAAAAAAAATCTTGCTGCACAGTAACTTTTTAATGCTGTGCATCTACCTGAAGAGAAGCTGGGTTGTGGCTTCTTGGAAACTTTGGGTGCGGAGTGTGGCGGAGGCACCAGGGCTGGCACGGGACACTTACTGGCTCTGCTCCTCACTCCTCTGCTCCACTCCTCACTGTACCAGCATCCCCATGGGGAGGGAGAGTGGCGTGGGGTAGGCAGTGGCTCCACCCCAAGACAAGGCAGGGGTGGGGATGGGGGCTGGGGCTGGGGCAGACCCAGGCATCGCATGGGCTCTGTCAACTCTGGCAAGCTGCTCTGCTCCCCAGCCTCTTTGGGAGAGCTTTGCTCTGAGCCCCAATACCTCCCCTGCTCCTATGGCCAGGCAGCACAGAGCTATTCCTGCTATGGCAAAGTTTCCCATGATATAGGGGCAGGGAGGGTGATTCTGACACCCGCTTCTAAAGATGGTTCCTGGGGCTGGTGCCCTGCTTGCATCTCCTTAGTTAAGTTACTGGCATTCAGCTTAATTTAGTTCCATCTATAACTCATTTTTTGTATCCAAGGAAGTTACTTTTTACTGCTAAATTTAGGCCACATCACAGCTGGTTAAAAAGGGTATATGCTCTTTATTTACAAGGAACTAAAATCAGTATAGACAGCTGTTCAGGCATTTTTGGCAGAGAATCCTATCCTCAGCCACCAAGTTTTATGAATTTGGGATCAGACCGTAGTGGTGCGCTCAGACTGAAGCAGCGCACTTACAGATCGAAGTGGCAAACTCATGGATCGCTACACCTTAGAGCAACCATTGGTGGCATTCACTCTGTCTGCATCTGGAGCTTGGGGGACCCCAGCAGCAGGACGTTCACCTTTAGGAACACCAGCTGCTTCACCAAACCAGGATTCAAGTGGTGTGGTGGGGTGTCACTACATCCCCAGCAGTGCTGAACACCCTCTCGCTTGGACCACTGGTGTTCCTGGGCAGCTGTGGCCATATCCAGTCACATCTGGCTGTGGCTTGCCCAGTAGGCTCCACGTCCTTGGCAAGATAGGCAGCCACCAAGGACTGAGAACTACCTGCCTGATGGTGGAATCTGGTGCCTCTGGACCCCACCACAGAAGCCATGCTCTTGGCTCACATTGGCAGTGCCTGTGGTAGAGGGGGAGATTGGCTGGTGGATGGCATGCTAGCATGGGACAGTGGATCCCCCTCTTCCACGTACCCCTGCCTCCGCCATTCTACCTCCCTGACTCTCTTCACCAGCACCGCTGTCCACTGATTCAGGCTTTGGCTGCTGCATACGCTGTCTTCCCCCTCGGGTCACACAGGGCAGCCAGCACATGGACCATACTGGACCGCAAGGCATCAAGCCATTTCCTGATGCCCTCCTTCAACTGCCTCACCAGTGCCTGCGTGTCTGCTGACAGTGGCTTGCCCCCGCCAGGAACACTGATCGCTCTCCATTTGGCTCTGAAGTTCCCTCACTATAGGGATCACTTGGCTAAGGAGGGCATTGCGAGTGTTGAGGTCTCGGTGGCTTTGAGGAAGGGCTTGAGGACCGCCAAGATCTGGAGATGGTATCCCACTCAGCTCTGTTCAGGGGGGCCCTGATCCCGATCTCCCTGAGCAAGGTCATCTCATGGATGATCTTCTGTTGCTTCACTAGCCACTTGAGCATCAGGTATGTTGAGTTCCACCGAGTCTCTACATCCTGCATGATTTTGTTCTGTGGGATGTTCAGCTCTGCTTGTTTGTCCTGCAGCTTCTTGCCCCCCTTAACACTCCGATGGAAGTAGCCTGCCACCTTCCTGCATTTGGAAATGAGCTTGCTGGTGGTGCTAGTGCCGTCACTGGCAGCCCTGTCCCCCTCCAAGGCATCCCTGACTACGGGGTGGAACTTGTGTGCCACACAGCAGATGCCAACAAAGTTGGCATTGCAGACTGCCTTGACCATATTGGCCCCATTGTAGGTGACCATGAACCTGTGAGTGAGCTTGCCCTACCCAACGAGCCACCCCTGCACTAAGTGGTTCATAGCTCCCAGAATGTCTTGCTGTGTGGGACTCATCCATCACCTTGGCTTGAAGGAGAGCCCACCGAGGGCCTGACTGGTCGCACCAGTACTCTGTGAGGGCGAAGTAGGCATGATCTCCACCCTGACTGCTCCAAATGTCCAAGGTGAAGTGTAAGGCCACCTGTGGTCCTGCCTTGTGCAGCTCCTCCCTCAAGTACTCCCTGCATGCCTCATACAAGGAGGGCACAGCCTTCAGGCACCTGGTATGGTATGGGACCATGAGTGCCATGAACCACCTGAACCCTGGCTGCTCAACTAAGGAGAAGGGCTGGTCATCCACAGCAAGCATCTCCTCAGTGCTCTGGGTGATCTTGCTCACCCTTGCAATGTGCTCCCCTTTCTGTCTGCCTTTCCCCCACTGTTCCAGGGTGGCCTGCCTCTGTTTTGGGGGGATGGGGGCTTTGGCGCAAGGGGGGGGGACTTCCATCTGAGCATGCTCCTGCTGGTGCCAGGCTGAGGAGGAGCAAGGGAAAATATATATGTTTTCCTATATAAATTCTATAGTATAATATGCAATATAATTATGAAGTTGAAAAGAATAAATCAATTAATAAAATAAAAGGGTCTGGAAAGAAAGCAAAAAGCATTGCGGAATCTCACTTGCTCGGCTAGTAGTAGTAAATCAATGGTAGTAGGCTTTGTTGTCTAAACTTCTGGAAGATAGCTCAATAACTGACCCCAAGGCAGAAAGCAGCCCAGTTCAAACACTGCTGCCTTTTATGCTGTTTCTCCATCCCCCCCACAGAGCACTGGGATTGGAAGGGACCTCAGGGAAAGATCACAGTCACTGGCCAGCTACACAGTTGATACGAGAGGAGTCCTCTGTCTCCTTACTTTCTGTTTCCCTGCAGGCAAACCCAACTTCAGCTTCAAAACTCAAAACGTTTTGAAACTTTCAAAATGTTTTAAGTGCCCTCATTTCATTTCGAGGCTGTTTCAAAGCCCTTCATTTTGTTTCAGTTTTGCTGTTTTGAGATTGAAAAGAGTCGAAGCAGCATTGAAATGGAACAGCCGGTGAAACTGTGCACAGCCCTACTATACAGATTTTCATCCATCTGCAGATGTATCTTTTCTTTTGTTTCTTTACTAAAGTTACAACTACAAAAATATCTTGTAAACTGTGCATACATTTGCCTATTTTGCATCATGCAGACTTCTGCACTATAGTAGACAGAAAAGGCACATGAAAAGAAGGGGTCTGATGGAAATGGAGAGCATTCCTTCTTGAAATTTTGTCTTAGCAAGCTGTATTATTGGTCAAGCATGTGGGGCCATAATTAACTGCAGTATAAGGATGTACAGCTCCAATGAAGTAGGTGCCCAGTGGTGCAGCAGCTGGGGAGGGATTGGGGTTGTGTCAGCTCTTGCTTGCCCTCCTGCTAGGGCCTGAGCACCTTGGATTCCATGGCAGGTCACTCCCCCTTGCCTATACCACCCAACTTCTGATGACCTGCTGGTATCCTGGCAGGCTGGGTACAGTGACTCTGCAGGCTAGATTGGCTTCCAGGTTGTATGTTTGGGTGAAGTTACATGTTACACTTAGATCATACTAAATCCACTGAATGTTAAACAGTTTTATAAAATTAGAACATGCTGTGAGCAGGCACATATTAAGGGTTAATACAGATTCTTGCTTGCGCAACTCTAACTTGCTGCTAGAGGGCTGGCAAACAGGGTCATGTTTAGAAGCCAAGACATCTGGACTCTGTCCTTGCTCTGGGAAGGACTGAAAGCCATGCATCCTGGGATGTCAAAGGACTGCAAATTGCTTGCTTTGTCTCAATGGAGTAGACTGAAGTTAAAATGCGCTAAATATCATGTGCTAGATAGCACATCCCAGAGTTAACCCTAACCTGAAGTGGCATAGATTTGAGATGCTCAGAGGGCAGTTAGCATGAGTTAATGAGCTTTAACGTGTGGATGCTCTTGTGTTATGTGCCCTCAGTATGGCCTAAGTGTGATGTATAATTTCACCCTTTGACAGACTGAAATGACTACTGCATGTGGTATCTTGGCCAGCAAAACTACTAGCAACCCATTGAGAGAGGTTCTAGAAGAAACACCCAGCATGCTGGAGAGGCAGAATTTTGTAAACTACCAACCCCTGTCTGCATATTATGGATGAGCATGTTTGCATGTGTAGAGAATGTTTAGATTGTTTCCATATCAATGCACATTTTCAAGGTACTGGGTAGGTTTCTAATTGCAGAAATGTCTCCATATAGTAGAAGGTTAATGAATTTTATCAGTCCTGGCAGAGCTGTAGTGTGAGGTGGAGTCTGAGTATTATTTTAACAGTCACTTAAAGATTCACTGCTTCTGAAGGCTAACCATCCTTATACTCCACATTTTTTGTTGGCACTAAGTTTGAAGAAAAAGAACAGGCACAAATTCCTGGTGCAATGTTGCACAAAGGCACAGCCCATGTGTACTCATCAGGGATTTTGGAATCTTTTGAGATTAAATCCTCTTCCTGTACCCAAATGGCAGTTACCTAGCTGCATAACTGCTGTATTTGACACTTACTCACATTTTACGATCCTGCCCCATGTGCAGTGTGGATGTACAAGCATCCACACAGCTGCTGAGCATGCTCAGGAGGGCTGTGCTCTGGCCAGGCAGGTACATGTAAGTCCTGAAACTGTAGCTGAGTGAAAACCCATGACTACATATTGGTAAACTGGTGAGAGGGCACTCTACCGTTTTGACTTAGTGCAGTGATTCTCAACCAGGGTGCTGTGAGAGCCTGCCAGGGGTTAATTAAACACTACTTTTTCAGATGTTCCTCTATTTGTACTTTGTGCATTCTTTCGGATGGGCTAACTGGACTGTAGTTTTCCAGGTGGGTTCTCAAGCATCACTGTCACCATGGGATGAAACTGTCCTGCACACTCTGTTTTCAGGAGGCCAAACTGAGAAGTGGAGCCAAACTGGAGCCAAACTAAGAAGTGGCTGTAGCAGAAAGCCATACCAGCTTGAAGTACATTATGCCAGCAGGTGCACCACTTCTGCTGCTGCCTTTCCTGGTTCATCTCTGATGTCTTCTGAAAATGAAATCATGTGGGAAAGTTTCACCTTGTGGCAGTGGCAGCAGCCTGGAGATGGGTGGCACTGCCACTGGGTAGAACTACCAAACATGCCTTGTTTTAAGTGTCCATGGGAAAGTTTTCATTAACTTAAATCGTCTTTGGATCACACGCCTCTTTCCTCTCTTTGCAGCTGGAGTCTTACTGGAGTGAATGTGAGAGCTTGCAGGATGGATGTTTAGTTTTCCCCTTCTTCACAGGCTGGGTCCCTCAGTTCCATGTTTTATCTGAGATGGAGAAAATATTTAAGCAAATTTATAGAACAGTGAAAATTGGGAAGGAACAGGGGCAATCTCCTGATATGGAAAGACAAGGACAAACATAAACATGTTCTTCCTCCCCCCTCCCCACCTGTAAAATGAGACAGTTAGAGGGTAGGTCTGTGGTGTCCAACTTTTTTGGCAGGTGTACCACAAGTTAAGACTTATCATCTGCCCCGCCATGTATCTAATAGAATCTGTGCTCTGGGGTGATGGAATTGAAGCAGAGGGACCTGAGCCTCCAGCTGCACAAAGTTGAACAGAATGGGAGCAGGACGCTTCTGGAAGAAGAGGTGTTACTACTAGCAGCCAGATTAACCCTTCTTTGCCCCCAAAATGGCTGCAGTTTTATATGGTGAGTAAGGATCCAAAGCCCTGTATTCATCAGCAGCTGCAGGGCCAGGGAAAGGTTAACCTGGCTCTTGGCAGTGACACCAGACACCTTCTCTCCCATTCTGCTCTACAGAGCCAGAGACTTGAGTACCTCTGCCCCATTCTGGCACCTCCCTTTACTGAGTGTTCTGGGGCTTACATGCTATACACAGCAGGTGTCCATGCCACTTGTGAGGGCATGATGATATCAATACCCAGCCTAGAACAGGTTTCCCTCACTTTATGTAGGTTCTGTATGTGCAAATTTGCTCTTATGCAATGACCCTTTTTATACCCAATCCCTCTTATGCAATTGATGTGGTGGAAGCCTGCAGTCAGCTGCTTTGTGTGCTGCAATGTGGGAGTGATGTGCACCAAAATATAGTCTCCTGTGTGGATCTGTGCTCCTTGTTCATTTTCTGCAACATCTGGCACAGCATCACTGAGGCCAGCCAGCTCTGTAGGAAATAATGTAAAAAGTATTGATGTAGTTAGCATCACAGGCAGCTGGCTTCCTCTGACTCCCCAGGCCATGTGACTAGGCATCACATGGCCTGGGCTGACAGTGTTCATCAGGAATCTAGAGTAAGGCTCAAACTTACGTCTCTGGACCTGTAGACAACTTATTCACTTTGCCTTTATGCCCCTTGTCTCCCTGTTTTGCTTTAACAGCAGAATTATAGCACTTTTCCTCCTGCAAATGTTGTGCAAGAAATGCATTAATGACTGTGAAGTGTCCCTACAGTGATGGGGCTAATCCTGGCTGGCTGGTATTCTAGATATGAACAAGAGAAAACAAGGCCATAGCATACATGGCATATTTGTTATGATGAGGGCTTCTCCTGTCTGACATGGGGAGTCATAGAATCATAGAAGTAGGGTCGGAAGGGACCTTGTAGATCTTCAAGTCCGACCCCCTGAGTCACAGGAAGACACAGCACAGTCTTTTTCAAAGTGGCCAGTCTAGTATTCATGTCACCCACAGGAAGGCCCAGGGCAAATGGGCTTTATTTGGGTCAAGTATGCAGGATTGGCAACTCAACTCCACATCCCCTATGGTACACTCCTTCTACCCTGTCTACAAGTGTACTCATGGGCTTAGAGTACTGGCTGGTTCCTTCTGTTCAGCAAACCAGCTGGACTCACCTGATCGCAGTTCTACCTGCATCTTTTCCACTAAGTAGTTCACAGTACCTCTGCAGAAAGGCAGATTTCACATGCTGCTCCCATGTGTGTATAGTGGCAGTTGATTTTATGAGTATACAAAGTTGCACACCCATGAAATACGGCAGACCTGAGCTCCCAGCATTCAAAGAGGAAGGTAATTGGAACACTTTAGTGTCCTGCAGTACCTCTGCTAATTTGATTTATACCTCACTTACACTTCAATTTGTCCATACCACCATTCTCTTTGCTGTCTTTATTATTAACTGCACACCGGACAGTGAGCAACATTGTCCTTCCTGAGTTACAGCATCGTTTTCATTAAGAGCTGGCTCATTCTTTTACATGTGTTGATTTAATTCAAAGCCCTTTTGTGCCTGCACACATGTAGCCTCAATGTGTTGCTCACCAAATGTTGCTGAGAATGCCATTCTCCAAAACAAAATGGTTATAAGAATCTCTTTATGAATTGGAGTGTCAGTTATGCTACTGCCCTGAGAATGTCAGGTCCACTTGAAAAAAGCACCTATTTGGCTATTTGGGGTTACTATCCGTTAGTTTAATTTTTGCTGTCATTTGCAAACTTTTTGCACTTAGCCCTCTACTGTCCCACCTTTGACATTCCCCTCCAAGTACAAAATGTTGAAATCACTCATAAAATCTGAGACTTACATGATTCCCATTGAATTTCTGTCTTATACCATGGCAGCAACAGCTTTGAGGATTCCAAAACATTATTAGGGCATGGCCTACTTTCCCTGAAACCATGTAGTTTATCCTTAATTAAACGCTGCTTTTTCAGATGTTCCTCTATTTGTACTTTTCACATTCTTTTGAATGGGCTAAGTGGACTGTAGTTTCCCAGGTGGATTCTCGAGGTCATTTCTTAAAAATAGTATTATGTTGGCTCTTTTGTAAATTTAAAAGATCTCTCCTGAGCTAAGTGAGCTTGTATCAATCATTCCTTAAGCTGTTCTACTTTCTACTCCCACTTCTGTCAGTGCACTTGGATGAGCATTTTCTATTCATAGCACCTTCTCAATTTTTAAGACTAATGAGCTTATGATTAGGGATGGGCAAAAACTGATTCACATCAAATGCGAGCCAGCCTAAAGTTGAACTATTTTGTCAAGTGTGAAAAAGTTTGGTTCACTTTTTTACTCTCCTGTTTTCACTTATAACATAACATTTAACATTGAACTGAGCACAGTATTAGATACAAATCAGTAAGGCTAGGATGTCTCCTAAGAAAACCTGATCTCACAAGATTTCTCAGCCCAATTTCCAAACCAGAAACTGTGAGATCAGTCTGCATAAAGTTCAGATAAACTTCTGTACCTTAAGATGTGATCCAGTCTGAGTTCACATGGTATTTCCCACACCAAACATTCAAAAATCCTGTATCAAGTGTACCACGCCCCCACCTAGATGCTGAGACTGGTTCAAAGACCAGGCATTTCAAACCATAAAAGATAAATGTTGGGCACTTTTTTGTTCATTTGTTTTCTGCATTGCGAAACCTCCAGGCGGACATTTTAAAGCTCTTCTGCATGTTCCTGTGGGATAGAAACTTCCTGTTCTTTAAAAAAAAAAAATTGAAGCTCAGATTTTCTCACAATCTCAGGACTCCAGGAATTTGAACTTTCAGAAAAGCATAAAATATCACAAGGGTCAATAGATTCATAGATTCATAGATTGTAGAGTCGGAAGGGACCACAATGGATCATTGTGTCCGAACCCCTGCCCCTGGCAGGAAAGAGGACTGAGGTCAGATGACCCCAGCCAGGTGACTACCTAGCCTCCTCTTGAAGACCTCCAAGCTAGGTGATAGCACCACCTCTCTTGGAAGCCCATTCCAGATCCTGGCCCCCCTTACTGTGAAATATTTCTTTCTAATATCTAACGTAAATCCACTCTCAACTAGTTTACACCCATTATTCCTAGTCTCTCCCTGGGCTGCCTTAGTAAACAACGCTTCCCCTATTCCCCGTTGACCTCCCCTAATAAATTTATAGGAGGCCACAAGATCTCCCCTCAGCCGTCTTTTGTGAAGGCTGAAGAGATTCAGCTCTCTCAACCTCCCCCCGTAGGGTCTATCACAAAGGCCGCTAATCATGTGAGTGGCCTTCCTCTGGACCCTCTCCAGATTCCCCGCGTCCCTCTTGAAGTGCGGTGCCCAAAACTGGACACAGTACTCCAACTTTGAACACGTCTAGCCCCTCCAGAATTACTCTAACCCGGTCCTCCTCAACCTTAGGCATTCCCCTCGAGTCCGTCTTGAATCACGGTGGGGGAGTCCCGATCCCTGCACAAGAAAATGGAGGTGAAGAATTTGTTAAAGAGGTCTGCCTTCTCCTCTGGTGCAACCACCAGATTGCCCAGCATATCTTGCAGGGGCCCCACATTTCCTGGTGCCTTCTTCATCCTCCCTATATATTTGAAAAAGGACATTGACTCCAAGATAAACATGGGCCGACAATGCGAGGTCACGGTCGGCAGGGCTAATCAGACCTTATCGTGCATCCACAGGTGCATCTCAAGTAGGGCCAAGGAGGTGATCCTCCCCCTCTACGCGACACTGGTCAGGCCACAGCTGGAGTACTATGTCCAGTTCTGGGGAGCCCACTTCAAGAGCGATGTGGACAACATTGAGAGGGTCCAGAGGAGGGCCACCCACATGATCTGGGGACAGCAGGGCAGACCCTACAATGAGAGGCTATGGGACCTGATCCTGTTCAGCCTTCACAAGAGAAGGCTGAGGGGGGACCTTGTGACCATCTATAAACTCACTAGGGGGGACCAGGGATCTGGAACCAACTTCCAAGGGAAGTGGTGCTGGCTCCTACCCTGGGGGTCTTTAAGAAGCGGCTTGATGCCTACCTGACTGGGGTCATTTGAGCCCAGTTTTCCTCCTGCCCAGGCAGGGGGTTGAACTTGAAGATCTACAAGGTCCCTTCCGACCCTACTTCTATGATTCTATGAACTGCGGCCTGACCAGTGCATAGAGGGGGAGCATCACCTCCTTTGTTCTATTAGTCATGCAATAAGATGAGAAATCTTGGCAAAATGGCTTACAACTGTCAGTGACCCTCTAAAGGATTCACTCATTTCTTCCTATTCATGTCTACACCTTCTCTCCTCCTCATGTTTAACCTCTGCAAATGCTTACCCCCTTGGGGCATGCGCAAAATTTGGTACCTGGTGTGGAGCTTGCGCCCCTCTCACTGCCCAGTCTATCGGGGTTTGCCCCTCCCCTCAACTCGCCTGCCATGACTTGGATGTTAAATGCACTTTAAGAGGGGTCTCCAGTGAAGATCTTAGCTTGGATGGGTCTCCCGATAGACGGTGGTACTCATGGTTGTCTGATGCGGTGGTCCACGGGGCTCCCACCCTGTCCACACACCAACCGCTGGGTGATGCATTATAAATGTTTCCCGGCCTCGTATGATGGTCTCAGACCAGTTCCCGGGGTTCCGGTCACTCTCCCCGCTCCTTGGGGAAGATTTCTTTTTTTTTTGTTCTTTATAGAAAATATTCCTCCGAGTCAGGAGGAATTGCAGGGTTATTCCCCCTTACTCCAGCTCCCTCTAGGATTCTTAGTTGTTTCTTCTCCCCTACCACAAGCAGGAAGCTCTCTTGCCTCCTGAGTGTAAGTCCCTCCAGGTGGCTGCAAGAGTGCCTCTGCTTGCCCTCCTCGTCTGCCTCCTGTTCTGCCTCCCACAGAAGGCTTAAAGCCCTTCCCTGGGCTGCCTGTTGCAGCCTCACAGGCTGGGTCGTCTCCTTCCCATGCCGGAGCTCGCCTCACGAGCTGCCAGCCCGTGCTCTCTCTCTCCGGCTCCTCCTCACTCCCCGCTCCACCGGCATTTTTGAATCTTTCAGCAGCTGCTGCTACGGCCGCTGGGATTGGCT
>NW_005841994.1:936577-938240 GCF_000455745.1 Alligator sinensis
GGCTCCTGCTTCCGCTATTCTCCGGGAGGTATGTACGCCCCTCTGGGGGCTTGCTCTCGGGATCTGGGGTCCGTGGGCTGTCTTCCCTCCCCCTCAAGTGCCTGTGGGGGCACCTCGCTGCCACACCTGGATATCCAGGTATAAAAAAAAAAAGCCTGCAGAAAAAAAGCAGGGCAGGGCATGGTCCAGGACCATGCCCTCAGGCAACCGGAGGCTTGGGTCCTCCAAAGAGACGCCCTGGTAGCTGACCAGAGCATCTCTATGGCTGCTTCTTGACTTGCAGCTGCAGCACGCTGCAGCATGTTCAGGGCAAGGAGCGGTACAGGCTGCAGGGACCTGGACCTGGGCTCTGTCCCCAGGTAGGTAGAGACTTGGGGTTGCAGGGACTGGAGCTGGGGCTGAGTGGGTACAGGGGACAGGGGAGGATGGGGGGCTGTGGTGGGGGCTGTTTAGGAGGGGTGGGTCCCCCACCTGCCACCCGCACAGCCCACAGCTCCTCCCATAGCAGCTTGGGGCCCTCCTGGCACAGCCCCCCCTCGTGGCGTGGGGTAGCACGGCTCAGCCCTGGCCTCCTGGCACCCAGTGCTGCCTCTGCCACATTGTGCAGGCGTGGTCTGGCTCGTTGTGGCACTGTGCACCTTCGGGCAGTTCTTGGCTGCTTGGGCTGTCACCTGGGGCCCTGTGCCGCTCGCAGGGACCACGTGTTGTGCCAGGCTGGATCCTATCTGCATGATTGTGCTGTGGGCAAGCCCGTGCTGTCCTGCAATGTCTGTTGCCACCTGGAGGGCTACCTGTGGCTGTGCTACATGTTCCTGCCCCCCTCAGCTGAGGACTACATTGCCGCTAGCATTGACAAGTTCCCGTGCCTGTCTAGCTGCATGGGCACAGGGTGCTTGATAAAGTTTTGTACTGTCTCCCACCTCCCTGTGTGCTGCTGGGTGTGGTGGGGAGGGAACCTGGAGTCCAGGGGGATGTGTAGGAAGGCAGAAGCAGGGGCAGGGGTGGGGGTAGGGGTGGGGAGGGACCTCCCCACAGTGTGGGGCTTACCAGGTAGGTGGGCAGGCATGTTCAGTGACTTGAGTCCATCCCTGCTGGCAGCAAGGACACGTGGATCCCAGAAGTGTCCTGGAGCATAAGGGTGCAATGCCTGGCTGCCTGGGGAGAAGCCCCCTCCAGGCAGGAGCTGGAGCTGCTAAGGAAGGGAAATGACATGGCTGGCTTGGCCTTCTGGGCAGGGCTGCACACCCAGAGCTGGTGGGATAGGCACTGGCCTGGGCTTCCAGAGCTGCTGGAGGAGGCCAGGGGCAGACAGTGTGGCCCCCAGGGATCTATGTTGGGACCTGTGCTGTTTAATTTATTCATAAATGATCTGGAAAAGGCTGTGTGTAGTGAGGTGGCCAAATTTGCGGATGACACAAAATTATTCAAAGTGGTAAAGACCAAGGTTTTCATCAGCGACTTGGACGAGGGAGTGAAGTGTACTCTGTCTAAGTTTGTGGATGACACAAAGCTATGGGGTGAAGTGGACACGCCGGAGGGCAAGGAACAGCTGCAAGCAGACCTGGACAGGTTGGACAAGTGGGCAGAAAACAACAGAATGCAGTTCAACAAGGAGAAATGCAAAGTGCTGCACCTAGGGAGGAAAAATTTCCAGCACACCTAC
>NW_005841994.1:938770-963118 GCF_000455745.1 Alligator sinensis
AACCCCAGCCCTCTTCCCTGCCTATGCAGGGGGTCGGACTCGATGATCTATTGAGGTCCCTTCCGACCCTAACATCTATGAATCTATAAAGTGGACTGTGATGAACTACAGAAGGATCTGGCATGACTGAGTGAATGGGCAACTAAAGGCAGATGAAATTCTACGTAGTGTTAAGTGATGCACCTGGGCAAAAATAATCTAAACTATGCCTACACTCTGATGGGCTCTACATTAATTGTTATTACACAGGAAAGAGATCAGGAAGTCATTGTGTAAAGCTCACTAAAAGCAACAGTTCAGTGTTCAGCAGCTGTCAAAAAGGCAAACAAAATGGTAGGGATTGTTAAGAGAGCAATTGAAAACAAAACTTAAAGTTTCATCATGCCCCTTTATAAATCTGTGGTGCATCCACACCTTGAATACTGTGCTCACTTCTGGTCCCCGCACTTCAAAAAGGATATAGAAGAACTAGAGAAGGTACAGAGAAGGGCAACAAGGATCATTAGTGGTATGGAGGGACTTCCATATGAGGAGAGACTAAAGAGGCTAGGCCTATTCAGTTTAGAAAAGAGACACTTGACAGGGGACATGATAAAGGTTTACAAAACTAAATGATGAAGAGAAAGTAGATAGGGATTTATTATTTACTGTCTATCACAATACAAGAATGAGGGGTCACAAAATGAAACTAACAGGTAGGAAATTTAAAACTAACGAAAGGAAGTTATTTTTCACACAGCATCTAATTAAAGCACGGAACATCATTGCCACCAGATGTAGTGGAAGCTGACAGTTTATCCAGATTAAAAAAGGGGTTGGACAAATTCTTGGAGGAAAGGGGTATTAATAGCTATTGATTATGGGAGTTAGGGATACAGCCTCTAAATCAGAACTTCCTAGCCCTTAAATGCTGGAGGCTGCAAGTGACAGAGGAACAGCGGAAAAAACCCTGGTCATACTCAGTTCACTCTCCCTTTCAGCATCCACTTCAGGCACTGTGTGACACAGGATACTGGGCAAGATAGACCTAGGGTCTGACCCAGTACATGGCAATTCTTACTTTCTTATGTTCTTATAATAGGAAGCACTTTCAGAATATAATTTGCCTCAACATGTGGGTTGACTTCATTGGATTTTATCTACTTCACGTATAGAGAGAGGTTCTAGAGATGAGTAGAGTGGCATAAATAACGGAGGTTTTTGGCTAAGACGCAGTTATACAAATATTGTGTGCCAAATCAAAAAAAAAATCTCACTTGAATAAAATGCTTTCTCAGTACAAAAGGGAATATTATGATTTCAGGGTATTTCCCCCAATTTTTTTATTTGATAAATAAAGTGGAAGAAATTTAAAACATAAATATGATTTTGAATAGGAAAATCAAACATTTCCCTTTGAAAATATCAAAATGAAACATTTGGACTTTTTTGGAATCTTTTGCATTTTATTTTTTTCTCTAGAATGAGCAATTGGTGAGCCCAGCCCAGATTTTTGACATGTTTTGGTGTCACCAAATCTGTATTTTTCACCAGAAGTTTTAGCAGAAGAATTCCACCCATTCTGAAAGAACACACATGTCACCATACTTATTACAAAGGCAAATGGAAAATGAAGATAGATGCTGCTGAGGTTCAGGCCCTCTTCCATCTGTCAGTCTTTGTTAGACCTTTACCTTCATTTCCTTTATGTACCTGGGTTTTGTAGAGTTATCAAACCAATCCATACCTTCTTCTTTACCAGACCCTTTATGACTGTAGGAAACAATTTACCAGACATTGGTTATTGCTGATACCCCATGCAGTATTGGCTTAAATGCACTGGCCCTGAGCTCAGAGCTAGCTTGCCACAGATTAAGTAGCCCATTCTCATTGCCACAGAAGCCATGCAGCTACATCCCTGCACTCCCTGCTGGTGGTTTACCCAGGGTCTTCTCTTGCCATGGGGAGAGAAGCTAACAAAACCAGTATGGATTACCAGTTCTTGATGTGGCACTGGTGGAATTCCTTGGCTGCACAATGACAGGCTGAGCACAAGTCAGTTAGGCTTTGTCTACATTGGTATAAGCTAAGGTATAGATATAAATGTACAATTAAATGGATACAGACTTCCTTGTGGACTTCCTTAATTTACCAACAGTTTATTTTGCTTTATCTTAAATTTACTGGAAACAGGCATAAAATAAGTGGAATAAGAGTGGATATATAGAGTTTTGTACCCATTTAACTAAACCAGATTATTGGTGCACCTTCAGAGTTTAGACACACAGTTTACCTCAGGATAATAAGTGGAAGTGAGGCTTTACCTTGCATCAGCTCCTACTCATTTGCATGCTCATATCCCACAACAAATGGAAGCCAATCTGCATCAAGGAAAAAGGAATAAATTACTGCAATTACTTACCAGGGGGCTCATGCCACCTAGCTTTCCTTTGGTCATAAACTTCTCTTCACACTTCTCCATGCCTCTCTCTTGTTCTATTACAGCTGAGTAGTTTAGCAAATCTCTTCCTGCTGCTTTTCCTTTAGTTTCTCAGGCACATTTACATTTCAGAACCAGCAGCCCCTCGTGAAGCTTAGTTACATCATGGCTTAATTAAAATGCATGAGAAGAAAGTTTTTGTATGTTAAGGCTGGCAAGAAGGGTTAATTTTCAGACTTATCTTGTTTGCTCTAAGCTTCAGCATAGATTGGTTCTGACCTGTGTGGGGTATTCTCTAACCCAGTGGGGACCAGGAGCCATGGCCAGCATAGAGGACAGGTGGGGAGAATTGCCTGCCTAGGGAGACTAGCACCTTTGTATTTATGGAACCTGCACAACGGCATTTGCACTGGGACAGAGGGAAATTCAGGGTTCCTCACATTCACTTGCATAGTCTGATGCTACTGCTCCTCATCATTGCCTGTGGGTGCCTTCCTCTTGGATATCTTTAATAGCAAAATCTCTGGCAGACACCATGGACTCTGGCTCTTTTCACATATAGCTAGGTGCTGTCTGGCTGTCCCCAAAGTCAGTGTCACAGAGATAGACACTATTGCCATATGCCCCAGCCACTAACTTCTTCATTTAGTGGCCTGAGTCACCTTCAGTGGAGCAGCAACTTTGATTGCCATGGCAGGTCATGTTAGGAGAGGCTCCTTTCAATTTATGGGTCTTGACAGTGCAGCTTACTGGCAGTGCTGGGAGGCATAGGTATCTGTCAGCATGAACAAACAGTTCAGTATTGTGTCGGGGTTGGAATAGGGAATTTGAGCCAAGCCTGTCCATGGTGTAGGTCTGCCAACTGCTGTAGAGCTGGGTCAAGGATGAATCCAGCCCTTGGCCTTGCTCCATGGTATATTTACCATTCCATTTTTGAGGTTAGGGCTGCTTAAACTCTACTCATTGTTCCCTTTGACACATTCGGGATCGGGTTTCTCAGCTGGGGCATTTATTTCCTTCTATTCCACCAAATAGATAGAAAAAATGCACAAAACAAATTCTTGACCTTCTAAGGATTCAAAAGAGCCTGTGAAACCTGAGTGAACCCCTTTGTCACTTGGCTGTCAGTATAATGGTTTTCATTTTGCTGCCTGGTTAGGAGTGGATTGTGTAGCTGTACTGTTAGCAAACACTGCGGGCAGTGTGTGGCTGCTGATAGCTGACTGGAGATGGTACCAGGCATGGGGATTAGTGGCCTTGGAAATGGAGTTGATCATATTTCACTGTGAGAAAAGTGACTGAGCTGACAGGGGTGCTGGCTTCTTCCAGGCAGATTGGGAATCACAGGCATTTCTTTGCCCCTTGTGCTGTGTTGGGCACCCTCTGCCATTTGGGCGTGGCAATGGGGTGACAGACTGCACTGCCATTTACTTTGAGGTCACATTGTGACATTGTCTGTCTTGTATAGCCAGTGTTTTGGCCATTTCACTCCTGGCCCCCTTATAGAAATTTAATTTCCCCGTGACATTCCCTGTCAGACTCACTACCCCCTGCTGCCAGGCACCCAAAGACAGAAAACTGCTTCAATAGGAATATGCCCTTTCAAATGAAGGACTCTTCCTGAATTACCAGATGCTTCGAGTGTTTTCCCAATGATCTGTCACACGGGAGTTGAAGTTATCATGCAAACACCAGCTTAATCATATGTTTGACAGTTCTTTTGGGGGAAGGCAAGGGCTACTCACCTGATTCTCACTTCAAGAACAGGGGAGGGCAGGGCTGAATCCCCTTACTAGTCTCTTGGAAGGCTTGTTGCCATTTGCAATGAGATTTGTAATAAACAATAAATCAAAAGGTTACAGAGTTTGAAATGCAACAGAAACTGGAGCTGGCTGGCCACTGCAGCCTTTGGTTCAATCCTCTAGCACCCAGGGGCCTGGCTCAACCCTGTGATTCCTGCAGCTATCTCCTTGCTGCGCTCCCCCCTGCCCTGCCTCGCATTACTTTTATAACTGGGCTGGTGCAGGCCAAAAGGAAAAATTTCCTTCTTTGTTCTCTAGACTTCTAAGACAAGGCAGTTACTCCCTGCTCATAGCTCTAGCAGACTGAAATATTGCTGCACCTGGCGTAGCCTGTTCAATTGAGGCTACTATGGGAGATTTTGGATTCCTTGGACTCCAGCCTCACATAGGACATGCTGAAATGCTCCTGGCATGTTTTCAGCTCATGCCCAGCTGCAGTGTGCTCCAGAATAGGAGCCATGGACAGCTGACAGGGTTCTGCAGTGAGAGCAGTGAAGCTCTGTGCTGTCAGGAACTGTCCCTTAAGCATTACTGCCATGCTTGAGCCCTGCAAGAATTCCCCGCCCCTTACAGCCCTTATCCTTCATTCTTCTTTGCTCCCTTCACAGGCATAAGATGTCCTTTCTGGACTTTCTTCTCCTCTCCCACCATTTGGCTCCCAGTCTGGCCTGGGAGCTAGATCAGAGAAAACCACATACTGAACACTGATCTTGCATCCAGGCACCCCCTCATCTGATTTTGTGAGTGGCCTCAGATGTGCCTGAAGCAGCTTTGGCACTTGCTTCTGAATTCATGAATCTGTTGTGCGGTTCTCACCACAGCAGGGGCTTAAGAGACCTTTTTAATTCATCCCTGACCTTAGCATCTAGGGATTATTTGATTGTACATCAATAAGAATACAGAAATTACTTCCTGTATGGGTTCCATGACATTTATTTGTAATATCCCAATCAAATATTCCCACAGGTCATTTTTAATTCAATCTGAAAGCAATCCTGTATTTCTCATACAGTGTGCTCTTCTCCATTCTTTATTCAGTGGCTCTTGCAAGTAGACTTATTATGTTATTAAAATGTGTCTTGGGTCGTGGGAGTTTTGGGAAGCGGAAGATGACATTAATAGAAGGGAAGGGTGTCAGGCCATTGTATATTAGTGAAGTAAGGGATAAAGCCCCATAAAATGTTATGAAATAAAGTATTGAAATATTAATTAGCATGAGGCAAACCTTTTTTTTTTGTATTTTCACTGAGGAAAGGCCTTTTAAAATAATCTAAGGTCACCTCAAAATGTCAATATTTTCCATTATATTTTTACTAAAATTTGTAATAAGGTTATTTTTTTTTTCATTTACTAAATGTTGCCTTTTAATTTATTAAATGACAGGTCTAAAAACTGTGAGTTTAGTTCATAAACATTTTTGTAAACTATTTAAATGAAGACCATTGCAAAAGAAATAAGTGAAATACATAGAAAATTAAAAAAACCCAAACAAGCAAGCAGAAAAGGGGTGTGATTTAAACTCCTCAAAATTGAGAGAACCATAACAAATTTTTCTAAATCATTTTCCAAGTTCTTGAACTCCAAATGTTCATGGGACCCACAATAACAAAATCTGTCTCTCACCTTGCCTACATCATCATCATCATCATCATTATTATTACCTGGTACTAGTCCAGTCCTAGAGCATGAGGCTGCCAGCCAAGAGCCCTGGGGCTGGGCTCAGGCTGGTCCCTTAGTGGCAGGGCAGACCCAGCACTAAACTTAGTGCCGGATTGCGTCTATACATGAGTTACTGCACATTGACTAATCGTGACTAAATTTGATACCTGCATTTGCAAATGCAGGTATCAAATTTAGTCACAATTAGCCATTTTTGCTGCCCAGTAAGGGTGTGCACGTGTAGATGCACACCCTTACTGTGCAGTAAACTAGCCTAAAGTGCATTAACGCATCTTATATAGGTGCGCCCACTGAAACACCAAAAAACAGTATAAAGAAACAACAATTTTCAGCTGAAAGTATGTAGTTCTGTATATAAAAGAAGCCATGGGCTGCTTCACTCATAAAAGTTTTACCATTATTGTTAAAAAATTTAGAGTTGGCCTACAGAAAATCTACAACCCCTGTCTGTTCCAAGAGTATAACAAAGCTGCAACTACTACGTATCTGCCTATCAGGGTAAGGAAACTGTACACCCACAAGCAGGGCATTTACGCATGAGTAACATAACTGTAGCTATGTGCATAGTTGTGAAATACAGTACCGCAACTCCAAGAGTGTTTTTCTGTATATAAAAATATCATACAGAAATGCTGTGCAGCTGCCCACCTGTGTATTTACATGTGTTGCCATCCATATAATTATAACAATGTATAAATATTATTTAAAAAATATGAATGAATGCTGAAAAAAGTCAATGGCAATGTTGCACTTATTATTTAGTTGTATAACCAAAGCACCTAGATGGCCCAGCTGTTTTCAGGACACTATTGTGAGAGGTCTTTTATAGAAAATTAGTAAGAGACTTCCCCTGATTTTATTCTACGTAGGAGTACCTTTTCTGGCAGCTGTTGTTCCAACAATAAGGCCCAGGGTGAAATAGCTAGGGTCCAGCTAAAATTAGCAAATATTACCAGCTTGTGCTCCCACCCAGAATTGCTGGGATTATGGAGTCTTCTCTCTGAGCACTCTTAATATGCAGTACTTCCCCTTGACAAGTACTGACTTGTTATGTGGAGCACAGGAAAGGTTATTCGAGGAAAGGGAAAACAGTCTCAGTCAGGTAAACACTTGAACAAGGTACCTCTCTTGAGTGATAATAACCCTCCTGCTTACACCAGTCATCTATTCACTCTGTGTCCTGCCACTGGTGTAATATCCAATGGGCAGATGTCCACATTGCTCTTCCCTTCCCCATCTGCTGAGCCCCACTCATGATTTTGGCAATGTTATTCCCAAGCAGCAAGCTTGCTCAGGCAGGCCTGTCTCTAGTCCCTCAGGAACTGCTACTGGGTCCTGCCCTGTGACTGCACTCAGTCATAATGATTTCAGCTATGGTGGCTGATTAGGAAGCATCTCCCTAGACTTCAGTCAGCTCTGGGCCCAGGTGTCCTTTCTACACTGAACCCTGTCAAGTAGGCATGTCTCTGTTTCTGTCCAAGGGTACCTCCTATGGCAAAATCTTCAATCCAAACTTTCTTTTAAGCTCTCTCAACAGGGCCAAACTTTGCAGCAGAATTACTGGGGAATATAAGAACTGCGTCAGAATCCTTGCTGTAAGCAGGCAATCCTCACCCTCAGGCTGGTGCTTTCATTACTCAAACTATTATTATAAGATTATTTCTAGATATAGTGACTCCCAGGGTATCACTGGAAGAATTCTGGGCAGAAGGCTTATACAAACAAAGGTCTCACTGTAGATGTACTTCCTTGCGTCTGCC
Source organism: Alligator sinensis (assembly GCF_000455745.1). Lineage (NCBI taxonomy): Eukaryota > Metazoa > Chordata > Crocodylia > Alligatoridae > Alligator > Alligator sinensis. The sequence continues at coordinate 946,432 of NW_005841994.1, forward strand.
TCTACACGAGATGCTGACTGTTCAGTAGCTTGTTACTACTGAGCAGTAGCATTGCATGGCAGAAAACATGATGTGATGCTACTGCTTGGTAGTAATGAGCTACTGTGAAGTCAGTGTCACCTAAAAGCTGTTCAGTTACATTACTGCACAGTAACTCTAGTTACTGCACAGTCATTTAGTACTTGTTTATACAAGTAGTAAATGATTATGCAGTAATGACTGTGCAGTCAGTGTCTTGTGTAGATGGGGCCTGTATTTACCAAAAGATGGGAGTAGATCAGAAAAGGAAGAATATAGAGATGAAGTGATTTGCCCGAGGTCACATTACTAGGTCAGCGGCAGAAAAAAGGAACAGAACCCAGCTCTCTAGATTCCCATGCCAATAAACCATCCAACACATCAATCAGCATAACTCTGGAGAACATTTTCGTCAGCCAAGGACATTGCACTCAGATATTCAGGCTATTTTCTTCCAATTGCTTCCTCTGCTCATGTGAGCCCTGAGCTATGGCAACATGAACAAATATCTCTATCAAAGCAGTAAGAAGACTTCAGCTAAACAAAATGTATCAATGTACACAGACATTTTACTGTCCTCCGCCCTGCAGAACCTGAGGCATTTGTTCCCTCTCTGATAATGTTGCCAGAAGCAAACAGTGTGTGCAAGTCTTAGGTTTCAAAATTAACCTTCCTAAGTAAGCAGCTTACAGTGTGCAGCAGTCCCTAGAGGTACTAGATTTCCATCATTTCATTTCTAAATGCCACCTCTGAGTTTCAGTTACCTGGATGTGCATGTGCCTCTCTCAAGTGAAAGCAAACAAAATAAAAATGAACTTTCTGACCCAGGGCAAATACTATGCTGCTAGTGGCCAACAGCTGTGTGATCATCACCATGATTTTTTCCTTGAAAAATCTGTTTCTAAGAGCATAACACCATTCTTCCTTACATAGCTATAAATGTTTTGGCTTTACTGGAGTTGCACCAGCATATTAGAAAGGGAAATGTTGTTTCAGAGGATTTCCATTTCAGTCAGGGAGCTTCTTCCCTCACAACATTCACCTCTACCCTAGGATTTTTTTCTGCTGTAGAGGATTTGTGTGGTCACTGAAAGGTGGATAGTGTGTGCATTGAGAGGCATTTGCATGACCCATATGTAAGAGCTGCTGTGATTATGTATTTTTTTTTCAGACGCCAGTCATTGCTGGGCTGGAAACTTGACATCTGCCCCCTCTAGTTAGTATCTATGTGTGAGCCCCTGTTAGCACTAGAGGAATTACATGATAAATTAAGGGTGAGAATATACATGTCGCTTCTTTAAGCCAGCCTGAGCTTTATTACTTATTTGCAAAAAGTTGGCAAAACCAAATCAGAATGGGAGTTGACACTCTGTTAACAAAAGTAGCTGTACCAGCAGCTCCTATGAAAAAGTCTAGAACACTGAGGACTTTCTTTTTCACTTTATGCAAGTAAATGTCTGATAGGGAATTGTGAGGCGTGCAAGATCAGCAAGAATGTATGTATCAAAAACAATATCCAAATCATGAATTTATGAGAAGCACCTACACTGAGATCATACCAAACTAGAATGGGTAACTCTTTCCGACGTGTGGAACAGAGAGACCAGGGCTGCATGCAATAGAAATGAATTTTGTGGATAAAGACAGAGATTACACCTAAACTGGTATAACTGATGGGAAACTGGTTCAAATCTGTAACACAACAGGGCTAGGGACAGACATTCAAAAAGTCTGAGCCTGAATTGATTCAACCAGTGCAGGTTAGTCTAATCTGGCTAGGCTGATCCAGTTTACAACCATACAGACAATCCCTCTGGACTGAGGAAACTCAGATACATGCCTGCAGTGGCTCAACCTGGAAGCCAGGAGGTGCTAGAGCAGCCCTCCCTGCCCTTCCACAGAGCTAAACTGAGGGGGGCATGGCCAGGCCCCAGCAGGGCTCTAATTAGGGAAGGGTGTGAACCCCCACCATGCCTACAACCCCAGGCCTTTCCCCACTTCCTGCTCAAGGGGCAGGAGTGTTGCCAGCCTGCAGCCCCTGGCTAACACTCTGAGGCAAGGTGGGGTGTGCAGTGCATGCATCTGTTGATGATACAGAACTTTTCACTCTTCCCTCCCTGCTTCTGTATACAGTCTGCAGCAAATTGACAGGCAAGCAAGCCAGGGAAAAGGGGGAGGGGGGAGCTGATAACAGTGTTTATCACCCTTATCTTAGTGTTTGCTGCCCCATTAAGAAAACAGAGAGACCTTACCAGCTATCTGTTGATTCAGCACAGACCCAGCATATGGTCTGCTGGCTAGTACAGACATCTCTCAGCAAGGCAGAGGGAAGGGGGGAATTTGTGCTTAGCACAATGTGATGAGGAGAAGGAGGGGAGCAAACAGCTCTTCTCAAACAGCGTTTCCAAGGAAAGACATTAAGCTACCTGTTGATTAGCTCCAAAAAGCCTGTATGCCTTTGTCTCTTCCATAGCATGGACTGTAGCCAGCATGTGGTCTGCTAGCTAATTCTGAGGTGTCTGTGTAAAGCGGGGGGGTGGATAATCTGTTTAGCATGGAGAAGCCAGGCAGACACAGAGGGGAGGGGAGGGGCCAGCCCTGCTGCAGTCGCACCCAGCCCAAGAGCTTGCCGGGATGCTGAGGACTCTGATTTATCTTAAACCAGCAAGAAGTCTGGGACAGACATTGCATAAACTGGTTTGAACCAAATAAGTTAACTCTGATACTACGTTCAACCAGGTTTATCTCAAACTGGTTTCAGCCATTTTCAAACTGGTTTATGTGCACTGAACATCTGTTCTGTTACAGGTTTAAACCAATTTCTGATCACTTAAACCAGTTTATGTGTAATGTCTGTCCCTAGCCCAGAAGTTTGGTACACATAAACCACTTTCAAGATATCCAAAACTGGTTTAAGACAAACCTGAATGGATGTAATATCAGACCTACCAGATTTAGGTTAAATCAGTTTATTGAACTTCTGTCCCAGATCCCCTCCAGATACCAGTTAACTCACAGTCCCACAGCATCCCAAGATGCTTTGCACCTCTTCTGCAAACCCCCACCCCACCCCTCACAGGGTGGGTGGGCTAATCTTGGCCCAAGCTGTCTACTTCAACTGAGCAGGGAGGTGTGCTCTAGCACCCTGCCCCCTTGACTTCTGGCTTGGGCCATTGCAGACATATGGATCCATTTTTGGAATCAAAAGTGAATATCCATTCACTTGCCTATTGGTTCAATCTACGTAGCTAAGACTAACCTGCAAAGATTGAACTAATTCGGCCTTGGACTTATTGACTGTCTGTACTTAGCTTGTGTGTACTGATGATCAGCTGGTTGCCCTGGAGACCCTGTTTGCCATATTTATTTTCACAAGCACTCATTCATTAAGGTCTGGGCTTCTGCCCTTGGAAAACAAGGTATATAGCAACTATTGAAATGATCTCCCATACTGCATGTACTCTCATTGGCTCTGTCTGCTCTGGATTATAACACCAACTTTCCAAATATGGCTACAAATGATGTCAAAAGCATCTGTGGCTTGGATGCAATTACAGGTCTGCAAATCATTATATCATAGAAAATTAGGGTTGAAAGGGACCTCAGAAGGTCATTTAATTCAACCTGCTGCTTATAGCAGGAACATCACCAACTAGATCATTCCAGCCAGGGCTTTGTCGACCTGAGCCTTAAAAATCTCCAAGGATGGAGATTCCACCACCTCTCAAGGTAATCTGTTTCAATACTTCAACACCCTCCTAGTGAGAAGGTTTTTCTTAATATTTAACCTAAACTTCCCTTGCTGCAACTTGAGACCATTGCTCTTTGTTCTGTCATCTGCCAGCTCTGAGAACAGTTTAGCTCCATCCTCTTTGTAATCACCCTTCAGGTAGCTAAAGGCTGCTATCAAATCCCCCCTCAGTCTTCTCTTCTGCAGAATAAATAAGCCCAGTTCCCTCAGCCTCTCCTCATAAGTCATGTCCCCGGCCCCTAATCATTTTTGTTGCCCTCCACTGGACTCTCTTCAATTTGTCCACATCCTTTCTGTGGTGGGGGGCCCCAAAACTGGACACAGTACTCCAGATGTGGCCTTACCAGTGCAGAAGAGAGGGAAATAATTACTTCTCTCGATCTGCTGGCAATGCTTCTACTAATGCAGTTCAGTATGCTGTTAGCCTTCTTGGAAACAAGGGCAGACTGCTGGCTCATATTCATGAGCCATGCCCCCCTTTTCTGCAAAGCTGCTGCTTAGCCAGTTGGTCCTGAGCCTGTAGTGGTGCATGGGATTCTTCCATCCTAAGTGCACTTAGGATTTTGCACTTGTCCTTATTGAACTACGTGAGATTTCTTTTGGCCCAATCTTCTAGTTTGTCTAGGTCACTCTGAATCTTAGCCCTATCATTCAGCATATTTATTTTCCCCCCAGCTTGGTGTCATCCATGGATTTGCTGAGTGTGGACTCAATCCCATCTTCCAGATTGTTAATGAACATATTGAATAAAACTGGCCCCAGGACTGACCCTTGGGGCACTCCACTTGATACCAGCTGCCAACTAGACATCGAGCCATTGATCACTACCCACTGAGTGCAATGATCCAGCCAGCATTTTATCCACCTTACAGTCCATTCATTCAACCCATACTGCCTCAGCTTGCTTGCAAGAATGCAGACTATATCAAAAGCCTTGCTAAATTCAAGGTATGTCACAAACCCCTGCTTTCCCTGCATCCACAGAGCCAGTCATCTCATCATAGAAGGCAATTGGATTGGTCAGTCATGGCTTTCCCTTGGTGAATCCATGCTGACTGTTCCTGATCACTTTCTTCTCCTCCAAGTGCTTAGAAATGTGGTAGTGTAGACAAGGTATACAATAACATAATAGTACAGTTGGGGATTCAACTCTTGTAGTCAATATAAAGGCTCCCATTGACAACAGGGGCTTTGGAACTGGGCACAGTGCTCACAATGGAGTGTAGATTGCTTTTGTGGAAACTGAAAGAACTCTGTGAAATCACAGTTAATATTATTGTGAAAAATAGCTGTACATAGAATACTCACAAGGAAGTTTAATCTACGGATGTATGTGTGTCTGCAGGTGCACGTGTATACATTTATGTTAGTATTACAGCACCACTGTTCACTGATCCCATGCTAGGTAGGAAGATTAAACTCTTTTCTCAAGGTTGTTATGACTAATGGTTTCAGCTGCAGAGGTTCTCAAGTCAAGAGAATGGCTACCATGTGAGCCTTGGGCTGCAGAGAACTCCGAGATGATCATACTCCTGGAATCGCTTTTGAAATTGCTCCTTCTTCACAACTGCTGTCTCTAGCTGGCTACCTCTGGTTGTGTGTTTTTCAATTTTGCCTTCTTAATGAAAGGATACAATTGACAAGGTTTTTGGAATTTCTGTGTATTTATTCATGCTATTAAAATTTTCTAGGTATTTGAAATACAGACTTTCAGAAAGACCAGCATGAACACAGGTGAAAAAGGTTCTCTAGACACTTTTTTTTTCCTACCAAAAGACTGGATTTTCAGTGTAAAGGATTTTTTCAGGAAAAATGTCTGCTTAGCTCAAAAAGGGATTTTTCCATTGAAAAACAGAAACCCCAACCTCCCAGCTTTTTGGCTGAAATCTGAAGTGTTTTCTATTTATTCAGCAAACATTGACCAAAGGTTGATTTAAGTAGCTTTTAGCTTCACAAAAATGTATAGTTTTCAGTTGCTGAAAATTCCTCATAATTTTGTTTTTTGGCAGAGTCAAAATTTCCCCCAATAGATTTAGTAAAACAAAAATGCTTTGCTCTTGCTGAAGTGAAAACAAACAAACACAATACAAACAGCAAATCACGGCCACTTTTTATCCATCAAAAAAAAGAAAAGAAAAAAAATCCATTTTCTGATCAGGTACAGGGAGCTTAGGGTATGGGAAGTTTGAATGTTAGCCTCCTTGTGGGGCTAGATAAAGATTGATTTGATATTTAAAAGGGCTCATTTGTGGGTAGCAAATAGCTTCTGGTTCAGCCTTGTTTTAATATTGAGTGAAAACTGGTATTTGTGTATGGGATGGAATAATTGCATTCCAGATACAGACAGCAGGATGATTGGCTAGGCTGCAGTACTGTAGAGAAAGACCTGGGGGCCATAAGTTAAATATAAACCAATAGTGTGCTCTTGTTGCCAAAAAAGACCAAAAAATAATAGGCTATATTAACAGGAGCCTCTCTTGCAAATTAAGGGAAAAGATTATCCACTTTATTCAGGACTGATGAGGCTTCATCTGGAGTACTTAGGATTTTGCACTTGTCCTTATTGAACCACATGAGATTTCTTTTGGCCCAATCTTCCAGTTTGTCTAGGTCACTCTGAATCCAGGAGTAAATCAAGTTTGTGTCCAGTTTTGAGCCCCACACTTCAAGAAGGACATGCACAGATTGGAAAGAGTCCAGCACAGGGCAACAAAAATGATTAGGGGCCTGTGAAACAAGACTTAGGAGGAAAGGCTGAAAGAACTAGGGTTATTTAGCTTGGAGATGAGAAGACTGAGGGGGCAGGATTTGATAACAATCTTCAAATAATTGAAAGGCAATTATAAAGAGGACGGAGACTGACCATTCTCAATGTCCATAGGGGACAGGAATAGGAGCAATGGTATCAGGCTGCAGCAGAAGCTTAATTTGGACATTAGGAAGAACTTTCTATGAGGGTGGTTAAACATGGGAAGAGACCACCTAGAGAAGCTGTAGAATCTCCAGCCCTGGAAATTTTCAAGAGCATATTAGGCAGGGGAGTGAAAACTCACCGGCCAAGTTCATGGATGATACTAAGTTATGGGGCAGTGTGGTCACGTCAGAAGATAGGTTGCAGATACAGGCAGACCTACACAGGCTCAAGAGTTGGGCAGACCAGATCCAGATGATATTTAACACCTCCAAGTGTAAGGTGCTCCATCTGGGGGCAAACAACCCTTAACATACATACAGGCTCAGTGGTGACAGCTTGACTTGTACCATGGCCAAAAGGGACCTAGGGGTAATGATTGACCATCACAGGAATATGAGCAGTAAGTGCGAGGTGGTGATCAGCAGGGCAAACAACATGCTGGAATGCATCAACTGATGCATCTCGTGTAAAACTAAGGAAGTGATACTCTTGCTGTACTCAGCACTGGTGAGACTGCAGTTGGAGTATTGCATCCAGTTCTGGGTGCCACACTTCAATAAGGATGTGGAAAAGCTTGAGAGGGTCCAGAGAAGAGCCACCCATATGATCAGGAACTTGCAAGGCAAGCCATACGAGGTAAGACTGAAGGACCTGGGCCTCTTTAGCCTAAAGAAGAGAAGGTTGAGAGGGGACTTGATAGCGGCTTACTGCCATATCAAAGGAGTGCATCAGGAACTTGGTGAACAACTGTTCACTAGGTCATCCCTGGGGAAGACCGGGACCAATGGATACAAACTCCTGGAAGGCCACTTCAGGCTTAATACCAGGAAAAACTCCTTCACAGTCAGGGTGTCCAGACTGTGGAATAAACTCCCTCCAGAGGTGGTGCAGTCACCTACCCGGGAGGTTTTCAAGAACAGACTAGATAGTCACCTCGCTGTGGTCACCTAACCCCAGTTGTCTTCCTGCCTAGAGCCGGGAGGCTGGACCCGATGATCTGCAAGGTCCCTTCCAGCCCCTAACAATTTATGAATCTATGAATCTATGAACCCTCCCACCCCCTACCATACCCCCAAACACACCCACAAAATCCACATTTTTCTCTGACTTTTTCTGTGACTAAAATGAAACATCACTATATATATATATATATACACACACATATATATATACACACACACATATATATATATAGTGTATATATATATATATATATATACACGCAGTGCGTGTGCACTGCTATGTTTCCCTCTCAGCAGATGTCTCGATGATCAAAGTCTCCCATGAGAACCAGGTCCTGTGATTCGGAAGTTTCCATTAGTTGCTTAAAGAGTGCCTCATTCACCTCTTTCTCCTAATTTGGTGGCCTGTGGCAGACACCCACTATGATATCCTCCTGCTGCTCTCCTCTCTGACCTTTACCCAGAGCCTTTCAACAGGTCTGCTTCTGAACACATGTACACTGCAACATTTCCTCCTTTCCCCCCTTCCTGTTCCTCTTGCACGAGTTATATCCATCCATGTCCATATTCCAGCCATGTGAATTATCCCACCAAGTCTCTGTAGTCTCAATTATATCATAATTTTGTGCTTCTGCTAGGATCTTTAATTCTTCCTGTTTGTTTCCTATACTTCTCACATTAGTGTATAAACATTTCAAGTTCTAACTGACTGTCCTAACCTCTCCCTGAGAACACTGCTGAGGATGTGCATGAGCTGTCTCTGGGGTGGCTTCTCTCAGTACCATGCCACTGCTGGGCTTGGCTAAGAAGCAGTAGATGATGAGACAGGGTGGTGATTCAGCCCTAGGCAAACCAGAATAGCAGAGGCTGCTTTCCTAGAAACCTGTGCAGACTTCACCCTGGGGTCGCAGCACCAGATGCCAAGGTAAGAATTCCTCTTAGGGTGGAAAAGCACATGGTCATTGTGTGTGGGAGCTTGCTAACACCAATGTGACTAGTCAGTGCATACATTCACACCAGTGAGTTAGCAAGTTGTGGGGCTGTGGCTGCAGAAGTATATGCTGCTATCATAAATGTGCTAAGGTCGTTGTAATGCCTGGCAGCGCAGCACACCAGGGGCCTTCAATACAAACAGCATTAACATCAGCTGAACTTAAAACTGGTGCAAACTTCTGAGTTGACACTCGTTTCCTATTAATAGCAACTTATTTTGGTTTATTTGAAATCTGTCCCTGAATCAAAAGCAAGGTTACACCACATGACGAAGGGCTACAGTTGCAGAATGGCTACAACTTTCAGAAGCATGAGTGTAAGCCTAGTTCTGGACTTATGCTAAAAGCTGGTCCCAGTTGACCCCATTGTTTGGCTTGGAATTAAAGGCAGCTGCCATGTCTTAAGCTAGGGGCACTCAACCCCTGGCCTGTTGGCCAGTACTAGTCCTTGGCACCTGATGCAGCCAATGGGGCCCCTCACAGGTCTGTGGGGAGCCCCATGGGCTGTGGCCCTGAATGCTAGATCAGGTGTTCAGGGCACTGTGGGGCCGAATCCCAGGGTGCAGGGTCCGGGTGGAGGCAGCACAGGGCCCTGGAGCCCCATCCCACCCAGCATGTGAGGGCCAGGCAGAGGTGGCACGGGGCCCTGGAGTCTGATCCCAGTACCCGGGGGCTAAATGGAGATGGTGTGTGTGGGGTGGTAGGGTGCTGCACCATTAATCTGGCTCACAGGGCCAAACCTTGAGAATCACTCTTTTAAGCAGATGAGCCCTGTGGATTGCAAGGATCAAGAGAATCTTTTTCAAATTCAATTTGAATTTGTTAAGGATTCTGCCTGAAAGTCATGAATCTTTTTCAAATCAATTTGCAAGTTTCCATACAGCTGTCCTTAACTTAGTCCATTTGAAATCACACCATTAGTCAGTGTGATTTTACTTGTTGACAAGCCTTTGGAGAAAAACTTCCCTCAGACCAGAGTTGTGTCTGGATAAGGAGCAATCTTAATTCTCTTTTCTCAAGAACATGCTACTTCCAGCGGCAGCGGTGCAGTGGGATGTTATTACTGTAGCTGTTGATGGATAAAAAGTTGTAATCTCCTGATGTCATTTTAGAACTTTCATTTAAGCCTTCTCTATGGGCACTTGTAGACATGTGTGCGATGCAGTGCCCGGCGCTTTTGAAAGACTTGAATCAAGTCTGCTCCGATGCACTGGATCTCCGGTGCATTGCAGCACATGAAGGTATGTATATAAATTCCCAATTTTAGATGTTGTGGCCAAAGGAGTTATATCAGAGGGAGAGGAACTTGCATGTGAAGCTAGTTGAATATGTTTCTTTCTGGGATTATCATCTGAGCACAAATGCATTTTCAGAAATGAAGACAAACTCATAAAGCTTTTAATTAAACCTTAAAAGCTTTTAATTAAAAATGTAAATTATGGCAAACCATTTTAATTTAAATTGTCTCTTGGCATCTCTGTGAATTTTCTTTTGGCATAGTCTCATTGACCTGGAAGGTGACAAATCACAGTAAACGATAGTCACACCTCTTAATTAGTACCATACATGGTTTTTTGTTGTGACTTAGAAGAAGCAGTGACACCTTATTGAGAGGACACATGCAGTAACACTCTTAGCAGTCCCTTCACAATGTTATAGATAATGCAGAGTAATCAGGAGGCATATTTAGTCATTGAAGTGTGTATATTATCTCTTATACATGACTTACCCATTCCATGCTTTGTGCCCTTCATAAAATGCATTGAATTTCAGCACAGGTAATATACTGAAGTATACCCCGCAGGTAATATACTGAAGTAATTAACTACCTCGCAGAATAAATATTTCCCTTGCTTTAAGAAATATAGCATCCATCCAACCAAATTCTTTCTAAATACTGGATGAAAGTAGCTACATTATTCCTCAGTGAGATACATTTCCCATGAAACTGATGATTCAGTATGAGTGCTACATCACCCATTCACCATTGTGTTATGGTTATCCCACACAGAACAAAAGAATTGATTTAATTCCTGAATGTCAGGATTGGGCTGTTAGTAAAGCTGGGGTGAGGGGAGAAGGGGGGGTATTTTTTCTCTCAGAAGTTTGATTTATCATTTTTTTCTGCCCTTAATTAGGACTAAAAGTCAAAATTTCAAAAGAATTGTCCAAACAGAAACCCCCCCAAAACAAGTCTACTGCAGCAATATCTTATTTCAACAGTTTTGAGACATTTCAGTTTAATTTTTGTCTACTTATATTTGCTTAAATTCAAAACAAAAATTGTACATACAGAAAAAGAGTCTAATTTTTTTAAATATAAAAAATGTCCACAGGAGATTTTGACAAATCTATATTTCTTGATGAAGAATCATGCTATCTAATAATTCCCAGTTAACGCTGATTAGCGATTCATAACATCTGCCTTTTTAAGCACAAAATATTTGTACTAGTCTGGCCTTTTTATCTGTGGGCTATCCCAAGATCCATTTCTCTTGTCTGCTGACTATGCTTAGCACACAGGTTTTTCACAGATGCATGGGTATTTGAGCTATAATGTAGGAGGGTGCTTATCTATCATGTGGCTTTCCTTGGCTACAATTTCCAGATTTGCTCTCACCCAGTCCCTGCATACAGAGCCATATATCTGCCCAGCAGCTAGAGCACAGCTGACTGCACAGATTCAGCAGCTGTGTGAGTGCTTGCGTGTTCACGCTGCATGTGGAACAGGATCACAAACTGCGTAAGTCCCAAAAGTGGTATGTACATGGCCAGGTAATTGCCATTTAGGCACATGAAGTGAAATAGGATTTTGTGTCCATAATGTTTATGTCAGTGATAGAGTATGTACAAACAGCTGCAACTTCATTTCTGTGGAATGAAAATATTACATCATAGGGCGCTTGTACACATGACAATTATCACCATGTACACACAACAAAAATTTCTTTTGTGTGGCTTAATAGTTTCACACATTACACATTCACGAGGTTTGGGGGTTTCAAATGAATTTGCAACATTGCAAACTAAATTACAGCTGCATATAGTTTAGCTTTCAACGTTATTACTTGTAATGTTGCAGTCTTTAATCTGACATCTTGCTTCCCCACCACAGGAGGTAGGCAGCCTGCCCACCCCCCCACTTTCAAAAAAAAAGAGAAAAGGATTGGGCCCCTCGCCACTTCTCTCTTTAGCAGGTGCCCGCTGAAGGTAGAAGCTGTGAGGGGCCTGACCCTTTTTTTCCCCTGGAGCCTGCCCTCCACTCCTATGGCCAGGGGGTGAGCTGCCGGTGGGTTGAGTGGCCCCTGAGTTGCGGAGAACCCCACAGCAGTGGTGCCCCCAGGGTGGGCTGCTAGTAGACCAGGTGCTGCCCCAGCTTGGAGGCAGCACCCGGCTGGATTCAACTCTTTTCTGAACCTGCCAGGGTTTCCAGCACCCTGTGCACTGTCCCCACTGCCTTCCTGCTGCCTGGGACTGCCGGGGAATGGGCTGGCTTGCCTCTGAGGCAGTCCAGGGAGGTGGCAGGAAGGTGGTTGGGATTGCTGGTGCCCAGAGAAAGCAGCAGGGATGGTGCATGGGGCACTGGAAGCCCAGGCAGGCTTAGGGAAGCTTGGGCTTGGCAAGCTTCCAGCACCCTGGGCACCCTCCCTGCCACCTTCTCTGGCCACCAGAACACCAAGCCACCCTCCTGCTGCCTCTGTGTGCTGCCCTGGGGCATGCTAGTCTGTTCCTGGGTGGTCCCAGGTGGTGGGAAGGCAGCAGGGACAGTGCATGGGGTGTTGGAAGCCCTGTTGGGCTCGGGAAGAGTTGGATCTAGCCAGGTGCTGCCTCTGAGCTGGGGCAGCACTCAGCCCACTAGCAGCCCATCTGGGGGACGCCACTACTGCAGAGAGAAGGACCAGGGCCCTTTGCAGCTCAGGGGCCACTTGGCCCACTGGCAGCTCATCCTCTGGCCACAGGCAGGCTCCACCAGAAAAAAAAAGGATCGGGCCCCTTACCATAACAGTGATGGAAGCCCCTAAATTGAAAGAGTGGGTTTCAATTAAAAACCCACCGTTTCAATTTAGGGGCATAAAATAAAACCCTGAGGACTAAACCCTGTCACATGTACAAGCACCCATAATATCCATTTTCTGTGGCCCTCATTTTGATTTTTTGCCCCTCTAATTTTTCATGAATTCCAGGGTAGCACAGAACATGTCATCCAACCCTGCAAAGCCCTGTAGTGCAACATCTATATCAGTGCAGACAGACAATATTGTGGGTTTTAGGTTTACATATCCTTACCATTGTTACATAGAACCAGATATAGTGAGAACTCATAACAACTTCAGATGTTAAAGATAGTAAAAGATTTAAAGAAATAAATACCTGAGAAAATGGACTTACTACATTAACTGGTGAACTTGATACATCAACTTCTATGCTACACCTACAGCTCGATGTTGTATATCAACATACCTCCTGTAAGCTGGGTAAAGTTATTGTCAGTCAGCAATCAGGTGAAAACTATGTCTCATGTGAAATAGCTATTTGTTAGGTCTTCTGACAAGGCTTCATACACAAGGACACACAATGATCTTGGTCTCAGTCTAATTAGAATAAAGAAGGTGATGCTGGTTGTAAGTCATATATGAAAGCTGAGACACTCAATCTGAAAAATAATGAAAACGTACCTCTATGCTGCATAATAGAATACAAGTGAATACAGAAAGGACATGGATGTGTACAAGGTGCTGGGCAACAGCACTTTCTCTGCTTGTCTTACTGTGTTCACCTAGTCCCAGCTAAAATATATGCAGGACTTCTATTCACTAATGGATTAGGAGCTGTCATTTCACTGCACTGTACAGAAACCAAATGATAGCTCCCTTGAGACTGCTGTTGCCCCTGCTTTCGCTTCTCATTCTAATAATTTATTACCCCTAGCATATCAAGGTTTCCTGTCTTCTCCCTGCAGTCATCAACTCATGTCCCCTTTGTAGCCATAGCCCTTGGCTGTTTTTACAGGAATTGGAATTTGAGTAGGCTTCGTATTTCCAACAATATTGGGGAAAAATCAAGAACTATAATGGGTCAAAATGTTTTCAGCAGAAGAAAATACAAGTTTCAGAAACGTGTATAATATAAGTGTATAAATCCAGCCTAGTTCTACCAAATGCTGTGAATGTTATTGTTATGAGATTTTGGAATGAGGTGTGTATGTGTGTGTGTGTGTATGCACATCTGTGTGTGTGTGTGTGTGTGTGTGCGCACCTGTGTGTGTGTGTGTGTGTGCGTGCAGACATGCATGGGTATGGACCAGGTCAGACAGGAAAGGAACTGCACACATTAAGAAGACCAAATATTCCAGTAAAGCGTTGTAGAATGATTATTGTATTTAAGTCAGACATATGATTCTACTGGTTTAATTTATTCAGTTAGAGATATGGGAATTATTGAGTTTAATTGGGCTTTTCAATAGATGCCTTAAATTATTTTTAATGCTAAATATTTACTCACTATAAGAGCTTTGCATTTCATAGCACTGCTAGATAGACCTCTTTGGAATTATATTGTTTGTTACTAACCATGTAAGTACATGGTAATTACTATGCGTTCACAGAGTAATTCATTATGTGGTTATTGCTGTCTTCTGAAGCGCAGCATTATGAGATCTGAAAATGCAAGATACATGGTAAATAATCTTTGATTTCCTTGGTAATGTAAATTATAATTGTAAAGTAAATTGCAGGGGCAAACAATTACTATGCATAGTATTTGAAATTCAGTTAAATAATTGTAGTATGGTTATATGTATTTTATGAACTAAAGTGATCCTTACATTTGTTAAAATCCTAGAAAATAGTTAAAACCTTTTTTTGACAATGTGTTGAACTTCTTAGATTGCTCCTGGTCTTGCCAGGACATTACAGGATTCTCTGCATTCTTTTGCACTCCAGCAAGCAGAAATGCTGTCTGAAGGCAGTAACTCAGAGTTCAGTTCAAAGCCAGCTGATGTTAATGGAAGTCTTTCCATTCAAGCCAGCTGGGCATTAGTGAGGAGAAGCTGAAATCTGTGTGGTGCAGATTGGATGCTTAGTAATTGGAAGATTGTGCCAGAAGCATATAAGAACAAAGTTCTGGGATCTGCATGGACTTCTCTGGACCCCTGGGTAGGGTTGAGGGTTCTAGGTTCAATCTTAAAAGTATTAAATGGCTTTAAACTTTCTTCTCTGACACAAGCCTCTTTTCCCCTGTTGTTCCACCATACCTGGGAGCACAAAAAAACCTAAGCTGGAGCCTCATTGCTGAGAAGAAGCTGCCAGCTGGGTGAAGCCCCCTTTGGCTTTTACATCTTCACTTGGACTGATGCATCTCCAGTCCGAAGAATCTCAGGGCATGCAGCAAAGCCCCATTTCCCTCCAAGCACTTGGAAAATGGAGCAGGCATGAGGATTGCAAGTAATGAGTAAGGAAAGTATCAGTGGAGAGGAAGATTTGAGTACCTGGCATACTCTGTGCCCAGCATTCAGGATGTGTATGTTGGTTGTAGTGCAAGAAACACATGGAGGGAAGTCATTTACAACAAGTCTATCCATTACATAAAAAAATAAAGTTAGTCTGTTTTCTTATTCTTGGCTTCACCCTTAACCCAGAAACAGAATATGCTTCAATGATGTAAGTGTGTGGGCCGGGAGCTATCCGGGCCCTTTTTCGCGCCACGGGCTGTGGCCAGCAGCCCGGGCACGCTGGGTCAGAGAAAGCAGGCGACACGCTAGAATTAGGCACAGACGCATAAAGGTTGATTCAAGATTGTTTACTTACACCGTAGATGGTCGCAGTGTAGGCTGGACAGTTTCCCAGACACAGCTCCGCTTAAGTCCCCAGTTTGAGAACTTAGACAGTACTCGGACTCACTCACACGGAGCTGTCGAGACTCCGTGGATCCTGTTTTGCGCGCAGGGAAGAGGGATACGTCGAGGATTGCGTTCGGTGACGGGGAGAGGCTAGAGGCTGATCAGACCCCTGTTGCCTTCTTGAAACACGCTGGGTCCAATAGGCTGCGCAGCGCTTAGAGATCTTCACAAGACGTGAAGTCTCCTCCTCCTGATGTTCGTGGAGTCCTCCCTTGCGGGGTTCTCCTCGGAGTTCTCCAAGTTCTCCAACTTGGGTGGAAACCACTCAAGCCAATAATGGGGCTCGAATTTTAATACAAATGGCGGGAACTCTTTGCACCATGCATTTCCGTGCTGCAAAGAAGAAATGCACCCTGCAAAGAAAGCTTCAAAACAGCGGGAAAATAATTCAGTGGTGCCAAAGCACACACAAAAACAAAATCACACCTTTGGGTTGTGACATCCCCCCTTGCTGAAGGCACAGCTGAATTATGCTGTACGCTCATTATTCGAGTGATCCAGAGTTTTATCGCGAGTCGTCAAACAAACAAACAAACACAAAACTCGTCAACATAGAAGTTTGTTCTCCTGGGATCAAATTAGACAATAACCAACACAAACATACACACATAATTAGATTCATAACAAAACAGCACGATCAGGGCTTCAGTGGGCGTCATGGCAAAGTCGCGTGTCAGGCCCTCACTTCTCGGTGATGTTAAACTTCTTAGGGCTTCTCTTCACCTCGCACTCTGAATTCCGGATCTGTAAACAAAAAACTCTCAAAAAAAAATAAGTTAACGTATCTCAACATATTCATGGAACTTTACTGTTATTTCTATATGGTACAAGTGGTTTGCTACTCTAAACTATCCTCTCTTATACACTCAACTAGATGAAATCGTTGAGGAGCCATCGTCTAACTCTTCTAGATAACGGAAACCTAACTCATAGGCCAGTTGCCATTGGCCTGCGTCCCCTAAAATCCGACGTTGCCGCTTATTGAGCCCAGAACGCTGTAGGAGAAATCCAAACATGTATCGCTCTTCTGGTGTTCTTTGTGGCAATGATGGAAGATCGGATTCGTGATGTTTTATGCCTTGAATTCTGGTCGGGTGTCGATGGTCCCGATCACTAGATAATCTTGGCTCCATCAGGATACGCAGTCGTGAC
>NW_005841994.1:964839-967359 GCF_000455745.1 Alligator sinensis
CCGCGGGCTGTGGCCAGCAGCCCGGGCATGCTGGGTCGGAGAAAGCAGGCGACACGCTAGAATTAGGCACGGACGCGTAATGGTTGATTCAAGATTGTTTACTTACACCGTAGATGGTCACAGTGTAGGCTGGACAGTTTCCCAGGCAAAGCTCCGCTTAAATCCCCAGTTTGAGGACTCGGACAGTACTTGGACTCACTCACACGGAGTTGTCGAGGCTCCGTGGATCCTTTTGCACGCAGGGAAGAGGGATACGTCGAGGATTGCGCTCGGTGATGGGGAAAGGCTAGAGGCTGATCAGACCCCTGTTGCCTTCTTGAAACACGCTGGGTCCAATAGGCTGCGCAGCGCTTAGAGATCTTCACAAGACGTGAAGTCTCTTCCTCCTGATGTTCGTGGAGTCCTCCCTTGTGGGGTTCTCCTCGGAGTTCTCCAAGTTCTCCAACTTGGGCGGGAACCACTCAAGCCTCTTATACGGCTAGCAAGCCAATCGCTAGCTGCCACGTGGGAATATTTTAACACAAGCCAATAATGGGGCTCGAATTTTAATACAAATGGTGGGAACTCTTTGCACCATGCATTTCTGTGCTGCAAAGAAGAAATGCACCCTGCAAAGAAAGCTTCAAATCGGCTGGGAAACAACTCAGTGGTGCCAAAGCACACACAAAAACAAAATCACACCTTTGGGTTGTGACAGTAAGCTGGGGTGAAGCAAGAGGAAAAGTACTGTTAGAAAGTTATTGTCAGTCTGCACTCAGTTGACAATCGAGTCTCATGTGAAATAGCTATTTGTGGGAAAGCAAAGTAGACCATGGCTGCCAGAGCTTCCCAGAAGCACTGGATAACAGCAACAGCAATGGAACTGAGATACTGCACATCACAGAAGAGATGTGGGTTACCAGCATGTAACACAGCCATCCCACATTACTGCCTCTTACACTCCCTTGCCACATGGTTGCTGCCTTTTATCTTATGTGCTTGAAATTTTCATGGGGCCTCTGCTAGCAGGTGCTATGGAGTCCTGGAATAGTAGAAGACTATGGTATCATTGTGGCCATATTTACCTGAATATAAGATGAGGTCCCCTCCCTCCCCCAAATCAGCATGGAGAAAAATCCTTGTCTTACATTCATATACAAGGAAACTGCATTAAATATACTGTCCACCTTTGAACTGCTTGTAAAGCAGTATGTGCTCACTAGTGGGAACCAACTATGATGTTGATTAAATACAGCCAACACTGAGCATAACTAGAAAACATATCTTGGACAAACATGCTGTTAGCAACCTTTTTCTTTTTTTTGGCCCTTAAAAAAATGGGCAGGTGTTCCCTCCATGGGGAACTGGAACCAGGCCTGGAGGTACTGCAACACCAGACTGACATTGGTAAGGCCAGAGCCAGCCCTGACACCTTCCCCTTGGTGCCAAAAATGCTATATTTGATATGCTGATGGGAGCCTACTGCAAAAATTGGTTAGTATAACCCATCTGAATGAGATATATGGCAGTGCCCATTGAACACAGTCCCCCTCAGCACCTATTCTTTTTCAAGTCTTGGTGAGCCACATATATTTTGACCTCCTCTTCACTCCCACAGCTGATGTATGCCTTTCTTTCTGATTTCCAATGACTCCTGTTTCTTTACTAGCCTTAAATATCTGCCAAGCATGACCAAACTAGGCCCCAAACAGTTAATCTAGAATCCCTCTGTTGGCCCCTCTCTCAGCCTGTCACATATGATTAATGTGGCCTCACCCTCCATGAGGTGAAGCCAGACCAGGGTTGCCCTTTGCCTCATGTGCATATCAATTTTTGGAGGATCCCAGGACTTGTGACAGGAACACCCAGTTCCATTCATGAGTGGGGGCTAATTAGCACATGGATCCATTGTGAGGGGTTTCTACGGTATACACACATACTGAGCAAAGCTGAGCTGTGGGGTCACCAAGGCTTGAAATGCTGTTGACCCTCCTGGGGCCCAGCCCACTGAATTATATGGTAAATTATGAGCCTTTTGGCTTTGGACTAATATCATGCCAAAGTACTAGTTAAAATTGTGTTTATAGAATACCTGTGCTAAAACTTGCAGCAGTTTTGACAAAGGTAAAATGTGTCAGTTCTGGATGAACTAAATCTGTGGGTAATATGAACATTACTATAGGTGTGTTTATTTCAAGGGCAGTTTTTTCAAATTTGTTTCTCACTATTATGTACTAAGACAGAGCATGGTCTGACAGTGAAGAGAAAGGGAAAGGGGTGCAGGAGAAAGCAGTTGGGAGCAACAAGGCTACCTGACTGCCCCCCCCCCCCCCATTTATTTTCCCTGACGTAGTAGTGGGAGTGGGACAAATCCAAGACAAACCTCCAATAATTAAATTCTATACTTGGAAAATTATATCAAATTTATAAATTTTCCATATAGAGAATCTAATTAAGGGGTGGGGGTGTCATTTTATAATCAGAGCCATCTTATATTCAAGTAAATGAGGCTGGGGCACTAGGTAAGACAGATAATCATTC
>NW_005841994.1:967390-990723 GCF_000455745.1 Alligator sinensis
TCCTGCTAGAACTAAAGTCCATGGGGGAATAATGAATGAAAATCCCAAACATTGAGAAATATAGCATTTTGATATTTTAGTGACACCTCCCCTTGGAAAAAGCACACAGATAGGACTGACTTTGTTCAAAGGCTTTAAAACTCTCCAAAAGCCTTGCCCTGAAAATTCTGAGACCTGAGACCATGACTAACAGAGACAAACCCTACAAGAGGACCTGAAGTACGTTAGGCCTCTTAGGTTCTTCATGCACAAGATAAATGATTTCCTGGTACGAGACCCATGTGTTTCCTTTGTTTATTATTTTAAGGCTTGTTTTCTCTGAAATGTTTTACTACTTCTCTGAAGAGTACTTTTCTGGACATGTCTACACAAGATGCCTTACTGTGCAGTAGACTAATTTATTACGTAGTAAAGCATCACCGTCTACACATGCAGGCACTTACTGTATAGTAAATTATTCTACTGTGTGGTTAGTTTGCTACCTGCAAATGTTGGCAGCTGCAGCCAGAGCCTGGAGCTCCCCCCAATGGTGGCAGAGGCCCATTGCAGAGCTGCAGGAAGTTTGGTGTTAAGAGCAGCAAGTCTGTTGCCTAGTCCCTGCATGTGTAGATGCCTGCCCAGGAGCACTTAATCCACAGAATTTTATTTGTGAGCAAACTGATGCCGGAACAAATGCATGTGTAGATGTGCCCAGTGACACAAGGATGTTTGTCAGTGCTTACTGAGGCGCTTTTAGGATTTATACTCCTCCCAAAGTATTCTGAGTTTTAATTTTTCAAAACAATGATGACCCCATTTGTTTTTGTGGATTTTTTTTTACCTTAAATATTTTCACTATTTGAACCTGTGAAATCTGTAAAGCATATAAAGCTGCCCCCCACTTCCCCATACTGCTTGGGGGGCTCTGTACATGTACCCCCATGCACCCCCTACATGTTGCCACTGTTTCAAAATGTTTTGAGTTTCAAAGCTGAAGCCGGGCTTGCCTGCAGGGAAACAGAAACTAAGGAGGGGGAGGGGGAAGAGCAGGGAAGGACTGCTCTGATATTTACTGTGTAGCTGACCAGTGACTGTGATCCTTCCCTGAGGTCCCTTCCAATCCCACTGCTCTGGGGGGAGAAGGAAAAACAGCATAAAAAGCAGCATTGGTTGAAATGGCCTGCTTTCTGCCTTGGGGTCAGTTACTGGGGTCAGTTCTAGCAGCTCAGCAGCATCAGACAACAAAGGCTACCATTCATCTCCTACTTGCTAGTTTAGCAAGTGGGATTCAGTAATGCCTGTTGTTTTATATACCCTTTTGTTTTATTATTATATTCATCGATTCCTTTCAATTTATTCCTCTCCCAAAATCCTCTTTTTGTTTTTGTTAGTCTATTCTGATTCTTTTTATATCTGTGCTTTCTCTCACAGTGTGCATTTCATTCACTGTACAAGGAAGCACAGCATAATTATATTGCATATTATAATATAGAATTTATACAGGAACACACACATGCATACACACACACACACACACACACACACACACACATATATATATATTATATATATAGTATTTATTACATACATATATTACATAAATAGGCATACATACAATTATCTTATCTACAAATATTACATAAATCAGATAACATTACAGAAGAAGACACAGATTTTCCAGCACACCAAGGCAAAGACAAGGCACTATGAAACACACCATGAAGCAAGCTGAAAAGGCAGCTGGCAAGCCTTCAGGTAGGGGTGGAAGAGAGGGTAGAGGGAGAGGTCTAAGTTCCTGCCCCCCCCACAAACTGAGATTCAGCCTCTTTGCTACAACAAGCAGGCATGAGGCTTCCACTAGTACAGGCAGCAAGGAGAGGGGAGCAGTGCCAGTGCCAGTGCCACTGCCTGTGCCTGAGTCTGCATCCCTTCCAAGACCACCAGCCATAACCCCCCTCCCCCCTCCACCGTGACAACAAGCAGCAACACTAGCACAACAGTGTCATCCACCCCCATTTCACTTCCCATGCTGAGCCTTCCAGTGTCAGAGGAAGAGCTGGAGCTGGATCTGAGTGCCATACCAAGGGAAATTCTGTGGAAGGAGGGGGAATCATCTGAGTTTGTGCTCCGTACCCCTCAAGTTTCCCCTAGAGTCAGGTCTCCTTCCCCAGAAGGCACTTCAGAGGAGGCTGAGGTAGAGGTTGTAGAAGCAAGCAGCTTAGCTGAGTCCACTCCTCCTGTTGTTGTGCCTCTGCCTGATGAGGAGGGGGAAATTGCAGCATCCACATATGCACCTGCACCACAGAAGTGAGCAGGTAGTGCGGTCTGGGATCATTTTGAGCTGGCAGATGATTCCACATATGCTATCTGCCTGCACTGCCGAGCCAAAACCAGCCAGGGCAAGGGAACAACACACATGAACACCACAGGGGTGCTGATGAATCTCCGCAGGCACCACCCCCTTGCTTCCATTTCCATTTTCACTGACTGGCTTTCTTGCCTGCATTACGTGCCAGCCTTTGGCTTATTTACTATTCCTTCCATCCAGGAACAGCACACACACCAACTGCAGGTGCTTCCTCAGCCAGACAAAGGGTTTTACAACCTGAAACCTTACTAAGATATATTTCTCTAATTATTCAGGTGGTCTACTAAAAGATACTAGATTAGATTGACCCAAAGAACCTTGTCTGCCAGTCCCATGTCCTTAGACCAGCACCCCTAGCACCTGTCCCCAGTCAGCTGACCAGAAGGATGCAGGGTCCTAGGCACATCTAAGCCCCAGGGCTGAGGCTGGCAGGGAGACTTCTCTGGCAGCTGCTGGAGAAGAAGCTCTTGTAGGAAAGGAAAGAAAGGCTCTGTGACAGTTTGGATGCCTGAGATGCTGCTAGTACTACTGTGCTGCTTACTAAAGTATTATTACCTGTTGTTATTTGAAGTGGTGGACCAGACGGAGGCTGTAGGGAAGGAGAAGACCTCATTGGGGCAGCTACCATGTCATGTAGAGGCCCCAGCACCAGTAAGGGCGCGCCTTAACACACACACAGTCACACATGTCATGAATTTTGCTTGTCAGCAGCTTGAGGTGCAGTTTCCCAGAAACCCCTGCTCCTTTCTCCTTGAAACTTGGCAAGCTTTTGGGCCTCAACAGGGGCTATCATGCTTGCTGTTTCACCTCCTTGTGTCTTCACACTTACAAGTGACACAAGTTTTGCTTTCAAGACTTTGAGGTGCAGTTTCTCAGAAACCTCTGCACTTATCTCCTTGAAACTTGGCAGACTTCATGCCCTCAGAAGGGGCTATCTTCTTTGCTGTTTTCATCCAAATGTGCCAAAAAATGACAAGGTTATAGGCAGTTTCATGCTTCCCTATTATAGCCTATGGGGAAATGTCAAAACAGTGTCAAAACAGCCAAACAGTTTTGAGGAAACAAAATGGAACAGTGCTTCAAAATGAAATGAAACTCAAAATGAAACACTGTCCCATCAAAATGATGAACTGGAAGTAAAAAAAACCAGTGCTGTTTTGCATGGTCCTACTATCTAAATCAGCCTGAGTGGACTCCCTTGTGTGTGACTCTAGGACTTTGTGTGGCTCTGCAGCCCTGAGAGCTTATCATGAGTTAGAGCATCTATAAGTAGGAATCTATGGAAATCATGAAATCTAGCATTGCCTGCAAACTCAGGAAATGACTGCAAAATCTGGGGGAAAAAAATTTACTGAAAATAAAATGCTGAGTTCCCAGAAGGGAGCAGGGGGCTGCAGCATGAAGGGGAGCCCAAGATGCCTTCCACCCCTGTCCTCATCACTGATTGGCTGAGAGGGTTGCCTGTCATGTGGCCGTGCCCCTCTCCAACTGTCAGCGATGAGGGGCAGGATCACATGATGGACAGCCCTCACAACCAGTCAGCATTGGGGTCAATCCTGTATCTGTGCTTTGTCTGCCATGTTGCACCTTTCAGGAGAATCAGCACAGCTGAAAGCATGCAGTTTAAGAGCTGCTTTTCAGGTGCACTCTGGCCATTGTTCTTCCTGGGTCACTATTTTAAGCTTGGTGTTCCTTTCAGATGCATCCCTTGGTACTGAATCCCCTGGGATATGCCTTCTGACAGGTTCATGCTCATGTTATGGGATCCAAAGATATAAGTTTATTGAATGATCCTAACAGAGGCCACTGGCAGCTTTGGAAGATGAATGAAGAACAGCAAATTAAACATTGCTACAGTGTCTCCATGGGAGCAAGATACACAAAGCTTCTTGAAAGAGTCAAACAAAGTATCTCCTGGGTGACTACTGGATTACCTGAATTGTGTGAAATGTAGATCACGTGCTATCTCCATTTTGTTGCAACAGTGCCTGGAAATGTCAAGAACGGGAACCTATTGGCTTGGACACTGTGAGAAGACAAACAGACAGAAGGGTGGGAACAGAGTCATCAGGGCATACAGTGATTTGTCCAATGTTTCAATGAAGGTGAGAGCTGAGGAAGTAATGTGGAACCTGTGGTTGATATTATCATATCCCATTGACACTTGTGCCTCAGTACCCCAGTGATGCCCAATGACCCCTTTGTGCTATGTGCTGTACATACAATGAACAAAAAGAGGGTCCCTGCCACAGCTTTCATTCTAGGAATAAGACAAATGGGAAAGGAGTTAAGAGGAGCACAAGAAAACAGTGAGACATTAAAAGAGAAAAAAAACCCTTTTGAGGCTCTTATGACCCAATTTAGTTGCATCATTGTAAAGAATCCAGATCTTCCCATTACAAGTGAACAATTTTGAGACATAAGGGGAGTCTCTTGGGTCTGAAAGGTATTCCCCAATTGATCAGGTTTGCATGTGATTGATCTGCTTGCTTGAGCTTAGTGGGGTTTTTTTGTTTTGTTTTCTTTCCGCACTTGACAAGGAGATTGGTCTGCCTAGGAGGTGCCTTTGTAATTGGATTCAAACCAAGAGTCACACAGATCCACTCTAGCTTGCATTATTACCACCTATGGTTCCTATAACTACAGAGTGCTTTTGGTAGAAATGGCTTGTAGGTGAGCTGGTGTTGGCACAGACGTAACATTTATGACATATGTGGCTATCAGAGAACTGAAGCAGTTGTGACATGTATGGCCCCCCATGTACATAGATAGATTCATAGATCATTAGGGGCTGGAAGGGACCTTGTAGATCATCAGGTCCAGTCCCCCTGAACTACACAGGAAAGACAACTGGGGTAAAGTGACTCCAGAGAGGTGACTGTCCAGTATCCTTTTGAAGATTTCCAGGGTAGGAGACTCCACCACCACTGGAGGGAGTTTATTCCACAGTCTGTTCCACAGTTCCACAGTCAGGGCACCCTGACTGTGGAGGATTTTTTCCTGGAATTGAACCTGAAGTGGCCTTCCAGGAGTTTGTATCCATTGCTCCTGGTCTTCCCCAAAAGTACCCTGGTGAACAGCTGTTCACCAAGTTTTTGATGTACTCCCCTGATGTAGTGGTAAGCCGCTACCAAATCTCATCTCAGCCTTCTCTTCTGTAGGCTGAAGAGGCCGAAGTCCCTCAGCCTCTCCTCATATGGCTTATCTTGCAAATCCATGATCATACGGCTGGCTCTTCTCTGAACCCTCTCAAGTTTTTCCACATCCTTGTTGAAGTGCGGCATCCAGAACTGGATGCAATACTCCAGCTGTGGTCTCACCAGTGCAGAGTACAATGGGAGTATCACTTCCTTAGTTTTGCATGAGATGCAACGGTTAATGCATGCCAGTATGTTGTTTTCCCTTCTGGCCACAGCATTGCACTGCTGGCTCACGTTCATGTGATGGTAAATCACTACCCCTAGGTCCCTTTCAGCCTTGGTACAAGTCAAATTGTTACCACTGAGCCTGTAGGTATGTTGGGGATTGCTTGCCCCCAGATGGAGCACCTTACACTTCTGAGTGTTGAACTTCATCTGGTTCTGGTCCGCCCAATTCTCCAGCCTTTCCAGGTCCACCTGTATCTGCAACCTATCTTCTGGCATGGCCACATTCCCCCATAACTTGGTGTCATCCGCTAACTTGGCCAGTGAGCTTTTCACCCCCACATCCAAATCATTGATAAAGATGTCAAAACGCACTGGTCCAAGCACAGACCCCTGAGGGGCACCACTGGCCACTTCTCGCTAGGATGACACAGATCCATTCATGAAGACTCTCTGGGTCCTACCATGCAGCCAGTTTTCCACCCACTGAACTGTTGAGCAGTTAAGCCAGCAATTTTCCAATTTTTCCTCAAGGATATTGTGGGTTACTAGATCAAAAACCTTTTGGAAGTCTAGGTATATAATGTTGACCTTCTCTCCCATGTCCAGGTGGCGAGAGACCTGTTCATAGAAGGAGATAAGATTGATAAAACAAGATTACTCGCGATGAAGCCATGCTGGCTGTCATTCAGAATCTTACCCTCAACAAGTGTATCTCACATAGATTTTTAATGAGTTTTTCCAGTATTTTCCCTGGGATGGAGGTTAGGCTGACTGATTGGCCTATAGTTGCCCAGGTCCTCCCTCTTCGTCTTCTTGAAGATGGGCACAATGTTGGTCCTCTTCCAATCCTCAGGGATCTCCCCTGTGTGCCACGATTTCTGAAAGAGTTTTGCCAGGTTTTCTGCAATGACCTCAGCCAGCTCCATCAGCACTGTTGGGTGAAGTCCATCTGGTCCTCCTGACTTATAAATGTTTAGCTTTTCTAGTTGGTTTTGCACCAGCTCACCATCCACAGTGGGAAGGCTATCATTCCCACCATGCCCCCTGTATCCTTATCTCGCTTGTCTTTCCCCTTGGTGTGGTGAAATACTGAAGCAAAATGGGCATTCAGGAGTTCAGCTTTTTTCTGAGTGTCCGTTACCAGCTGTCCCGAGGTATTAAGCAAGGGCCCTATGCTTCCATTTGTTTTCCTTCTGCTCCCTACATACCTAAAGAAGGACTTCTTATTGTCCTTGATGCCCTTGGCTAACTTAAACTCAGTTGCCACCTTAGCTTTCCTAATCATTTCCTTACAAGTGCAGACCACTGTTGTATAGTCCTCCTTGAGTTGAGGACTGTCTCTAGCTTCCACTGTGTGTATGCCTCTTTTTTCTTTTTCAAGAGAACTGTGATGTCCCTATTGAGCCAGGAGGGCATGCCAGCCTGTCTGCTACCTTTCCTTTTCATGGCAAAAGTTTTCTTTTGTGTTTCGAGGATTGTGTCCTTGAGGAACGACTATTCTTCGTGCACCCCGTTCGCCTTCCTGCATTGCTCCGCCTACTAATGCCCTGAGCCTGTTGAATTCAGCATTTTTAAGTCCAGGACTTCAGTCCTGCTAGTGGATTTGTCAACCTTGTAGTGGACAGTGAACCTGATGAGCCCATGGTCGCTGTTGCCCAGGCTACCCTCAATGTTCAAGCCACACACTAGATCATCTCCTTTGGCCAAGACCAAGTCTAGAAGAGTGCTACCTCTGGCTGGCCCTTGCACTTCCTGCATCAGAAAGAGCTCCTCAATTAGAGTTAAGAAGCTACATGACTGATCCGACCTAGCCAAGTGTTCCTCCCAATCTATGTCTGGGTAATTGAAATTGCTCACAACAACCAAGTCCCTTGCATGCGCAGCCTCTGTCAGTTCTTGAGAGAACTCCAGATCAAGATACTCCCCTTGGTTTGGTGGCCTACAGTAAACACCCACAGTTAGGTGTCTCTCACCTAAATGCTTCAGTCATTCAAGGGGTCCCACCAGGTCTCCATGATCCCTACCAGGTCATATTGCCCACTAGAGATCAGGAGGGCTAGCTCCTCTTTCTTGTTCCCCATGCTTGTTATCAATAGTTCTGTTATGAACATTTCTTGTTCCTGGCATTGGTGTACAGGCAGTTGAAGCCCACAGCTGACACCTTCGATTTCCTGAAATGCTATGGGAGCACCGTTCCATTAGCATTTTAAAAAACAGTTATCTTAGTATCCTCCACGTGGGAGCTTTCCTGTGCATCAGTCCCCAGGCATGATTCATGTGGAGTTTCCCCATCCTCTAGCAAATTCAGTTTAAAGCTCTGTCTAGTAGATCAGCCATCCTGGCTGAGAACAGGGACTTACCTCTCTACATGAGGTGGATGCCATCCCGTCCCAGGAGTCCTCTCTCCCTGAAGTACAAGCTGTGGTAGAAGAAACCAAAGCCCTCATGGTAGCACCACTGTCAGAGGTGTCTGTTTACTTCTTCCAGACAGCCCTTCCTCTTGGGTCTTTGGCCTGCAACAGGGAGCACAGAAGAAAAAACTACTTGAGCCCCCAGTCCCTTGAGCCCAGCCCCCAGAGCTCTGTAGTCACTCATGACCTGGGTTGGATTACTCCTGGCTGTGTTGTTTGTGCCCACATTTATGAGGAGCATAAGGTAGAAGTCAGAGGGATGGATGAGCCTGGGGATCCTCTCTGCAGTGTCCCAGATGCGGGCCCCAGGAAGGCAGCAGACCTCTTGGGCTAAGAGGTCTGGATGGCAGATAGGTCTCTCTCTTCCCCTCAGGAAAGAGTCCCCACCACCACCCAGTGTCCCCTCCTAGGGGTGGGAGTACTTACCTCCTGAGTACTTACCTCTTTCTCTGGTGTCTCTGTTGCAGTCTCCTCATGTGTGATGAGGGGAGTGCGCCTGTTATGCAGCATCAGGAGAGGAGTAGCCCTAGGTCTGCATGCTCCTGATTTGAAGACTACTGCCTTCTAGGTAGCTCCAGGAGGGTCTTTGTGGCCAGTCTTTTTCGTGGACAGCAGCCTGGCCATGTCAGACTCTTCAAAATGGCCTACGGTTGTATAAGAGGGAACCATTTCCTTGTTACTGGGAGAAGGCTGTGGGACAAACAAAACCTGCGATGGCTCTTTCAGAGTAGGGTGATTGTGGCTCAAAGGAATAAGAATTCAGGAAAAGACAACACAGTAGAGAGGACAGACAAGAATGGCACTAGGAAAAGGCCCTCTGAGAGGCAGGCAGCAAAAAGGGGGAAAAATGGGTATTAGCAATCCCCAATAGCCCTACCACAAGTGGACTGAACCAAGCAAAGCTAAAAGGACTAATAAGAGAGCCGTGTGCTCTAGCTGTGTGATAGGATGGGCTGGCCAGAAGGGAAGGGACTTACTGTTATAAAAGACTTGCCCTCAGACCAACAGAAGCACTCTAACCCTGGCTAGGGAAGGATGAGGAGCTCCCAGTCAGGTTGCTATAGAGCCTGGAGTCACAGTAAGGGAAGCTGTGGTATGAAAAGGGGAAGAAGCTTTCTTAGACCCAGCGCTCTTTCCTGCCTATGCAGGGGGTCGAACTCGATGATCTATTGAGGTCCCTTCCGGCCCTAACATCTATGAGTTCTGCGTTCACTCAAAGTGAGGATGATTTAAATTCAGATTGTTCTTTGTTTTCTAAGTACCCAGACAGACTGTGCTGTTTCTTGTGGTCAGGAGAGCAACTACTGGAGATTCAGAACCAGCTGTGAGGGGAAGCTTGGAGGCTGTGTTGTAAGCACATTAAAGTGCCATGCAAAGTTTTAACCCCCTGTGAGACTAGAATGCTGGGTGGGGGGTGGGTGTGGGTGTGGTGAGAGCATTGCAAGGGCCAGGAGAGCCCTAGTTGGAGAGGGTTTGGCTAGGTGGGGGCAGAGAGAGGGGAGTGGGCATTGGAAGAGACAGGAAGATCCACAGACCAAAAGGGTTTAATCCCTTTTGAGGGCAGAAGGCCAGAGAAGGAGAAGTTAGTCTGGTGAGAGTCACAGGACAGGGAAGGGAGATATATACCACATAGGGCCGGGGGGGCAGAAGGAACCTAAGGGTGTTGAGGGACCTGGCAGGGGTCATCGTGGAGCCCTTGGTCCGGCTGTATGAGTATTTGTGGTCATCTGGCCAGGTGCCGGGGGATTGGAAACTGGCTAATGTGGTCCCAATTCTCAAGAAAGGGAGGAAGGAGGACCCAAGTAACTATAGGCCTATTAGCCCACCTCGGTGCTTGGAAAGATCTTGGAGAGGATCATTAAGGAGCACATCTGTGAGGGGACCGGCAGGGGAGATCATGCTCAGGGGCAATCAGCTTGGGTTCATCAAAGGCATAACAAAATCCAGTTGTTGGCAACAAGATCTCAACTGCGAGGGCCTGAATACAAAAAATGCCAGGGAACTTCTGGCCTCAGTGCACTAATAGGCCTTTGTTAACGCTGATTGCTGGCAGCCTTCTGAGGGTCACCACTACACCACACCATTTCCTTCAACATATACACTGAGAAAACATAGAAAATTAATCATATGAAATATTTGTATGACAAAAAGGTGGGGTGGGACTGGGCCTATTTACTGGAACTGATGCAGAGAGATGGACATTCCCAGTCAATTTGCTTCTTATACCTAAATAAATAATACCTACTTTGTCTTACTAAGGCTATTAGAACATCTTGAGAAGCTGGATACCTTCATGTCAGCCGGCCCTGACAATCTCCACCCCAGGGTACTCAAGGAGCTGGAGAGCATCATAGCCCAGCCTTTAGCACAGATCTTTGAAAACTCTTGGTGCTCTGGTGTAGTGCCCGAAGACTGGAAGAAGGCCAATGTGGTGCCTATCTTCAAGAAAGGGAGGAAAGTGGATCCGGCTAACTATAGGCCCATTAGCCTGACTTCTATCCCGGGGAAGATCTTAGAAAAGTTTATCAAAGAGGCCATCCTTAATGGACTGGCCGACGCCAACATCCTGAAGGATAGCCAGCACGGGTTTGTTGCAGGTAGGTCTTGCTTGACCAATCTCATTTCCTTCTACGACCAGGTGACCTATCACCTGGACAAGGGAGAAGAGATTGATGTCATATATCTTGACTTCAAAAAAGCCTTCGATCTGGTGCCCCATGATCATATAGTCTAGACTTGTTTTGTGTTTTTAAGGCGTCCTTTAAAAATCTGTTCACAACTTCCTATAGCAGCAAATTCCACAGGTTAACAACTACCTCTGTGAATCAGCATTTCCTTTATTTGTTCTTCATTTACCAGTTCTGATTTAATTACTGTTTTTCCCTGCAAACCTCAGTATATTTTGGTCTTCTAACTTTAAAAGTTAACATCCTTTTCTTCTCTGCAACATAAATGCTCGGCACTGCTATGTTGGCTAGCACTATGGAAGAAAGAGACTTGGGGGGCATCATTGACCTCAAGATGAACATGAGCCTGCAATGCGATGCGGCGGCTAGTAAAGTGACCAAAACGCTGGCTTGCATCCATAGATGCTTCTCAAGCAAATCTCGGGACGTCATTCTCCCCCTGTACTCGGCCTTAGTGAGGCTGCAGCTGGAGTACTGTGTCCAGTTTTGGGCTCCACAATTCAAAAAGGATGTGGAGAAGCTTGAGAGAGTCCAGAGGAGAGCCACGCGCATGATCAGAGGTCAGGGAAGCAGACCCTACGATGACAGGCTGAGAGCCCTGGGGCTCTTTAGCCTGGAAAAGCGCAGGCTCAGGGGTGATCTGATGGCCACCTATAAGTTTATCAGGGGTGACCACCAGTATCTGGGGGAATGTTTGTTCACCAGAGCGCCCCAAGGGATGACGACTAGGTCGAATGGTCATAAACTACTACAAGACCGTTTCAGACTGGACATAAGGAAGAATTTCTTTACTGTCCGAGCCCCCAAGGTCTGGAACAGCCTGCCACCGGTGGTGGTTCAAGCGCCTACATTGAACACCTTCAAGAGCAAACTGGATGCTCATCTTGCTGGGATCCTATAAACCCAGCTGACTTCCTGCCCTTTGGGCAGGGGGCTGGACTCGATGATCTTCCGAGGTCCCTTCCAGCCCTAATGTCTATGAAATCTATGAAATCTATGAAATTTCAAGAAGGATGTGGACATATTGGAAAGAGTCCAGCATATACAGACAAAAATTATTAGTAGCCTGGGAAGCAAGACTTATGGGAAACAGCTGAAAATAACTAGGCTTATTTAGTGCAGAGGAAAAAAAAAACGAGGAGCAGTAATAGAAAGGATGGAGATGGGCTTTTCTCTGTGGCCATAGACGACAGGACTATGAGCAGTGGCCCAAAGCTACAGTAGGGGAAATTTAGGTTGGACATTAGAAGGAACTTTCTGACAATAAGGGTGGTCAAGCATTCGAACAGGCTACCTAGAGAGACTGTGGAATCTCCATTCCTGGAAATGTTCAAGATCAGGTTAGACCATCCTTGGCTGGCATGGTTTAATCAGGGAGGATCCTGCCTTGGGAAAGGTGCTGGAGCTGGACTAGATGACCTTGTGAGGTCCCTTTCAGCCCTGCTTTCCTATGATTCCTATAGGTAGACTGTTTGGAAATTGTATTGCCTGCAGTTCAAGTCACATATCCAAGAACAACACCTATTATCTATGTATATAATCACTATAACTTGAACAGTGCCTAGAATTTCAATTTGATTCAGCATTAATATTTAACAATCCAGTCTTAGTTCTGCTAATCCCATGTCATCCCTGTATCAGAATCATACATTTTATCACATCATGATCAGTTCTTCTGAAGTTTCCTATCACCTTTGCATCCTTAACCAATTCTTCCATGTTGGTCAGAACAAGATCCAAAATAAATGGTTTCCTAGTCATAGCCTCAACTTTGTAGAACAGCGGTGCTCAAACTTCTGGCCCGGAGGGTCAAATGTGTAGTGCAAGGCTGATCTGGAGGCTGAATCCTACATATAGGGTGAGTTCATGGACCTGATCCAGTGTAGGGTCAGTGTGTAGGGTTGGTCTGCAAATGCAATCTAGCATACCAGCCTGGTTGTGCATGCCAGATCCAGCCATGTGCACTGGCCTGATCTCATGTGAAACCCAACCCAATGCACTGGATCTGGCCATGCACCAGCCTGACCCTGTGTGCGTGGTCTGACCAGACCAGACTGAGTTCATGCACTAGATCCAGTTGCATGTGCCAAATCTGGCTGTGCGTCAGCACAACTTGCACATTGGATTCCGCTGTAAAATGACCTCATGTGACAGCCCCACCACATGCTGGTGAAATCTAAGCACACAGAGCCATGTCATCCAGCCTGTAGGGCTTCCTGCAGGTCCAGAAATTTGGTAGCAGAGGAGCAGCAATTCATGATGCTACCACTCCCCACCATCATATTTGCAGGGGATACCTGTGGACTGGATGACATGGTCTTGCAGGCCCATGGGCTGAAAATTGAGCACTGCTATTCTAGAACACAGAGTTGTCCTCCACATAGGTAAGGAACTTGCTCAAAATTATGTTTGGCTGCAATATTCTTCCAGCAGATAACAGCAGTAAATAATTATATCCAGAAAGTTTAAATCCCCCATCAGTACCATCTCATAATTTTTGGATACTTTTGTCATCTCCTTGAAGACTGCCTCATCCACCCCTTCTTCCTGACTTGGTGCTCTGTAACAATCTCCCACCATAATATCACCATTGCACTTTTCCACTCTTTATCTTCACCCAAATAGATGCAGATCAGCTACCTTCTACGACTGTGCAAAATTTCTCTGACTATTTCGTTTCAACATTGTTTGTACTCATTTTGAGCTCGAAACAGCAAAATTGAAATGAAACAAAGGGCTTCGAAACAGCCTCGAAACAAAACGAGGGCAGGACACAATCTGGCAATAATAATAAAACAACTTTCTGGCAATAATAAGTGCCTACGCCTGAACACTACATGCTTCCAAAGAAATGAAGACTCAGTTTTACAGCCAGCTGAGTGACACTCTAAGAAACATACCCAGTCATTATAAGATTCTACCATTGGGTGACTTCAGTGTATGAACTGGACATGACTACACCACTTGGAACAGAGTCATGGGGAAATTCAGACATGGGTCTTTAAACCCAAACAGAGAATCACTTCTAACACGCTGCATGGAGTTTGACCTTGCTGTTACAAACACCTTTTTCCAAATGCCAGAAAAGTGGTTCTACTCTTGGCAGCACCCTCGATCAAACTAATGGCACCTTCTAAACTATATCATTAGTCATTGCAAAGACTGACAGATGTTTGCATTACCAGGGCTATGTGAGGTGCGGAATGGATCACCAGCTTATCCCTACTAAACTGAACATCAGGATTCATACTCCTAGACAGAAGCTTGCTTCAAAACTCAGCTAATATGTTGATGTTTAGAAACTTCACACTAAAGATGGGAGAACCCAGTTAGCAACTTACACTCATGCTGCCCTACCAAACTGTGCCAATGCAAGAGCAAACTGAACAGTCGATGAAAGGTGGGCACCTTTTGAAACAACATTCAAGCACTCCTTGTGGCCCATCATGCCATGCACCAAGTTAAACTGAACAATCCCTTCTCTCTCACGGCTGCAGAAGCCTTCAAGAAATCAAAATCCGAAGTGCAGAAAAAGCTGCAGGAGATGGAAGACACTTGGTGGAGAAACAAAGCAACAGAACTAAAGGCTCTTGCTGGTACCAATAACACCCGAAGTTTTTTTTCAGGCATTAAAGTCCATTTATGGATTATGAAGAGCTAATACCTGTCCAGTCCTGTCCACTGACAGTATCACTCTTCTGACTGAGCACAGTATGATATTAGAAAGATGGGAAGAACATTTGCAACCCTCCTCAATTGTGAGCCATGGATTAAATAGTAGACTCAATTGAGCAAAGACCAGTTTAATATCAATTTGAAGATCCCCCACTCTAGAGGAGGCTAAGAATGCACTTATGGAATTGGCATGTGGAAAGGCAGCTGCAGCTGATGAAATCCCAGCTGAAGTGCTTAATGGTGGCCCTAAACTGCACAAAGCTTTGCTAGACCTATTTACTTTCTCCTGGGCAAACAAGGCTTTACCCTAGGGTTTCAAAGATGCTGAAATTGTAACAATCTACAAGTGCAAAGGAGACCGACATGACTGGGGCAATTATTGTGGCATTTTACTCCTCTCCATTGCTAGTAAGACCCTTGGTAAGCTGTTGGTGAAAAGGCTCCAGGTTATTGCAGATAATGTACTCCCTGAATCCCAGGGTGGTTTTTGTTCATTATGCAGCACTGCTGATATAATATTTACCATACACCAATTACAGGAAAGAGCTGCCAAACAAATGCCCTGTGTGTTGCAATTGTTGATTATAGTAAGGCATTTGACTCTGTTGGACACTCTGTCTCTGGTGCCTTCTTGCAAAGTTTGGCTGCACAGACAAACTAATTAACCTCATATGCTGCTTCCATGCAACATGCCGGCCAATGTATGAGTGGGTGCTCACTCATCTGATGCCTTTCCTGTAGTCCATGGGGTTAAACAGGGGTGTGTGCTTGCCCCTACATTATCTACTCTGTTTTTGACTGGAGTGCTAGAAGTTGCCACATGTACTACCATTACTGGTGTCACCCTAGCAACACAATTTGATGGCAGACTTCTACCCTCCACTGATTCAAGGACAAAAGCAAATCCCAAAAAGTGAAGTAAATGATCTACTGAATGCCAGTGGCTCAGCGTTTATTACCCTTTCTGAGAATCACCGGCAACATTTACTGAATTCCATTGCCCATGTTGCATCCCTTTTTGGCCTCTGTGTTAATGTAAAGAAAACAGAAGTCCTGTACCAGCCACCTTGTGGCAGAAAGCTATCATCTCCATCACCACCAGAAATAAAATTGAATGGCAGCCAATTAAACAACTTCAAGTCCTTTTGCTATCTAGGTAGTACAGTTACCGATTTCACCAGCATTGACAACGAACTTTCAGCACGCTTAAAGTCAGCTGCCTCAGCTTTTGGTTCCCTACAGAAAAGACTGTGGACAAGATGGGGGGTCAAAGTCTCTACAAAATGCCAAGCTTACAGAGTTGTTGTGCTCCCTTGTCTTCTATACTCGTTAGAGACCTGCCCCCTTTATCATCAGCACATCAAAAAACTTAACTGCCTGCAACAATGCCACCAATTCATAATAATGGGAATTAAATGGTCTGACAAAATCACCAACAACGAAGTATTATGATTGGCAACCATGACAAGTGTGGAAGCCATGTCAGCACAAAGGCAAATGACCTGGGCTGGCCACGTCATACGTATGGACAACTAACTGCCTAAGACAGTTCTGTAAAGTGAATTTGAAAAAGGCAGTGGGAAGTTTGGCCATCCTAAACTCTGCTAAAAGGACTTCATTAAGCGGCACATAGTCTGCCTGGCTGGATTAAATGTCCAGGGAGGATATGGCTCATGATAGGTGAGCTTGGCACTCCACTATGAAGGAAGCAGAATGAGCAACAGAACATTGTTGCACTACCTTGGCCATCCATAGGAGAGAACATAGACACCAACTTGTTGTGGCGCATTTCCTGAACCCTACAGGTGGAAACTGATTTCCAGTTTAATAGTAATCATACTTGAATACAAGTGACAATCATTATTAATGCCATCTTGTATGCATAACTCCTAAAGTACTGAGGAGTAAGTGCTATTTGTAATGTATTCCCCAAAATGATGGCCAGACATGGATGTTAGGGATTTTATTGATCCACAAAAAGCTTGAGCCCCAGCTTGAGTCTACAGCTTGTTGAAAGCTTAAAATATAGCAAAAACTTGACTACTGGCGGGATCCGAAATGGACCCATTAATTGTTTAAAATGATTTTTGAAAATGATTGGAGGGGAGAAGTGAGAAAGAAGGAGAGTGGAAAACAGCAAACAAAGGCTAAATAAAAAAATGTTTAGTGAAAAATGATGGGAAAAGATATCTTTTTTAAAATTGGGAAAAATTAAAAATAGACAATTTTCAGGAAATTTATGATTTTGTAAAAACTCCATATTTCAAAACAGAACCTTTTACGTCCAAACTTTTCAACTAGCTCTACTTTCACCTCCAAATGCTGCAACTGCCAAAGAAAGCCAAAGATGGAGAGGGAGAAAAACGAATTATTGCCATTTCAGCTTAGGCAACAAACATTCTTATAAAAAGATGAAGTTATGAACCATGCTGGATGTTCCATCAGTTTGCTCTTTGTCTTTGTTCCTTGTGGAAGAAATTAGAAATATCAAGTCCAAAAGACAATTTGCTGCTCTATTCTGGCTGTGTGTGGCACAGAAAGGACTTAGGGCCTGATCCAAAGCAAGTGGTCTAGCCTAGCCATGTAGTATGATCAAAGTCATAGAAAAATATGCGGTGGTAATTGGAAAGACAACAGTGAGTTCGCATTAGGAATGGAGATAATGAAATGGAATAATGGAGCAGGTGTAGGCAGAAACAAAGAGTTGATATTTGTAAAAAGATCTGAATATTTATGGCACTGCAACAGGGGTCTTAGGATCCGTGTCTTAACTAGGTGATGAGGAGGGAGGATTAGAAGATGATAAAAAAAAGTCAGCCTCTCTGTGATATAAACCCATACTAGGTCTAACAGTCAGCAGGCTGTTCCATCTGCCCAATTTGCAGCCCAACCCATGAACTGACACTATCAATGTACATTCAATTAAAATTGATCATCTCATTGGAAAACAGTAGCAGTTCTGAATAACAAGAGAAGTGGGTTCCAGCCGAGGAAACATCAGCAACAGGTGAGCAATAGTAGATTAGAGAGGCTAGAGCAGTTGCCCCCTCTTCTCACTGCAATCAGAATTTGCAGAAGCCAAGCTTTCATTTTTACAAACTATGAAGGTGGAGCTTTCAATACTACCAAGGGTGACTGAGGGTAGAAACAGATGGTGCCTTTTGTCACCTTTGTCCTGCCATCAAGAATGTTATGGCGGCACAAAGCAACAGCAAACAATCATCTATATTTTTTGTCACGGCAGAGTGTGGCTGCAAGAAAAGGTAAATAAATTGTGCTGCTTCTTTGCAGCAGATATCTATTTGCTTTATGACATGAGAGCGTGGGCAGCCCAGACCTGCCCACACTGGGCAGGTGTTCTCTGGGTTTGAAGGACCCAGTCCTGTGTGGCCTAGTGATTCCTATGCAGTATTGACCTCCTTGAGCCTGCGGAGTGCATGCCTGGCTTTCCTTGGTTGCCACAGGCTTGTCTTTGGAAAGGGGTAAAGCCAGGATTCTCCAGTGCCATCCTAGGGCTGGGGCCACCAATCAGCTGATTGGTTGCCCCAGCCCTGGTGCCACACTGGAGTGTTGAACTTGCTCTAGTGTTGTCCCAGGGCTGACTGCCAATCAGCTGATTGGCAGCCCCAGCCCTAGGACATCATGCTGCACCAGAGTGTTCTGCATTTCTCTGCTTTGAGAGAGACACCTCTGGGATTTCCAGGGCACATCTCTGGAAGCAGGGAAAATTGGTGTTCCCTGCTTGCAAAGCTGTGTCCCTGACAGTCTCCAGAAACCCCAGAGATTGCCAGGGGGAAATCTCTGGAAGCAGGAAACATGTCTCCCATTGTCCCACAAGGTCAATGGGTGGGACAAAAGGTGATGTGTTTCAGCTAATTAAACAGATCAGCTCTGCTGGGACATATCTTGGCACCGCTGTTCTGCTTCATTTGGTGACATCATCTTCTAGCCAGAGACATGCAATTCCCATTGAATTTGATGGGATTTTGTGTCCTGCCACCCTTAGGTCATTTAATAAATCTCTTCCTATAAGTCTAACCCTTACCTATAAAGCCAATCTAACCCATAAAATCCCTTCTCTGTTGCCTGTGTCTATAGAGATGTTGAAACAGAAGCTTGGTTGCTTTGACCATTTAAGGGACCTTTTTAGGCATTGTTATAGGTCCATTACAGTTAATACTGGGTTCATCTATATGAGACATTTACTGCAAAATTGCCTAATTAGCTCCGCAGTAAAGTCTCAGCATCTACACATGCCTCCCTATTAGGCCTCAGGAAACAAATTAACTCCTCCACATGTTAGCACTTGTAAACACAATTACTATCCTGCAGTGACATTATTTAGTGTGCTGCAATGCGCATATAGACACTGATGGGACTAGCTGGGGCACAAGGGTGCCTGCCAGCTAGCCCCACACTGGAGCACCTTTGTGCCCCAGCCAGTCCCTCTGCAGCACATTGAGCTGGGGGGAGCAGTCCTGGGCTGGCAGGATGAACTCCCAGGCCCCCTGTCAGCTGGGGCTGCTCTGACCTGGCTCAACATGCTGCGGTCCCAGGTGCACATGTAAATATGGTGCCCAGGAGCATTAAACTCTGGCACGAACTGTGCCAGAGTTTATTCATTTGCATTAATAGCATGTGTAGATGCACCCCACATAGCCCAGTTGCCAGTGATTTTGCTACTACATCATGCTCATGGATTAGGAACCTATTGTATTAGGCTTTCCACATCTGTACCAAAATGATGGTCCTTACTTCAGAGAGTTTATAGTCCGAAGGACTAAGACTTCTTTGGAGTGTTATTCTTCCTTTGTTACAGAAAAAATCTTTAAAACATGTTAAGATTGATTTGCTGTTAGTGTCTTAAATCAAGTTTTAACTTACCTTTCAAAGATTGGCAAATTTCAGTGGACTTTGCAAAGCATTCCTATCCTTTTTATTCTTCTAGCATACAAAATTGAGTTTCAAAAGACTGCCTTTTTCTTTCCCTGCAGACAAAAAATTTTGCTTTGTTGTCCACATGATTCTTGGTTTCGGCTGGAATTTTTATAGTCTGCCAGCATGGTTTATAATTTTAAAAGGGATTGTTTTCAGTTTGGCCAGAATACATATTTAATTATATTATTTTGAGAAGGGAAATAATTATTTGTTTGTCAGCATGGCTTTTCAATTCAAAACTGAAAGTTTTGTTGTGTTCTATCTGCTTATTTTTATTTTATGTCATTTGTTTATTTCCCCCCCCTTCTCTTTGTTTTAAAATGAGAACAACTTTAGCTTGCCAGTGGGCTTTTTCATTTTAAAAGAGATGCTGGCTATTGCCAGCATGCTTGCTCATTTAACATTTGGAAGGCCAGACTGATAGAAAATGGAATAGGCGCTTAACACAACAGCTAGCATCTCACATATTATGCCATGCCTGAAACATAGGATATCATGCAGTTCACTGGCTTTTAGGAAGATTCATCTGTTTTACATATTAATCTGCATGCTCTCCCCTCCCCACACTGAAGAGATGAATGCTTGGCAGCTCTGAAAATCAGACCCCAGTGGTGGAGTCAAGGGCACTTTGGAAGTTAATGGCAAAACTCCCATCAACTTCAATAAGGGCAGAATCTAACCATAAGTCTCTAACAGAAGGTGCCTAAAAACAGAAGCCAACAGAATTACAAGCCACTTTTGAACCTATATATTTGAATTAACTCCTCAGCTCTCTTTGCTACCAGACTGCAGAAGGCAAGAGCTCAGAGGCAGGTGCTGCTGTCAATACTGAGAATTCAGATTCTATCCCACCTTGCCCGCCCAACATTCTGTAACAGCGAGGGCCAATTTCTGAATACCTGTGCAATCACTACAAATCAATCGTTAGGGGTATGCCAAACGGGCCGTATTCGATTTGGATTTGGATTCGGCTTGAATCAGGGACAGTGATTCAATTAATTGATTCAGATCACCGTCCTGATTTGATTTGGCTGAATCTTAATCTGAAGATTTCATGCTGCTTCGGAGAATCAGCGATTCGACCATAGACACAGCTTTAGATATTTTTTCTACGTACCTCAAGGTATCAAGCACAGCTTATGAACTCTGCGATGGTGGGGTGGATGAAACATCCCACAGGAGTGTGGGAGGGCCCCTCACGTGCTCCGGGGTTGAGCTCAGAAGTGGACCGGAACGACTACCACTCCGCTGTGGCCCCACCCCGTACTCCGGGCTCGGTGATCGGCCATGGGGGGGACCCGGGGTGCCACCCCAGACCCAGGAGGCACCAGTTGCCAAGTCGGGGAGGCGCGAGGGCCACCCCCAGCATGCTCCCTGGCAGACACAGAAGTGGATCGGAAGTCATTCAGGTCCACTTCCAGGTCTGCTGCCGAGTGCGCTGGGGACTCCCCTGCACTCCTGTGGGACACTCCATCCACCCCACCATTGCAGCATTCATAAGCTGCCTGCTACCTAGAGGTATGTAGAAAAACATTTAAAGCTATGTCTATGTCCAAATTGCCAAATCTCTCTGAATCTCTCCAAATAGATTTGGAGGGTTCTGATTCAATTCGGAGAGATTAAAGGGTCTCCTGATTCAATTTGGATTTGGAGATTCGGCCACTGAATTGGGCCGAATCCCCACCGAATCGAATCAGCGACCAAAGCTTCGCACAGCCCTCCAAACTCTCAGCTCTTCACACCTTCCCTAGGACTTTGGCCTTATCCTTGCAGCCACAATCCTAAAGAGCACGAAGCAAGCTGGAAGTGGCTATATTAGCAGTTGGAGTTTGGCCATTTGGACCAGTGTATTGCCTCCTACATTCCTGGTATTTCTCACAAAGAGCCACGCCCAAATAAACATGTTTTGTAAAGACCCACAAACATGAGGTCTTGCTACATATGCACACTCCTGCCCTGACTGTCTCCTAGTGGCTTCCACAAACACAGAACTCAATGAGCACCTTTGGGGACTCTCTTGCTATTACAAAAGTTAGTATCTTGTACTAGTATGCTATAACTAGACAGTTTTCTTGGCATCCCTTTAAAGATCTTGCTGTTGTTTGCAGTCAGGCAGTCTGGAAGAACTAAGTACTGTGAGGTTACTCTATTGGTTTTGCTCTGTATTTTCGGGTTATTTATTTATCTCTCTGTAGTGCTGAGAGGCATAAAGTTATGATGGGCCAGATCCTCAGCTAGCATCAAGCAATACCGTTCAAGTCAGCAGAGCTGCCTGCTCTATACCTGCTGACGATCTTGCTCTTCATGTCCCTAGAGCATGTAGACTCTTTGATTGAGAGGCCTGACACTATATAATTACTAGCATTACTATTAACATATGTTAGAATAAGACGAGGAAGAGTGAGAGGAGAGATGCATGATAGCTGCCCCCCCCCCCCCCGGACTGCTAAGTAAATGTTTTTTTCAAGGGCTGGGGCAGAGGGACTTCTCCCTCAATATCCCTGCAGGTCCTCAGGAGCCCATTAAGTCATTATATAGCAGGAGCTCAGTAAACATTATCTCTCTCAGTTCCTGGGAAGAAGCTGCTGCTTTGTAGGCCTCGAGCATCTCTGTTTAGCTATGTAGCAGCTCAGCAAAGCAGAGAGTGCTGGAGGGATGACCTAGTAGGAATAATGGAGATCACTTAAGAGGCCAGTAGATGCTTGTCTGAGCCTTGAGTCAGGTAGGCAGCTCAGGAATCCTAGAGCTAAGGGCTGCCAGTAAGAGAAACAACAAAGGTAATGTTTCCAAGCAACAGCCTGTAAACTCTAAAGCAATAGGCTATTAGCCTTTCGGCTCAGCTGCAGACATCAATCAAGCCAGCATCCCAGGAGCAAAGGAGCTGTGGGCAGCCAAAATATATTAATCTGTTTTCTAAGAAAATATTTACCTGCTAAAATGCCACCTCTCTCTTTGATCTGTGTTCCAGGTTTGGATTCTTTGTAGGTAAGGACAGAAATGTGCCAGAGGCAGGACATCCCTTTATTGCAGCCAGTACCAGATCAGTTGCATGCAAACATAGCTCTGCTGGCTCTCCACTGCTTAGATTCCCTTTTTGTCTCTCTGTGACAAAGTATTTAGCAGAATTTGCAGATTCATTGGAATCTAACAGGCTGTGCTGGGAGCGCTTCTGCTACGTCCTCAAACTTGTGACTTCTGGGCTGTCAACTGTGCACATTAGCCAACCCAGGCCCTAGTGCTCAGATGATAATAGTAGGATTAAAAGATTTCATAGATTTCATAGACATTAGGGCTGGAAGGGACCTCGGAAGATCATCGAGTCCAGCCCCCTGCCCAAAGGGCAGGAAGTCAGCTGGGTTCATAGGATCCCAGCAAGATGAGCATCCAGTTTGCTCTTGAAGGTGTTCAATGTGGGCCCTTGAACCACCTCTGGTGGCAGGCTGTTCGAGACCTTGGGGGCTCGGACAGTAAAGAAATTCTTCCTTATGTCCAGTCTGAAACGGTCTTGTAGTAGTTTATGACCATTCGACCTAGTCGTCATCCCTTGGGGCGCTCTGGTGAACAAACGTTCCCCCAGATGCTGGTGGTCACCCCTGATAAACTTATAGGTGGCCATCAGATCACCCCTGAGCCTGCGCTTTTCCAGGCTAAAGAGCCCCAGGGCTCTCAGCCTGTCATCATAGGGTCTGCTTCCCTGACCTCTGATCATGCGCGTGGCTCTTCTCTGGACTCTCTCAAGCTTCTCCACATCCTTTTTGAATTGTGGAGCCCAAAACTGGACGCAGTACTCCAGCTGCGGCCTCACTAAGACCGAGTAAAAGGGGAGAATGACGTCCCAGGATTTGCTTGAGAAGCATCTATGGATGCAAGCCAGCGTTTTGGTCGCTTTACTAGCCGCAGCATCGCA
>NW_005841994.1:991975-1037746 GCF_000455745.1 Alligator sinensis
TGGTCATGGTCCCTTAGGGCCTCACTGACAAGCCTCCTGAGCTTGTCAAAGTCGGCTTTCCTGAAGTCAAGGACTTCCATGTTGCTGACTGACTTGCCAGCTTTTCGGTGGATGGTGAAGGTGATCAGCTCGTGGTCGCTGTCACCCAGCTTCCCATCAATCACTAGGTTGCTGACTAGGTCATCCCCATTAGCCAGCACCAGGTCAAGCAGCGCTTTGCCTCTCATTGGCCCATAGACTTCTTGAGTCAGGTAGAGGTCATCCACGCACGAGAGGAAGCTTTGCGACCGCTCAGATTTTGCTGAGCGATCCTCCCACGAGATGTCCGGGTAATTGAAGTCACCCATGACAATCATGGTCCTGGAGCATGCGGCCTCAGCCAGTTCCCGGGTAAACTCCTGGTCAAGCTCAGGACTTTGGGTGGGAGGTCTGTATACAAGGTCTTTTGACAAGATATTTCTTGTCTTTCAAATTAGCCACAATGGATGAGCTACAGACTATAGCCACTTGGCTAAAATGGTGATTTAGTGAGCTTGAAAGGCTTGACTGAATCTTAGGTAAGTGTGCACTGATAACCAGTATGGATACTAAGAGATGCCCTCAAGCATCCCAAACCACAGGCCATTCCTGTCTACATCAATACCTTGTAGCCCATTCTAAAGCCATCTCCATTGTGTTTCCTGTTTGCCCTTCTAGTAAAAGCTCACTACTCTCTTCTTTGTTTATTCTAAGTATGAGCAGTGGAGGAGAGATGCAGAGGGGCTAGGAGCCAGGAACAGGGAACTGTGGAATTGCTGCTAAAGGACTTCTGGCTCTTGAGGTCTGTACACTTGGGTAAGTTCCAAGCACAGTGGAGGGAGGGGCAGCTGTGGAGTTGAGTGGAGACAGAATTGACCTAAAACAATTCATCAGCACTCCTAGAATTAGGCTGGACAGGTACAGGCATTGAGCATAGAGGTATTGAGCATCTAGGTACCATGAGCATGAGCTCAAGGGTAGCCTTAAGGTAAATGTAGCAAGCAGTGTACACATTGCAATTAGTAAAATATGGACCTGGAAACTGTGAAATTCTTTACTTGAAATGCTCTTATGTTTTACTACTAGCCATATTTTTTTTCCTTTGCCTCTCCTTAGAAAGCGTACAACAAGCACTTGTACATGATGGTTAGTTTGGAATGATCCTGCCTGGAGTAGGGGTTTGGACTAGGTGACTGCTTCACAGCCCTTCCAGATGTACTTTTCTATGATTCTGAGACAAGGACAATAGACACATTTTATTCTGCCATCCTCATAAGCCAAACTCCAAACTAAATTTCACCAACATTTAAGGAATTAAATAAAACAGATTTTTCAAGAATAATTTATAAACAAAATCAAATTTCTTTGTTTCAACATGTCTTTATTCTGAATAAAAAGAACAGAATTTGCATTTCAACAGAACCTGACTAAGCATCAAGAAGTAATAATTTCGCAGAAATTTTCTAACTTTCAACATTTTGTTCAATGTTAGAATGAACATGAGATAAAAGTATAGAAAAATATTCTGAAATTGCCATTTGATTTTTCAACAAGTTGTACTCCACAGTCAAGGATATAACTTTGAATTTAAAGTAATGTCAATGACAGTAGAATTTTCTCACTAGGGCCTTGTCTATATTTAATATTTTATTCATTAAACTAAATCAGTTTTTTTACTCTCCCTGTATAAACACTCAACATGATTTAAAAGATTTATAGTAATAAAACTTCATTCAATAACAAACTGAGTTATAGGAAAATGATATACTGAGTTAAAATAAATCCATGTAAACTGTATTTAAATTGAATTAAATGGCTCCACAGTGGTTTTGCACCAGTTTACTAAATCAATTTAAAATTACACCTTCATTTAAACAGGTGCAACTTTGAATATAGAAAGCCCTGTGTTTCTTC
This sequence comes from Alligator sinensis, assembly GCF_000455745.1. Classification (NCBI taxonomy): domain Eukaryota; kingdom Metazoa; phylum Chordata; order Crocodylia; family Alligatoridae; genus Alligator; species Alligator sinensis. The sequence goes on from NW_005841994.1 coordinate 993,908, forward strand.
TGCTGCTTTCAGAGGTGGATTTAGCGAGTGTGGTGGGCATTTCTACACGAGGCATGTTTATGTGCATTAGCCTAATTTAGGGCATTTATACTTTTTTGTCCTGTGATGCGCCAGAGATTCGGAGCAAATTCGATTAATCAAGTCTGCTCCGCATGTGAGCTGAGGCAAATTGCACTGTAATGTGTGCAGTTGTATAAGCAGCAAAATGCGCATCAGCACGCAAAAAATAGTGGTGGTACACTTTTGAACTAAAACACCTCTGATACATTTTAGTTCAAAAGCATGCCACCACCATTTTCTCAGCACTGACACACATTTAGCCACTTACACAGCTGCAAGCATCAGAGTGCTGGGTGATTTTCAAAGTGCCCGGTGCTGCAGAGCTTCAATGTGCAAAAATGCCCTTAATGTTCCATTTACATGTGTGTATCCTTAATACGGATTTAAATGGCAAAATTAGGCATGATTAGTTAAAGCATATTAATGCATGTCAATGCCATCCAGCACTAACTTCAGTGCTGGGTCTGGCTGGCCACTAGGGGTATATAGCAGGGCTGCAAGGGACTTGGCACTAACTTTAGTGCCAAGTCTCTGCACATGTAGATACCTGCCAAAAATCGCGTTTTTTATGCCTGTTGTGTCTTGGATAAAACTCAGTCTTTGGGCAATGGGCAGTTTTAGGATGGATACAGTGAAACCTGATATTTCTTCTATTAGGTTTCCATGGTTGGAAATGATAGGTCTGCTGGGGTTCCCTTGTTTGTGGATTTTAGGGAGCAGGTAAAAAGTCCCTGCATTGGGTAGTGGAGGGATCAGGGTCTGAAGTTTTTCTTGTAGTTCAGATATAAATGATGTGATGGTGGTTTTGAGTTTTGAGGTGAAAAGGAGAGTTGGATTTTTTTTGTTTTTTTATAGTAGATCGTGTTAGAGAGTTGTCTGTTGGCTTCTTTTAAGCAGACAACAGTTAAGGATAACTACAGCTCCTTTTTATCTGCTGGTTTTATTTCTATTTGGTGGTTGGATCTTAGAGTTTCTATGGCCCTTCTTTCTGAGAGGGAGAGGTTGTTATACTGGTGTTTATTGTTGAGTATTTCATTGTTCATTCTTTTTCTAATTGATGTTGTCACCTGATTAATTCGTGTTGAAAGTGGATTCCTTTTGGTTATAGAAATATTCCTTCAGACGGAGGCATCAAAAAAATTCTTCTAGTTCTCCACATTTTAGTAGTTTATTTAGGTGTGTTTGTGGACAGAAATTGAGGCCTTTGGAGAGGACAGTTTTATCCAAGACACAAAAGACTTCCTGCAAAAATTCAAAAACATAGACCACCTTCCCAGCAATATTTTCCTAGCCACCATGAATATCACCAGCTTATAAACCAACATGCCACACCAGGATAGCATCCAAGCCTGCCTCACTTATCTACAAGAGTTAGATTACAACTCAGAGTACAGACCTCAGGGTATCACTGAATTCATATACTTCATCCTCATACAGAACAACCTCAGTTTCAACAACCAACATTTCCTCCAAACCATGGGCACAGCTATGGACACCAAAATTGCTCCACAACATGCCAATCTTTTTATGGCCCACCTGAAAGAAGAATTCCTCAAGAACTTCACCATCAAATACATGCTATACCTGAGATACATAGATGGCATCTTCATCATTTGGACAGAAACCTTTCTGCCTCTGATTGATTTCCACCAAAAATTCAACAATCATCACCCCTCCATCAGACTATCACTTGAATACCCTAACACCAGCATTTCCTTTTTGGACACCATGATCAATATCCAAAATGGCAAAATACAAACTACCATATACAAGAAACCCATGCACCAACATACATATCTACACAGAACCAGCAATCACCCTTAACACACCAAGAAAGCTGCAATTTAAAGCCTAGGTCTCTGATACCACTGAATTTGCACTGAGGAGAATATCTGTGATTGCCACCTCACAAATCTGAAAAGGGCCTTCACCCAACAAGGACACTTCTCCAGATAGACACATAGCATTTTTGAAAGAGCCACCTCCCGGATACCATGTGAAGAATTCCTACAGTACAAAAAGAAAACCCCCACAAATCATACACCATTAGTTATGACATATCACCCTTCCCTGGCACCTACATGGCAAATCTTCAAACAATTGCAACTCATACTAAAAGAAGGCCCAATTCTTAAAGAGATCTTTCCAGAACCACCCGTCCTAGCCTTTAAACAAGCACCCAACCTCACTAACCTCATCACCAGAAGCAAACTCCCTATGACCCAAACCACACCAAATGGTTCCAGACCATGCTATGACAAGAAATGTAAAATCTGCCAACACATCACCACCTCCACTATAACTACCCCCCACAACAGAACCATCACCATTCCTGGATCTTATAGCTGCACCTCCAGAAATGTTATATATGTCATCCAGTGCAACAAATGACCTGAGGGAAAATATTTTTGAGAAACGAAACAACAACTGCATACCAGAATGAGTGTACACCAAAGATCTATCAAAGGCAAGAATACCCAACTACCTGTGGGGGCACACTTCTCATAGGACAATCACTCCCTTTCCAATCTCTCAGTTCTACTCCTCGAAGGGAACTTACAAAACACATTTCGCAGGCAAGCCTACGAACTTTACTTCATAAATCTACTGGATACAAAAAAAAATCATGGACTCAATATAGACATTGGATTTATGACACATTATAACCTGCTTGGCATCTGATTCACCAGGTACCTGCCAGACCTGACATCTTAAAGTTCTCTTTTCCCCACTTCCTCTTGTGGCAGTGGGGCTGGAAGTGCAGGGGGGAGACCCTGACACTCCCAGAGGAGGGCCCAGGGACCCCAGTGCCTCACAAAACTTACCTGGGAGGCAGGATGGGATCAGAAGGAGCCATGCAAGCTGGTGCTGCACCAGCTCTTCAAGTGTCTGTCGATTAAGCTGGGCAGATGACGTCAGCTGGGACCACTGCCGTGGGAGATTTAAAAACCCTGGTAGAAGCTGGGTGCAGCGGTGGGGAGCCAGGAGGCAAGATGCTAGGCACATCGAGACCCCACGCTCCAGATTAGACAGCCCCCCTGACTCTGCCCTGCTGTCAATGGGTGAGGGCAAGAGTGGGAAGCCGTCCAAGGCTTTGCAAACCTTGTCCCCTGAGATAGAGGCTCGTGGTTGGCAGTTCCTGACAGGAGACATGACCGGCCTAACTGACCTTGGCCCTGAGGTAGGTAACTTAAACCCAGGGCCAGTGTAGGGACAGAGGTGGACCAAGGAGAAAGAGAGGTGGGCAGGCTGAACTTCCAAGCCTGAGCTCCCAACCATGACCAAGGAGGCAGAGGCTCCTCAGGGCACAAGACGAGCCTAAGCCTAGAGTTGGTGTGGTAACATGGAGATCCACACAATTGGCGAGTAGATGGGGTGTAGGGGAGGCAGAGCCCCAGGAGCAACTGCGGCAAGCCAGTGAGTATCCTGTCTCCAGCTCGGGGAAAAGGAACACCACTGAACCCCTCCTTTCAGTTGTAATTACATCAAGTCGTGGCAGATGAGTCAGGGCCCTAGACCACGGAGCGGGAGCATACTCACAACACTAGCAGGGGGTGCCACACCTCTCCTCTCCTCCCCTCCTTTTCTGCCCTTTGTCTTCCTAATTTCCAGCTATTTACTTTTTCACAGAGAGCCTCTTTTCTACCTTGAAAATCTACTACTGTAGAGTCTCCCTTACTCACCTTTGGCTTCTCCCCCACCTCATATTTTCCCCTCTCTTCTCTGCTCTACCTTTTGTTTTCCTAATTTCCACCTATTTACATTCTCACTGACACATTTCTCACTCATCCTTTCACATTTTTAGCTTCTTTCATTCCATGGAGTCTCAGAACAACAGGGACTTCCTATGCCTGAAGAAAGAAGATTGTGCCCAAAAGCTTGCAAAAGGCTTTTTCCAGCTACTCAGCTGGTCTAATAAAATATATCACATCTACCCAAAGAGCCTTACCTGTCATTAAGCTAGTGTGCATTAAATTTAGGTCTGCCTAAATGCATGTGTAGACATGCCCAGAATATCATAGTCAAAAGAAGGAAACAAACTGACTATAGAGAGAGATGGTGAAACTGTAAAAAATCTGAGTCAATAATATAAAATAGAGATCTTTTTGGTTCAGTCTAGCCCTTTATGATAATCTTGGCTGTTACTTGAGCATGAACTGAAATGAATTCATTTTTTTAAAGTTAATACCTCTTAAAAATGTAGTTTTGTCTGATCTTCAGATAGAGTGGATTTATTATCAACAATAAGACTAAATTATTACACCAACTAAGAGTTGAATTTTTTACCATCATTCAATGATTGCTTTACTAACCGATTGCAAAAGATATGGAGACTGTTTCTTCACTTGTGCTATCATTTATTCCTATGTAAAATGGGGATAAAATGTTACCATTTTGATTTGGTAGCATTTTTGTTATCACATAAACATGAATCCAAAGAACTAAGCCTTCTGTTTCCAACTGCAGTACTGAGAGCTGGTGAAATTAGTAGCCATCTTCATGGCACTTATCTGTAGCATATGTTTAAGAAACTATTAAACTGTGAACTAAGACTGTTTAGAAGCAGATTGAAAATGCACTTCCTGTTACATGTTTTCCTGTCTTGCAAGCCCTGTGTGGACAGCTAGCCAAGCAGAACTAACAACTCTCAGTGTTTGAGAGTGAGATGTTGATAGGAACCAACTGGGTGAAAGCTGGGCAACCCTGGGAACAACTATTTTCTCAAATTTCCCCCAATTTTCATTGTGTATGGTTCTGATCTATTTAAGATGACTATCTGCCCTCCCCACCCCCAGTGTATATGGTATCTTAAATGTAGGGTAGTGCTCTTATCCCCATTGTGCTGATGTGGAACTGAGGCACAGAGGCATAAATGTATTTGGGTCTCTGACTCCCGTTGAAATCAAATCACTTCACCTCATTCTGTCCTGTCTGATGGTACAGAAGGATTCTCTGGCACAGCAGGGACTCAAAACCCAATTCTAGCTGAGTGCTGTAAGCTGGACTGTTCATTTCCTTGTACTCATGGCTTTTATTTTATTCGTTTTTATAGCATTTTAAGAGTGTGCAAATGATTCTCATGGAAGGATGCAAACCTCAAGGAAATGCTGGCAGGGCATTCTCTGGACAGCCATTTTACCTGAAATGCCAGAGTTATGCCTACATAGTGATTAATGAGGACAAACTCCTATACTATGGTTTTTATTTACCAGGTGAGGAGACTGTGCAACAACTTTCCTTTCATAAGCAAATTTACTGGGCTTTAGCAATTACAATTCTACTACCATAGTTAGACAAAAGCAATACAACATGCTCACCACCCCAAAATCTAACTAGTGAGATGTTACTGGTTGATCAGGCCATGGGTCTTATCCAGGGATCTCAACTTCTGTAACCTCATTCTGCATAGGATAGAGTCTTGGATCAATGACCGGATCCTTCAGGAGTAGGTTCCAAAGGGTGGCACTTTTCTTCTTCATTATATACCTTATAGCTACTGCATTTAATACATAATTAGTTTAAGCCTTCCTCCTAATGCATAATCAATAAGCCTGCTTCTGTTTGCCAAATATGGATTTGTTTTGGTTTTTAACGGTGATTTTCTATTCTTAGATGGGTATAGATATTGCTCTGACAGCTCCTCTTTTCCCAGGTTATATTTACTTAATTTAGTTAGCCAACTTCCCAATATAATACTAACAGTCATTTGGTGATGCTACTGTGCAGAAACTCTGGTTACTGTGCAGTCATTTAGTACTTGTGTATTCAAGTAATAAATGACTGTGCAGTAACAACTGTGCACTCAGCATCTTGTGTAAATGCAGCCAGTGATACTTACTATGGAGAAGTTCTACAAATACACTGGGCTAGGCATCAGCCTACACATGATCAGCTAACACCAAGCTGATATGACTTCTACAAGTCACTTAATCACCCTGGGCCTCCATTTTGCCATCTGTAAAACGGGTGAAATATCAACCTAACGTGTTCAATAACATTGTACAGCACAATAGGTTAATTAGGTCAATCAATCACAGAGGAAGGACTAGAACTTGGATTTCATGGCCCTGAAATCTGAATTTAGTTTACTGAACCATATATTTCCTGCTGTTGCCTGCTTCTGTCAGACTTTTAAAAATTCATAAATGATACTATTTTTATTTGGGGGAAGGATTTTTGTGGGTGGTAAATTTTATTGGACTTTCTGCATGGTTAGGATAGTGTTTGACAAATGTTTGAATGCAAAGCATTTTTCTCACGTGTGTCTTCAACACTATTTTTGTTTGATTTTTTAACTTAAAAGAATCTGGATATTTGTAAAATCATTTCAATTCATGGCCATCCTGCAAATTTAAATGAAGGGAAAAAATAAATAGAAGAAACGTTTTGTTATGAATATTATATCTCCCTTTAGGAAAGCAAAACATTCTGTAAAGAGGCCAAGAGAGTACTTCAGTGCCTATAATATCCTTATAAAAACAGAATCTTATTTTGAATTCTGAGGATAGGATGGAGGGAGACATTCCCCAGCATTTCTTAGGTGCTGGTGGGAAAAAAAAGTGTTTTTAAAACTGTGATTTTGGTTTAAAAAGCTAAATTATTTCTTTGAGTAATATTGTCCCTGAATTCAGCTTTTCACAGACAGTGCTCTCATATGACCACAACATCCTGCTTCAAAAGTAAAACACGTCATGTTTTGCTGTTGGCCATGGTTTTCCTGTTGTTCAGTTGAAGAGAAGACTATTTTACAAACTCTGCTGAATGCTGTGTTGTATTGCACTGCTCTGAAGATGATTTCATATTGCCCCATATGTGGAAAGCCTGTTTACTTTGGTAAGTGACTTCTATTGGACTGAATAATCTTATTATTGTATTTTATTTTTTTTAAAAACCAGAAGGTAAAATTATATACTTGCAGTTCTGCTTCTGTTACATTTGCAATTAGTAAGCCTTCACTCACAATGACACTTCATGAGACATCATTAGCTTGAAATCTAATCAAACAGCCAGCTCAAAGTAGTTTCAATAGTTACACCTGCTCCTGATTTCCTCCACTTACTTGTATGCTTTTACAGTTGTATTTTCCTGGTCTTTAAAAGGTTTTTCTTCTTCTTCTTGACCCTGTGTGAAATATCCATAGAATAACATAGAAAATGACAACAGTTCAAACTATACAGAAAAGCCATGAAGCTGGCTATGCTAAGTGCTGTCTAATGAACTAAAAAAAAAAAGCTGAATAAGGTTGGACAGTTGCAATTGAATAAAACACATATTTTGAATGCCTAAAAAAGCATTTTCAGACAGAAGTTTGATTTTAAGTTGATAGTGTTTCTTTAAATGTCTTTACATATTATCTGTTCAGAATTAAGTGAATGTCTGGATAAAATATCTCAAGGTCATTCCTTCAAAAGTAAAAAGTATTGGTAAGAATTTCCTTTCAGATTTTTTAGGAAATAGCTTGGCAACGGTCATGGTAAATTTACTTAAGTTGTTTCAACTGCATGATATGTTAATTGTCTTTATTAAATAAAGAAAACAAGGCTATGCAAAGGCATAGTAACTGTACCCGAAACCTAAAAGTGAGTTATTGTGCTCCAGATCATATTTGCAATAATTTCGCTGATGTGGCTGTCACTTGGAACTCTTATGCTGTTGGATGAATGTGCTAGGAAGGCAGAGTTAAACCTCAATTCTGCTTTAATACTCTTTTATGAATTAGGTAGAATGCTTATGGCTCACTCGTCAGTTTAGTTAGATAAATGCATTATTAGAAGTTGTCAGCAAGCGTTCTTTGTGGTATTCAGTGAAAATGTTCACCGAGAACAACACATTGCAGTAAAGGGGCATTGGATCCCCACACAGTGTTGTAAGACTTCCATGATTTCATACCAGTTTCTTAAAACTGCAGTTCCTGGAGTCCTATGACTCTGAGAATATGGCTTCCACAATCAAATAAATAACTCCCCTTCCCCCCTCCCCCCCAGCACACACACACCCCTTTTTTCATTTTCAGCCTTTGTAGTTGCAAAAATACCTGTAAATGGGACCTCTAAAATGCTAAAGGCAATTTAAAATAACCTCAACTTTCTTTTTTTTTTTCTTTCTTTTTTTTCACATCATTACATGACTTCTAAGCCAATTTCATCATCCTTTGAATGCTTGGAATTGATCATAAGAAAACACTATGTTCTTCTTTTCGCTTAACATGGAGATAACTTAGGCAGAGCAAATTCAGAAGCTCATATAGCTTTTGGATGCATGTTGGCCTCCTGTGAAATAGCAATGTTACAGTGTTTGAAATATGGCAGGAGGGGATCAACATGGATTGAAATAAGGTATTCTATCTTTTCAAGTTAACGATTGTATCAAGAAGTCTATTGGAAGATTTTTGGCTTTCTTTTATTAAATCACAAACTGGTCAGAAGCTCAGCACTTGAGCAGCATAGAAGGAGTAGAGGGTACATAGTAGTGGGCTGCTTATTAGCCCATCCTTTTAGGAAACAAGGAGAGATGGGAAAGGAATGGGTGTCCCAGTGAGGAGTCATGTAGCTGTCCAGGAAAAGAGTGGGAGAGTGTCTCTCATTTTATTTAGGTTAGTGCAATAAAACACAGAATCAGGTTCTTGCTTTTACCCTTTGCCTGTTGGCCTTCCCCCTCTTACCACTCCTACTTCCTGTGGTAACATTAGCCAATCTATATGGGCAAAGATCTGCACAGCACAATTCGTTCCTTATTAGTGCTTCTCATTACATTAACTAAACTCTGTGATGTTCCAGGTAGGAATTAAGAGGTCACACAGGAGGCCAAATGGAAATTCTGTAGCACAGGTTGTTTGATCCCTCTTTTCCTCTGTGGTCGAAGGCAGAGAAAGTTGGGCGGAGCCAGGTGGGGATGGAGTGCAGAAACAGCTACCTTGACAAATCTGCTTTTCTCTCATTGCTTATTGGAAGCCCCATGTGCACCATGGGAACCTTTCCTGCTGGTTAGGATAAAGCTGGACAGGATCTAGAGGAGGATGATCTGGGAGGAAGGATGATCCTCTCAAGAAAGTCCCCCCCATTCTATGATCTGAGAATACAGGAGCAGGTTCATGGTGTTTTACTTAGCATAAGCTCAGTTGCCATTCCCACCGGTACTCTGAAACAGCCTTTGGGAGGGGCTGAATGAAGCCATTGCTCAGACAATTCCACCTGAGCACAGCTTAAGCTCTGGTGTGTCTGCTGGAGAACCAAGTGGCCCTGGGACCCAAAGTTTGAGAAACAGCACAAAAGTATCCAGTCTCTATCTAGCACTGGCCTCCTGAGGTCCTTGGGTGCTCTTTGGAAGTGCAGATAGAAGTTACATTTTTTGTGTGATCAGGCCCCTGAAAGTAGTCTATAGCTGTGCTGTGACACATGTGCATGGCTGCAGAGCACTTTTAAAGTGGCTGATCATATGAATAATTAACCCTCCCCAAATGAAGTATCAAATGATGGCACTCTACTTTGGAGCACCTTAGGGAACTTGTGTTCCCTAGGGTTCATTTTTTGTGCAGTCGGGACTGGGTTGCATCAGTGAGCTGCCGGTTTGCCTGGCTGAGGCACTGGAGGGAGCCTACCAGGACCCATGAGGCAGGGGAGGCTCTGATTCACTTTTCCCTTTGCAGCTCAGGCTGGGAAAATCCCAGCTAGCAGCTTGCTGCTGCTGGCTTCCCCCTGGGAGGGGGGGGAGAAGGGGCAAGGCTAGGGAGAGGGGTGGCTCCTTGGCTGGGGAGAGGTGTGGCTCATTGGCTGGCTGCTTGCCTGAAGGTAGGCTTGATCTCTCCTCCCCAACCCAACAGGCAAGCATCTGTTGGGTTGGGAGGAGGGTGCTCTAACTCATGGCACTTTGTGTAAAGCACCATGACTTAGAGCGGGGGCCTGCACACCTGTCAGTGTCCCAAAATTCCTTAAGTCAAGTTTCCTGCCAGTTCTTAAGAGGCTGGTTGAGATAAAAAAACTACTGCCCCACCATCAGGTAATACAAACAGAGACTTTGACAATGGGAATCAGATTCCTGTCCTTTTTTTAGGACAAAGCCCATGTCATATAAATGATTCATGAAAGTTATGCCTGGAAAATGCAGTTTTCTGAATTTTCTGTGAACCTTGAGGGTGTTGGGAAGAGAGAGAGAATGTGTATGCACATGTCTGTTCATGCCTTTTCTCCTTTGACAAGAAATTTCAGGAAGGTGGAGTTAAACTTTATAGTATATATTGGTAGTGGAAAGGTAAAATAAAATAACTTACAGGAATGTTGTAATACTTGTAAAAATTGGTATTACAACCCCATGGTAGATATAGTCATGGTTAAATATAAAAGAAGTATGTGAACATACATAGGAGAGCACAGTTAAGGCCCCGAACAAACATAACTCATCTCCTGCCAGAAATAAAGGTCAGACTTTAAGTCTGAAGAACTGAATGTTTATAATTGAGGATGGTTGTATGCTGCCAATAAAGGGAGAGCTAGCTGTAAAGTTGAGACCTCCGTGAGTTTGTTTGGGCAGTGTAATATTTGGTGGAGAGACTTATGTAGTGAGGTTAATGGGAGGTGAATGTTTTCTTAACCGGTGATTTCCTTGATTTGTAATATTGTCCTTTGTAGGAAATGACCGTTAGATAATTACTTCCAATTTAAGAAAATGTGCGCGGGATATATATCTTCCAAACATTATGCAACATGTAGATGAACCCTTTTAGTCAATGGAACCTTTTCTTTGTAGTAGACTATTTCCTTTTGTTACTTACAGAAGAATTTGGCCCTGTATTGTGGTTTGCTATACAGAGCAAGTCTTAATTCAACAGCTTCATTATTTTCCTATTTTAAAAATGTTTTTGATGGATTATTTAAAATGTCATGGTTTAATGCACAGGAACTGCACTATTTTATGGAGGCTCTTCTCTGTTAGCAGCTAATATATCTGTTTAAGTGGTTACAATAGTCTGCACTTGATTATAGTTTTACTTGCCAATAGAGTTCAGACTTTTTTACATTGTAAGCCCTGATTTTCATGAGTTTATAACTCAGTTATTAAAAAATCATATCAGGCTTAAATTTTACTGAGCGATTATTAGGCTACTTTTTCTGTTGTTATAAATAAGATGTGAACTGCAAAGTGTATGGATCATTCATTTTAAGTAGAGTAGCATTCGTTTGAAGTGATTTTTGGAAATATGCCACTTATCCAAAAATGTGTTCATTTGTAACCAATTTTGCACAGACCACTTTCTATACTGCAAGCTTTTGTTATGTTGAAATAGTTGGTTATAATATTCACATTTTAAAAACAGTAGCACATATTCCCTTTCTGCCACTCATTATTTCATTCTTTTAGTACAAGGCATTGTCCACACAAAGATATTCCATATATTTAACCTAAATCAGCTTTTAAAATAATTTAGTGAAACAGATTCAAGTTCTCATATAGAAATATTCCTATCAATTTTAAGCTGGTTATACTGGTTTGCTTTGCACCTGTAAATATACTGGTGAAAGCACAATGTGCAGAAGTCAGGTTTAAATGAATATGAATGTTCACATGATTTTTGGATCAGTGTAACTAAATCAGTTCAAACATTATTGGTGATATCTTGCTTTTACTGAAGTCAATCTCCTGTTAACTTCAACAGGGTTAGTATTTCACCCTATGTCTGTAATTAAACAGGTGTAGCTTTATGTGAAGATGAGTCCTATAGAGATGATTGTCATACTGACAGAATATAAAATATATATACACACAGTTTTTATTTTCAGCTTGACTGCATTTTTCACATCCATAACAATGGCATTTTCCTTGTGTGTTGGTCCCAGTGTCAAATGAACTGGGTGTGTCTATACAAGATGCTTTACTGTGCAGCAAACCAATTTTCTGCGCAGTAAAGTATCACCATCTAAATGTGCACAGCAATTGGGTGCAGTAGAATTATTTACTGAGCTACTGAATAGTCTTACAAGTAGTATCCAGTAGCACAATAAATTACTGTGCTTAAATGCATGTGTACACAGTGACATCAGGATTGTTTCACTCCAGCTCAGATTGAGTCAGAGTATATTCAGTCACATTAATTGCATGTGTAGATGCATCTGCTGAGGCTTTCCTATACTGTCTCATTTTACATTGGGACCAAACGCCCACAGCGTTAGAAGTGAATGTGCCGGAATATTGCAGAAAAGGCTGTTTACCCGCTATATCTTTTCCCAAAGCCTAATCCTGTTCTATATATGTCAAGGGTATTTTCTCCCTTATTTTACAGTTTGGAGCAGGAACAGCTTATAATTTTGAACACGTTAGAGCTAGTAAAAAGAAATGCATTGAAACTTTTTTGACGGAAAATGATTTTTCATGACATGACATAAAAATATTTTGGTTGAAAATAATCATTTTTTGAAAACAAAAATTTTAGGATGTTGACTGCAATTCCTGGGGGTATCTAAAAATGGTGGATAGTTTTTCAAGAAAAAGTTCAATAACAATTGGTGCATCTACATGTGCATTTAGTCATAACTAGATTTACTGCGCAGTAAGCCACTGCACAGTAAGCGATTTTGGGTAAGTGTCTACATGGGCAGGGACCTGGCACTACATTTCAATTCAATTTCAGTTTATTAAGGATTCTGGCTAAATGCCATGCTCCCAAAAATGACATAACACACATACAACCATAATATAAATAAGTTCGAACAAAGTAACCAAACTATAAATAGTATACTAAAAATATAACCCACCAACATAAAAACATTATTAAGATACATATAGTAGTAAATCAAGACACAAATCTATAATATTGTTGTACATAGATCCACAATTAAGACAATAAAATCAAATCTAATGTTAAAATGTATCACTCATATCAGTAATAATGTATATTTAAGTCTAATTGCCTCAGCCTTATAAGCAAAAATTGCAAGATGGTTTACTAAATTTGGATCTGTTTGCTGTAAAAGCCAGATTAATTTCTCTCTGTTTTAAAAAATGTATCAGTTTCTGCAAGAACAGTAATAAATAGATTCTCCTTATGTCATTATATAAAGAACATTCTAAAACATAGTGGGTAGTATCTTCCAAAACTCCTAGACAGACTGGGCAACATCTTTTAGCCCTTGGAATGGAAAATCTACATCCAGCCAGAACAGGTGCAGGCATCTGTTTGGTTCTGATTCTAGTTGAAAGGGATCACCATTTATGATTGAGATCCAACTGTAAATACCTTTCTCCCTCGCCAATTTAACTTCCAAAGAGTATATACAGAAGCAATACGAGTAGCCCTAGCCACTGCAAAATCATTCAGCCTGGCAATATCTTGTATCCTCTGGAAAACCTGAACCTTTTCTATGAGGGAGAAAAATCTTTCATAATCTTTGAGATAGTAGCCCATCCCAGAGGGTGCAGAAGTACAGGAAAGAAAAGCTAACTAGGATGATTGGAAGGGAGGGGGATTATTAAAATCTTCTATGTAGCATAATTTAAGCATGCTCAAAAGTTGTAATTGCTCTCTGTAACCCAAAAGGAGTTCTTGACAGTATAACAGTGTCATCTGCACACATTAAAATAGGGATTGGGGAGCTAATAGTTTTGGGGGTAGAAAATGTGCACCCTGCATATTTCCAATAATGTCACTCATATAAAGATTAAAGAACAACGGGGCCAAAATGCATCCTTGTTTAACCCCTTTTTGTATGTGAATTTTTTTTGAAAGTTCACCCTTCAAGCCCCACTTAACTTGGGCCCATGTATCTTTATAATATTCTATCAAATGCAAAAGAGAAGGGTCAATCTCATAATTTATCAATTTCTCCCAAAGTTTACTTCTTTCTATACTGGCAGAAGCTCTTGGCAAGTCTACATATGTAACATACAGTGCTGACTTGCGCATTTGCATGTACTTATGTCTCAAAAATTGAAGAATAAATATGTTATCAAAAGTGGAATTTCTGTTCCTAGATTGGGTCTGATTTTCATATAATATGTTTTCCCCTTTTACCCATGCTATGAGATGATATCACAAATGGTGCCCAAAAATTTTACGTGAAACGTCTATCAGACTTATAGGGTGATAAGATTCTGGCTTATCTTTTAAACCTTTCTTGAAAATCGGTACAATAATACTCCCATTCCAGGAATCTGGGATGTGGCCCAACTCAGTTATAGAGTTATGCCATTTTTTCAAGATCAGAATCGACCATTTGATGCTATTAATGTAAACTTCCCCTGGTATTCTATCTGGGCCTGGGGCTTTATTCTTCCATTGTACTTTGAGGAAATGTGCTATTTGATCCTTTGTTACCCAACACTTAATTGTATCAGTGAGGGGTTTATTCCCCCCTAGATTACTATTTATTTGTTCCACAGAAGAAGTAAACTGATTGGAAAAATATTCTACCCAACTATCTGTGGTAATATTATTTTCAATGTTATAATTAAAATGAGCTGTTCTCTTTGATACAAGTAGCCAGAAGGTTTTATTATCTTTAGCAATAATTGCCAACCTCAGTTTATCTCATTGCTGGTTATAATATTCTTTTTTCTTATTCTGGAGAAGCGATTTATATGCTTTCCATAACTTTCGAATCTCACTCCAAAAAGTTGTTCCAGTATACCCAGTTTTCTTTAAGTCCCTGGCTTTCCTATTTAATGATCTTTTCTGTTCTATACGTTCTTTATCAAACTAGGATGTGCCTTGTTCTGTAAATGTCTGTATAGGATGGGATGTTAGAGGTACTGAGAGGAGTGGGTGGAGACGATCTTGAATTTGTTTGCAATGCTTTAAAATCTTCTCTTGTATTTGAGTGACTATACTGAATTTCTTAACGAGACACTAAATTTATAGTGCCAGGTCCCTCCAGCCCTGCCATGTGCCCCTGTGGCCACCAGGGGGAGCTCCAGCCTCCGGCACCAGCTGCCAGCACTTGGCAACCATGTTTGAAGCCAGACCCAGCTGCTAGCACCTAGCAGCCATCTTTAAAACATAGCCCTGCTCTGTGCTCTCTGAGCAGCCAGTTCCTATGCTCAGAGAAGCAGCATGGCATGTGCAGAGGCAGCATGTGGCAGCTGTGTTTGTGCCCCCTCTGCATTCCTGAGCAATGCCTGCCCCTGGCCCTGGCAGCAAGGGACAGGGTCCTTGATCCTGCTGGCTGCCTTGGTCACCCTGCTGGCCTGCTGTGGTCATCATTGCCAAGCTCATGGCCATCTCGCTCCATCCGGCTCCCCAACATGCAGCAACTGCCTGCCTGCCTCCTGCACTCCCTCCCAGGGCCCCTGCTGCCACACAGCTGCTGCCACCAGTGACTGATGAGGAGCTCCAAGAGGACATTACTGGGGCCACCATGACCCTCCTGGGCCTCCAGTGCCACTGCCTCTGGGCCTGCCATACCAGCTGGGACTGGTGGCAGCACCTGGTGGAACAGGACTGGGATGACGAGCAGTGGGTCAATGCCTTTCAGCTGACCTGGGCAACCTTTGCCGACTTGCTAGCTGGCCATCTCCAGCCGCACCTGGAGAACCAGGACATTGGCATGTGCCTGGTCCTCCCGCTGACACCAGCCTGGCCTTGGTGCTGCTCAGGCTGGCTGGCCACACCCACCAGCCTGCGGTATGTGGGGCATTTGTTTGGTGTGGTCCAGGCCACTGCTGGGGAGGCCATTCTGGAGGTGTGTGGTGCCTTCCAGGACATGCTGGCAGACACCGTCCTCCATGTCTGTGACCCCCCAGGCGGTGGTCACAGGGTTCTGTGCACTGGGGCTCCTCCAGTGTATTGGGGCCCTGGATGGCACCCACATCCCTGTGACCTGGCCACCCCATGGAGACCAACCCTATTATAGCCACAGGGGGTATCATTTTGTGGTCCTGCAGGCAGTCGTGGACCACCAGGGCATGTTAACAGACATCAGTGCTGGCTGGGTGGGCAGCATGCATGACACCCGTGTGTTCAGAAACTCTGGACTGGCTGCACTGGTGGAAAGCAGGCACTTCACACTGGGAGTGGAGGACCTGCAGCTAGGCACTGTCATCATCGCACCCCTGCTCATCAGTGACCCAGTATATCCACTCCTGTCCTGGCTGATGAAGCCATACACTGGGCATCTGGACCCCTGCCAGGCCCACTTTAATCTGTGCCTGGGCCAGACCTATGTCCTTTCTGAGTGTGCCTTCAGCTGCTTTAAAGGCCGCTGGCACTCCCTCATTGCCTGGTTGTCTCAAAGTGGCCGAGAACAACCTCTGCCAGGTCATTGTTACAGCTTGTGTGCTGCACAATATCTGTGAGGCCTGGGGAGAGCTGTTCTGCAAGGCCTGGGCAGAGGAGGCGTAGTGGGCAGAGGCAGCCTGGGGCAGCGGTGGGAGCACGAGCTGTGGGGACAGCAGTAGTGGCAGTAGCAGCTCCCCCCTGGCGAGGCCCCAGGTGAGCTGTGCACCCACCAGTGGGGGGCCAGGTCACTGGGTGCAGGCAGCTCTGGCGGACCACCTCATGGAGCACTCCCCCCTCTAGCCTACCTGCCCCGTTGCCCACAGACCCCCTACCCCCACCCATCCCCAGCACCACTCTCATGCCAGGCACATGTTCAAACAGAAAATCTTTATTCCCCTCGCAACACCTGGCCCATCCCTACCTCTTCCCCCCTCAACACACAGAGCTCCCTCACTCCTCACCAGACCTCCTCCGCCACCTTCCCCACCCACCAATAATAAAAAAAATCCCTCTTCCTAGTTTGAAAACTACTCACAAGAGTCCATGTTGTTGTGTCCCAGAGTTGGGGGTGGAGCATGGGAAGTGCACCCAGTATACCCTCCACACCCAGAAGTACCCCACTGATGTTGCTTAGGGATGTCTCTTTGAGAGAGCTCTTGTGTCCTTGGTCTCCAGAGCAGCTGCTGGAGACAAGCCCAGAATGGCCTCCCCAGTGAACTTCCGTGGGCAAGAATGGTGGGACATAGGTAGGGCATGCTTGCACCTATCTTTCTGCCACCATGGTGCAAACAAGTCTATTAAAGTCAAGGGAATCTTTGTAAATGACTTCAAAGAAGCCAGGATTTCGCCCTTGAATTTTCTGAATCCTGGTTCAAACACTAACACTTTTGCGGGCTCATCAGGACTCCCTTGCTGCGGGGAATGGCACTGGCTCATCTGCGTTCCAGATGGAAAAGTTTCATGACCAGTAGCAAAGTACACTTAACTTCTACTGCCTCTTACTTTAGAAGGTGGCTGAAAGGACATTTTCTGCAGCTTTCTGCCCAGTTGCTAATTTGGGTTCTGTATTTGACATGCCTGCCAACTCAAAGTTGCCTATGCAAATCAGATTCATTTCTCTCTCTTTCCTAGACTCTGGTTTTCGCAAGTGTCACAACTCAGATGACCTCCTTCATGTAATGTCTTTCCTGGTAAAAAAAAAAAGATATAGGATGTGATGATGATGACTATGAAAGGGTTTCTTTATTTTGGCTGCTGGCTGCAGAATGCCCCTGTTTGTCTTCTGACTAGAGATCAGAGAGCACCACTGGAGTTACCCACACACACAAAGTTAAGCATATGCTGAAGTACCTTGATAAAGGTATAGTGGGAGGTTGGGGAGGAACTCATTGAAGAAACACTTTTCCCTGAGTCCTGACCTGGCCCACAGAGTCAGTGATGAGAGTTCCTTTGGTTACAATTTGACATCTCAACTATTTGAGAGGACCTGTTTATAAAGTGACCATATTTCCCCTGTCACAAATATGGGATATTCCGCTCTGTCCCCGGTTCTTCTTCATGCTCAGCTGTCTCTGAGCTCTGATCTCAGTTAAGTGCATCAGAGAGAAGGAGGGGGAGCAGAGGGAGTACAGAATAGCAGAGAGCAGGAACTTTGGTCTTAGCTGATATGGGAGAACAGAGGGTGTGGAGCACTGAAGTGGGAGCAGAGGTGCATACTGTCCCATTTTCAAACAAACTATGAGCTGTATGTAAAAAATACCAATCCGGGCTTGGTGAGAATGCATTCCAGTGGATGCATCTACACATGTAATTAATGTGCATGAATAAACTCTCGAGCTTGCTCCTGAGTGTGCCATTTGAATGTGTACCCAGGAGCAAAAAAGCTCCAGAGCATATTGCTCCAGAGTTTATTCGTGCACAGTACATGGAGCCCAGTCAGAGCAGCCCAGGCTGGCAGGGCACCCGAGAGGTCAACCTGACATCCCAGGGCTGCTCCGACCAGGCTCCAGAGGCTGCGGAGTGGCTGGCTGGGGCACGAGGGTGCTTCAATGTGGGGGCTGCCTGCTGGCTAGCCCTGCACTAAAGCACCTAGTGCCCCAGTCAGTTGGGGCAGTGTCTACGTGTGCGCTACTGTGCATGAAAAAACTCTGCAGCAGTGTAGTACTCGTATTTACAATTACTACCCTGCTATGGAGTTTGTTAGTTTTGTGCACCCTAACAGGGAGTGTGCCTGTAAATGCTGAGATGTTTATTGCACAGTTAATTAGTCATCTATGCAGTAAGTGTCTTGTGTAGTTGTGCCCAGTGTGTACTAGCTGCTCAAAGTACAGCATGCACAGCTTCACTTGCAAGAACTAGGCTCTAGCATGCCTTGAGATGATTATTACACTATGCAATGGAAAAAACAACTACACTTGCTTTGTGCAGGCCAGACCTTTCTGCTTTCACCAGTTCCAGATTGGCATGTGTCAGGTCACTGGTTCATCATTCTGAAAGTTGCTGATAGTTACTATTGGGGTATCTAGGATCCAGGATAAAGGTGGAAGTTGGTGGGCACAACAACCACTCCTTGAGGCTCCAACAAAGAAATAATTGGACCCAAATATGTACTAACAAAAGTTGCAAGCAACATGGGGGTTGCTATGCTAACAGGTTACATGGCAGGTCAGCAGTAAGCCGGAGGGCTGCCAAGTAGTCTGTGCTCTAAGAGGTTTTCCTGATGCAAATACAGGGACTTGGCTACCAGTTTGCAACCCATGTGTGCTGTAGACAGAGAAAGCCTGGAGAAGTTGAGAGTGGTCCTGAGAGGAAACAAAAGCATAGGGGTTACTGGGCTAATGACCAGGTTCAGGCACAGGGAAAACAGGAGGGAGTGGGCAGGGCTGGTTGGTTGCAAGCAGTCCTGGGCTTGGCTGGGAGGCAGTACAGTTATGGTCCTCCACACAGATTTTACATACATGGCTTGTGTTGCTCAGCGTCCATCCTTCTAACTAGCACCTGCTCTTTCTCCTGCTGGACAGCTGCAGGGAAGGTCTCTAGTTTTGTAGCAGATTCCTCCATTTTAGGGCACATCTGTGGCCTCATTTCACTGCTGTCGACGTGCAAGTCCTGGTTCAGCTGAGCTGCTATAAACTGGTCACTTGCTAAATTAGCATGAATGTCTTTGCAGGAGTTTGGATAGGACAAGAATGCATCAGGTCTCTGCCAGGTCAGGCAGTGTCGTACTTTTCCCTTCTCTTTCCAGTTCTTAATTGAGCCCAAGCCTGGACAAATAAGGACTAACTCCTAAGTCCCATCAAGAATTTCCCTGTCAGAATGAAAATAAATTCTGAAAACTCAACATTTTTTATGAATCAGAATTCAGGAATAGTGAACCTTCTCAAAGCAAACCATGCCCCTTCCTCTGACCACAGTCTCACAGTCAGCTCCAGTGCCTGGAAGGAGCCTCAGGACCATCCCAGTTAATGAAGAGCAGGAGTTATACTGAGCAGGATTGCTAAGAAGAATTTGCTTCTCTCCCTGTTGGTAGCACCAAAAGAATGGTTTACCAGATTCCCACAAACATGCCAGGTGAACGACAAGGATATTGACTTTCTTGAAAAAATAAATGATCCAATTTCTCATTCTGATTAGCCTCTGTTGCTAGAGACCCCTGTTCAGTAAAGCCCCAATGCACATGTTTTGTATCCCACTTTTTATAATTTTAGTTGCATTAAATTCAGGGACTGGATTCAGCCCTGGTGTAAACGTGTGCCACATCCATGGAAGTCAAGGCATGCACTTATGTCAATTTGTTAAATTTGGTTCAGACTTCAGTCCTCTAGATCACATCAATTGTTCTTTATTTTTATGTTGAGACATCACAATCTTCTGTTTGTGCTGTGACAGCCATTTTCAGAGCAACCAGTTGTGATGTCTCAGAGGACTGTTGTGACTTCAGGTAGGGAATAAGAAACTGGAGCAAAGAGTGCTTGAAGATCAAATTAAGCAGATGTTCCTAGCAGTCTGTACAGAACTAAAAATAGGGAGAAGTGCTAGCTTGTCAAAATGCTTGAGGAGGCATCAGCAAGTCTTTGAGAAAGGCTTTCTTAGGATTTCAAGGATATGGTGGGATTAACTTTCTCTAGAACTACTTCTACCTTTAAATGAAGACATAGAGATGTGACAGTGTGATTGAAGACACACTGAAAAGCCAAGCAAAAGTTGGGCCCGGTTCTGAAAATAAGGACAGCTCCAGTGACTTCACTAGTTTGCACAAATTGAAGATTTGACTTGAATATTTGACCCATACATGGGAAATCTAACAGCCTGGAATGCCCGGTGATTGATGCAGATCAAGAGAGAAATGTAAGTGAAAATGAGGACAAACAAGAAGGCAGGATGGTCTAGGGTTTGGGTAGGACTCTCAAAGTTGGAAGACCTGTGTTCAGGTCTCTGCTCTGCCACAGCCTTCCTTTGTGACTTTGGACAAGTCACTTAGCTTCTCTGGGCACATCTACACAGTGACAGCAGTGAATCCTGGCTGGGACAGCCCTGAAAGCAAACTGCCCACCTGTTCCTACTTCCATTTGCCAAACCCAGAAATGCCCTGATGTAGATGCGCTGGGGTCATTCCCAGAGGCTGCTCTCAAGGACACTGGTACCCAAGATTTCAAGAGTGGTTGCTGAGAGAGGACCTGGAATAGCTTCACTAGCACATTTCCAGGTTTGGAGTAGATAGGCAAAGCATGTTCAGAGACATCCTGGCTGGGGCAGGGGGCCACTGCCATTGTGCCAACACACCTCTGTGTTTCACCTCACTGTCTGCAAATCAAGGGTAATAGCATTGCCCTACCTCTGAGGGTTGGGGTGAGGATAAAGATATTAAAGGTTGGGTGGTGCTCAAATCCTCTGTTGGCAGGGAGCAAGCAAGGACCTGTGGTAAAAAATGACAACTAAGAATTAAGTAGAAACCTCAGAGCGGATTTAAAAAATAGGCCTTATGCTACTTTAGGCTGGCAGTTCTCTTTAGACACAGGGCAGATTCAGACCCAGATGAACAAGGCTAATGGGGTCAGCATTCAAACCTGCTAATGCTTTTGGCAAGAAACTCCAGTGCTTGCCTCCTGGTTAATAAGAAATGCCCAACTCTCCAGAGCCAAGCTCTCCCTGCCCTAGACTGCTCCTCACACCATTCCTGCCTACAGACTCCTCTCTTGCTCACTTGCTGCTTCTGCTTTTTTTTTCAACAGCTGTTTCCAGTCCAGGATAGTGGGCAGTGCATATATAAAGCCTGTGTAGCATGAAGAACTGGCACAGATGCTGTGTAAACCACTGCTTCAGATAGAGAAGGGACATGTCAGCAATACCGTTCATTTTCCCATGTCTCTAGAATGTGTGGTGTCTTTCATTTAGAATGAGTGAAACCTATTGCTGGATTAAGGAGAAGTTATCCTGGCACAGCAGAAAGTGCTTTCTGCTGTAAATTGTTATGCCCACATCTCATGATACTTTATGTAGCACTTATTATGAGGATGGACTATAAAATACTTCCCAGATCCCCTCCCTGATCTGTCTGGTCATGTGCAGAGTGGCAGCGAAAACACTACTGTTTGCAGCTGGCAGTATGACATCCTCTTTGCCCAGGGATTAATTGACTGCCCATGGCAGTGGAGAATCAGGTTCTGCCCTTAGAGTTCTCAGCAGTCTCTTGTAAGCTGTTTGACTGGATTGATGCTGCTGTACACAGTGGGATATAGCAATGATGAACATGCATGTTAGAGTAGGATTAGGGATTTTAATGAGAGTAGGGAGAAGGGATTTTTATTTTTTTTTTCCTTTGTTCAATGATCACCATGTGCCCTGAATTATATTCTGAATGGCTAGGGTGTATGAGGAGAGTACGCATTTTTCTTGGGGATGAACTCTAGGGCTACCTGTTTCTAAATCCCATCATACAATGCTGTGGAGTACTGCTGTGAAAACATACCTTGATTGCTCATTCCCACTCTGCACATGCTGAGTGCTGAAAAAAATGCCACACAGCTGCATTTTGGCATCCACTTATGGCACCCCCAGTGCTGCTCTCAATCTTGGGCATGCTCCTGAAAACAGTGCTGAGTATTTCCAGTGCTCAGTAGCATAACTAAGTGGGGGTGAGTCTGGTACCAGCCTCAAGTGTCAACTTGGAGAGTGCAAAAATAGCATCCACCACTGCTGCCTGCCCAGCACTAGCAGTGACCCAACCACTGCCATTGCCCTGTGTCCTGCTGCCACACTTGTCATTGAAATGCCCAGCTATGCTGTGTTGATTTCTTTTATGACAGCAGCAACTTGAGCCATGCAGCAGGCAGCACTTGCAGAGCAGGAGGGACTGAGCGAGGCATATGTTTAAGGCCATATACCCTTATGCCATCTGATGCAGAGGAGGTGATGCCACAAATTGCCCTTGTTAGTTCACGATCAGATTCACTAAACCGGATTCTGATCCTCCTTATTCTGGCCAAATAATCGCTTACTTTGCTACTGAATGAGAATGGAGAAAGTGCTGGCCGGCACACAGAATGGGATCAGAAACCAGCCCGCAGGCCTTCATCTGGGCCAAGTCTGTGGGAAAATCCTTGGTCACAAATATGTATGCAGCAGACTCTTCTGCCTACTAAGACCACTGCCAGTTGCTGGGTCCTATAGGGACAACAGTCTTCACTGCCACAGGCAAACCACTTTGTAGGTGATTCTTGCCCTCTGAGGGTAGAAGTGACCTGTGGGGGTTCCCTAGGGCTGTGCAATGTACATTTAATGCAGCTCTTTGCAGGCCAGCCCCACCATTGCTTGACACAGCCTTCCCCGTTTGCTAAGGGAGAAGGAACAATGTCTGCTACAAGGAGGAAGGGACTGAGGAGCACATGCTCTGAAGTGACCAAGTGCTGCAGGGGATGGTTTGGAAAAAGTCAGTAAGGATGCTCAAAGTCCCATGCCAATATCTAGGCCTCTGTGCCAAGTGACACGTTAGATCAGGAAGCTTTAAAGTTCACCGTTTCTGTGCGTACTGAATGTGTTCCATTCAATGCTGGATTTTATTTGATAGAAAGTGGAGCCCTCTACAGACTCCTAATGCAAATGAGCTCCTGCTGAGGGACAGGATGACATGCTAGTGCTTCACCGCACCAAGGGCACCCACATCCTCATGCTGTTCTGAACAGTCTCTCCTCTAAGATTAGGATGTTCTGTGCTGAACACGGCTGCAGCATTCCTTGCAGTTTAGCAAGCCCAAAGGAAGACTTTTTTGAAGTGTGCGATGCACTGTGCATTTAATAAGTTCCTTCCATGGCATTGTGCTGACGGGGAAAGAAGGAACAGAGCCAGTGACAGATTTTTGCTATCACCAAACAGCTCTTTCATCAAGTGGCAGGTATCCACAAAAGGAAAACATGGGAAGATACAGAAGAGGGGTGATGGGATACAGTGTTTTTCACTGCTTGGTCACCAATGTTTCTAATTATGCTCACATCACAAGTGACTTGAAGTCAGGAAGCAAAAGCTTTCATTTATATGTCAGGATAGATGCAATGATTTTGCTGCTGATTTATATCACTTGATAATTTGGCCCACTCTGTCTTTCTACATGGAACGTTGTTGTATACATGTTAGGATATCACATGTACTAACGTATTTATCCCCACAACATCCCATGACATGAGACAAGCTATGTTGTCTCCATTTAATAGAGGGAACTAAGGCAAAGATATACATTTATTTGACCGTGATTATACCAGGAATTTGTGGCAGAGCTAGAACCTGAACAAAGGATACAAGGGATACTTCATGGGGATGCGTTTTGGAAGTGGCAAGGGTGAGTGACAGCTGTGTTAAGACACACGGCTGCCTGAGCCAACACAGTTGCTAAGACACCTGCAGAGATACCAGCACTCTTCTTGTTCCCAGAGTTGGGTCCGGATCTGGCCTATGATGAGCCCTGTTGTTTGGGGGCCAAGTGAATGCGACACCCCTGCTTCCTGCTTGGTCCCCTTTTATTTCCCACCTGCCAGGGGCTCCAGCCATACCTGAACTCTGCAGGGGACAAAGGTATGTGCAGCTGCAGGGAACTGGCACCACCGGTAGGTGAGCTACACTTTTGAAGGGGATGCAACTGCACCCACCTGGGTCTGCCCCTAGGCACTGTTAGCCTGTTATTCCTCCCCAGCAATTGTACCACCCCCCCGCTCCGAAATGATGAGGCTTGTAGATTATTCACAAGGTGGCTAGAAAGAAACTGGTCATGAAACAGATAAGCATTAGATTCCCAGCTAAATCAGCAAATCCCATTTGTTTTAATCAAGATACACTTGCTGACACCAGTTTAAAATCAGGTTCATCTTGTTACAGGGCCTAAACACATGAAAAACCCTTTGCTCCTGTGACATGGTTCAGAACAAAAGAAGTTTATGTACAGGAACCTGGCTTTAAATGCCTCTCAGGGAGGTGCTCACACCACCCAACTCCAAATAGATAAAGTTACAGAGAAGTTTTATGAAGTGGTTTCAAATCCTCTTTCTTGCTGATGATAGGTAGCAAGCACACTGCAATCATATTGATTTTTTGTTTAGAGATAAGAATAATGACACAAACTCCCTCCTATTGGCAAAGACATTATGGAGGGTCAGTAATCTGCAATTAAAACGCTGTATCAAATCGTTTACTAGAGAATACACATAATACAGATACTCTGTACAGACTTAAAGAGGATAGCATTTGTTTCAGAAATTCTAAAAGCTGGGTTTCGGGATATACTTATACATAAATTGTTAAAAATCTTTTAGAAAAAAAATTGACATTGCTATTGCTCAGTATATTCATTGCAGTGTAAATAAATAACACAGTACAAGAAATGTACATACTGTACTGTAGAAATGTATATATACTTTTAGAATAGAAGTGTCCTATACATATAATTTGCTCCATACCTGTATCATATAATGCAGATATGTGTTGTGGAATACTTATTTGCTACATATTTGCTGTTCACTGCATATAATGTATCATGGCAATGTAGATCCTGTGTAACAGAAATGCTGTGATTCAGTTATACTTATATTGCATTAAAATACATCACATTTTCTGCATTGCTGTAATGCAGTATAAGCATGTGCACTGCCCTGTAAATGTATAGCACAGAATAAGCAATGCATGCACTGTGATCTATCAATGTTTGCAATGTTATATATTTATTGTGCAACATCATACCCTGTTCTAAATGTGCAAAGATGTGTTTTACAGTGAATGTATAGTACTGTATACACACTGCACCGTAAATATGGCTTTTCTGCACCTCACATTTAATTAATTGGATAAACAGTAATAAGCTAGTTTCTGCCACAGCAGGGCCAGAACACAGAGCCATTTCCCAATGCTTGCTTCTACTCCTAATCCCACTTATCCTCCTCTCCTGGCTGTATAGCAGGCCCAGTTCAAAAGCAAGGCTGGAGAGGGCTGGGGCAATGCCTAGTTCATTGCCTGGTGGTTTGAGCCCTCTGCTGGGAAGTGGGAAACGTAGATTCAGGCTCCCGCTGAGTGCTCATGGTCTGGGAGAAATGCAAATGTAAACAGACTCTGAATCATGTATAAGTGCTGCAAATTGCATTTGGACATTTATATAAATGTTCCTCATACCTGTAAAGCTGAACTAGGTTTTAGCCTTATGCCCTACAACAGGGCTGTCCAACTTCTGAGCCTACATGATCCACAGGCTGCACCAGGGAGGGAGAGGTACAGGTCCCACAGGCTGCACATCCACTGTACTATATGCACAGAAGGATAGGTGCCCTCCCCACTGCACCATGCACAGGTGCCCTGGCCTTACCTTCAGCTCCCAGTTGCATCAGACTGCACAGGTGCAGGAGGAAGTGGTGACCCGCCCACCTCCCATTGTCTCCTTCTGAGTGCTTTCCCTTGCTTTCCCCACTGGCCTGGGGCCCGCTCCAGGCCAGTGGGGGATACTTGGAGGGACTAGCGAGGGAGCAGGAGCACTTGGAAGCAGGGACCCATCCTTCACTGTCAGGGTGAAGGCAAGGTAGGTTTGTACTTTATAGACTAACTAAATAGATATATGTATATATAGTACAGGCTTTTGTGGCCTAGAGCTCCTTCCATCAGGTGCTGTTCTCCATCTATCTGTGCTAGTGTGAACAAACTTTGCTCAGTGTGCCAGGCTGGTGGGCAGGGCAACTTCTGCACAGTGTCCCCTGCAGTGCCATCAGAGGCCAGCCTCTGCCTGTGGGGGATGGAGCCTGGCCACAGGCCTCTGCACTGACCTGTCCCACGCTGCTATCAGGGCTTCTGGGAGCCATGGGGTCGGGCCATGAATGACTGAAGCCTCTTGAGACTGGGGGGCCCAATTTGTGGGCGACAGTGTTGGCAGCAGGGTGGCAATCAGCGACTGCTCGCAGAAGCTGTTGGCGGTGGCAGGGAGGAGGGGCAGTTTGTGAGCGGCAAGTGCCTGCAAATGCCGGCGGCAGCACTGGCGGCGGCAAGTGACAACCGCCTGCAGAAGCTGGCAGAGGCATCAGCCATGGCGGGGGCAAGCAGCAACTGCCTGCAGAAGCTGGCAGCTGTGGCAGCAGCGGCCAATCTCAGGCGGGGCATGTGCCCCCCCTCCTACGAGTTGCCTATGGGTTGGGGAGAGGGGTGGTGTGAGCATGCACACATGAGAAGCCATCATGGTGGGGTAGGATAGTGCAGAGGCCCACTTCCAAGCTTCATCCCCCATCCCCTCAGCTGCAGATGCAGCCAGCAGGTGCTAGATCCAGGCTCCGGTCAGGGTGGAGGGGTGGGAAGGGGGAATGGAGCTTGCTATAGACCTGGGTGGGCTTATGCTCCTGCTGCTGCTCTGCTGCCAGACCTGGCCTGGGTGTGGGAGCTTGTGAGTGTGTATGTGTACATGCATATATTTGTGTGTTTGGCGCTCAACAGCTCACTAAAATACATTACGTGGGCCTCCGGTCCAAATAATTGCTCACCCCTGTGCTAGCCCAAACTTCCCCCTGCCTCACCACCACAGGGGGATCTGCTCCACTGCTGCTGTTGCCACACCTCACTGCTGCCCTGCTGCTACCCTCACCTACTGGGGGCATTGCTCCACTACTGCAAACCATCACCAGGGGTGCTGCTCCATTGGTGCTACACGTTGTCACTGGGGGGCAGTGTGGATATTGACAGTGCATCCAGTACTTCAGCTATTCATTACTGGCAAAGGACACTGTTCTGCTATTTACTTCTGGCTGCAGAAGCAAACCAGCTCTTTTAAAACTTGAGCAAACTCCAGGATTTCAATTCTTTAGAAGCTAGCAGGCACAGGCTTCAACTTTACCTGCTAGAGTTCCAAAAACTTCAGTTCTTTTAAAACATATAGCTAGGCTATACCTAAATGATAAAACATAACACCACCTCCTTTTCCTTTCCTTTTCTTTTCTATTTTCTTTCATACTCCTGCCTAGGCATACGTGTTGAAGGTCCTGGTGACCTCTTGCTCATACACCATGATCCAGAAGGATTGACGATTGCCCACACTACACTATACTTGCTTCAGCGTAGAACATTTAGGTCATCCATGTAGACAAGGGGCTTGACCTCTGCCCCACCACTACCCAGGCACCTGTATTCCCTGCATCCTGGAATCTCTTCTAAGCCACTGTGCCAGCAGCTCCATGACATAAATGAACAAAATCAGGAAGAGTGGGCAGCTGTACCAGACACCTGACTTCACTCTGATCAGGGTGGCCAGATGGCCATTCACCAGCACTCTGCTGGTAATGTCCATATACAGTCTTTATTCAGTTCATAAAAGTTCAAGGAACATCTGCATACAGAGCCTTGATCCAGCCCATGAGAGGGGGAACTCCCATCCACTGCAGGTTATAGACAGGAACTGGTGGGACACTCAGTTGTAGGCTTATTCCAGCCTTTTCCAGGTTGAGATTCAGCATGGCTATGTCCAGGTGTCTCTCCTGGCAGCACTGCAGCACATCCCAGAGCTGCATCAGGGTCCACGGATCTGTCACCCCGTCACCAAATGTGACTGATCCTCATGGATGATTGTGCCTATGACAGACTTAAAGCACTCTAGCCAACAGTTTATAGTCAACATTTAGAAGCATTATTGGTCTCCAGTTTTCTAGCTCATCCCTAGCTCCTTTCTTGCACAGAAGGAGTATTCGGTTCTGGTCCATCCCTGCTCCACACTGGTCCTCCTCCAGCTGTTCCTTCTGCATGTACTTCCCCAGGGTATCTTCTATCCACAGCTTGTCTTAAGCTTTCTCTAGGATGTCTGTGTTACACAATTTATCAATCACTCAAATGACAAGCAAGATTTTATGAGGGGGATAAGGCAAGACACTATGTTTATTGATTAGAATATTCAAAAGAGCGCTCATACATTCACACACACACTCGCTCCCAATTACCCTTCAGATATTCATAGTTTCTTAGTTTCTAGGGTCGGAAGGGACCTGAACAGATCATCAAGTCTGACCCCCTGCCCTGGGCAGGAATTATAGTTACCAAACTCTGTTGCTCAGTACCGCACTAGGTGACCAGCCTAGGAGTATAAGAGGAGAAGCAGGACCTTGTCAGATGCGTGTCTGTGCTCCAGTGAAGTATGCAGAGTGTTACCAAAGTTCTTAATGCTAAGTCTCTCCCCTTTATGAGGGGCATCAAGTTGCTGTTGGGTGACCGGTTCCGCCTTTCCTAACTCGGTGCCTTCTTTGCTTGAATCTCAGTACTTTTCCATCCTGATGAGTGGTCAGGCTCACACATCACTGTCCCAGGTATTGATCCTCAAGCACTCTGTTTACCACATTCCTCCATTATCACTGGTGTAGGCTGTGTCAGGTGCAGATGAGGCCTTCATGCTGGAAGGGTTGCAGACAGTGTCTTCAATCTTGTTCCTTCTGCTTATTGCATTCCTCACCTGGTACAGACTAGACTTGGAATTGCATCTTCAGCCCTTTCTTAGCATTGTCCACCATTTGGCAACCTGTTTATTAACACATAGCCTACCATACCTTTCCAGTTACTCACCACTCATTCGTCCATGCATTCCAAATATCACAAAGAAATCTTCATTTTGTTATACTTAATAACAAGCCTAATTCAAACTTAAAATCTCTGCCTCTGAGCTGAGGTCCCTCCATCCTTAGACTTTCACAAAAGTCATGGTGAGCACTGATCCCTCAGCAACCTTTATCTAGTTTTCTCTTATAGCATCAGTACCTTTATAAACGTCACAACTTTGGAAGACAAGACCAGTACAGACAAACCCAGTGCATCTGGCCCCTTATATTCAAACTGTTAAAAAGCAGTTAAATCATATTATCAGAGTCA
This sequence comes from Alligator sinensis, assembly GCF_000455745.1. NCBI lineage: Eukaryota > Metazoa > Chordata > Crocodylia > Alligatoridae > Alligator > Alligator sinensis. The sequence continues at coordinate 1,023,528 of NW_005841994.1, forward strand.
AAACAAGCACAAAAGGGTTTCCCACTTCCTGGAGCCTGCCTACCAATGGAGATTTGAGGATAAGGGACTGTAGGTGCCTGTACATGAGCATGGAGGCTGCTCCAACGTGTTGTAATTACAGCGCATCAGAGCAGATTCAATTAATTGTGTGGCAATTGCCATTCTCCAGCAGCCTCCCATGTCTCATGTATCCATGTCCCTGCACTTCAAAATGTTGGTGAGGGCACCTGAACTAAAGATTGTTAAACAAGCTTTAGTTCAAGCACCTCCACCCCCATTTAGAAGTGTGGGGACACTGCTACATGAGATGCTGCCACACTTTAATTAGAGAGGCTCTTGGAGCTGCTGTAATTAAAGTGCCACCCCCAGAGCACATGTAAAAATGCCCACACTTCCCAGTAATCCAACCATGCATCCCACTGGAGACATGCAAATAAACATCTAAGAGAGGCTGTCATACAGAGCACAGATTCACTAACAGGGTTACACTTGCATTTATATCCCATTTAATCTGGCCTCTTTTAGAATATGAAACTAATGTGGTTTAATAAGTCCCAGTGAAGAATATTACAATTAAGGCTGGATGACAAGGGGTTTCTTTTGTTTAAAATTGGGGGGAGGCACATTTTTTTTCAAAATTTCTCATGACAATCTTTAATTTTCTAAGAATAGAAAAGAATCATTTTTGAAAAATATTTATATTAAAAATGTTGGTTGCCCAAAATGTTTTATTAAACTTTTTGACTGAAATCCAAATTGAAAACTGAATACTTTCCCCAAAATATTTCAATTTTTGGTAAAAATTACACACACACACACACACAATTTTTACCAAAAATACACACACACACATATATCTATAACAAAAACAAATCAGACTGCTCTGTTTAAAATGGTAGAGATGATACATGTTTCAGATAGCCTTTCTTATACTAATCAGTTAGGAACAAATAATAGCCTGTGTTAAAGGGCTGAAAACTTAGACTGTTTCCATGGTATCCTTCTAACCTTTAAAGGCGGTTTGCAGGGTACAGTTATAAACACAGGCGGATCTAGGATTTGTAAAAGGGAGGGTGCAGATGATTTCATATTTCATAGACATTAGGGCTGGAAGGGACCTCGGAAGATCATCGAGTCCAGGCCCCTGCCCAAAGGGCAGGAAGTCAGCTGGGGTCACAGGATTCCAGCAAGATAAGCATCCAATTTTCTCTTGAAGGTGTTCAATGCAGGTGCTTGAACCACCTCTGATGGCATGTTGTTTCAGACCTTGGGGGCTCGGACAGTAAAGAAATTCTTCCCTATGTCCAGCCTGAAACGGTCTTGCAGGAGTTTATAACCATTCAACCTCGTCATCCCTTGGGGCGCTCTGGTAAACAAACTTTCCCCCGTATACTGGTGAACACCCCTAATAAACTTATAGGTGGCCATCAGATCGCCCCTGAGCCTGCGCTTTTCCAGGCTAAAGAGCCCCATGGCTCTCAGCCTGTCATCATAAGGTCTGTTTTCCTGACTTCTGATCATGCACGTGGCTCTTCTCTGGACTCTCTCAAGCTTCTCCACATCCTTTTTGAATTGCATGATGGGGGTATACCATCACATATAGAATAAGGAATGTTTTTCTTTAGTTAAAAAGAAACTAGGTGATTTAGTAATATTGCAGGGCCTCGGGCTATATTATTCAGTTTGAGATCAAAGCAAAACAAATATAACTTTATTGGAATATGCATTTATTAGGTCTAAAAAACAAGCTAGGCAAAAATAATCAAAAGATGTTGTTTCAGTACTCCTACAGTCATTAAAATGAAATGGGCATCTCTTTTTTCAGACTCATAAAACAAATTCTAGCCTCCTTGCACACGTTGACAGTCCATCCAATACTTCACTTAAAGTTTTTCCATACCTGAATTAATGGTTTTAGCCAGTGTTAAAGATAGTTTGTAGGGTTGTGAAATAGGAGCTACACTACCAGGAGCAGCTAATAGACAGCTGAATTGCAGAAGAAAGGCTAGCTTAAGTAGTGGAACATCAAGACCAGTAAAAAGGAGAGAGGGCCATTAACACCTATGGAATGAAGAGCTTAGAAGGAAAGATTATAAGGAGCCATGAATTCACCTGACTTCCCCTCTGGTGCTTGAATGGAAATGCTGCTGCCACTGTCAGGCAGTTGGTTTTAACCTCTGGGTGGCCTAGTAATCAAATGGCGGGGGGTGGGGCAGGGGAATGCAACTGCACTGATACATACTCTTTTCCCCTGCCTCCCTCCCAGGATCTTCCCCTGGTTATGACCCTCTATATTTTTTTTGTTAGTTTCATTAATTTTATGGGAAACCTATTTCCTTGGAAATGGTTTTGATTCCTGTGAGGTTATATTATTATTATTATTTTTAATCAATAATAAGAAGCCAGGCAGGAATGGGACTGGGAAAAGTGCTAGAAAGAATTTCTGTGGTGGAGCAGAGTGAGACAATCTGCTTGTCTGCACCACATCACTGAAGTATTCCAGCCAGGCCATCCCCAAACACACTCTGCCTCCTTGTCCAGCCCTTGCCCTTCTCCCCTGCCCATGCACTCTAACCCCAAAATTACACTGGTGAGGTCACTCCAGAGTCCTTCCTAAACTTCTCTCAGCTGTGGCAGAAACCAATGTCTTGCAAGTGGCTGCAGAGAGAACCCCTGGATAGCATCCCTTTACTGCTGTACTTCTGGGTTTGGAACATGTCTGTGGATGGGGCATCCTCAGGAACATCCCAGCAGGGACACTGCTTGCTACAGATATGCCCAGAATGGCTTTTGGGTAAAGCTGTTTTCCTCACTTACGCTAATAAAAGTCCTTATTCAATACTAGAAGAAAGCAGCCTTGTGATTCTTTACTGCTGTCACATGATGGTTTCATTTCATTGATGAATTGTCCTCCCCTTTCTATGAACATATGCAAGTAGATGAGAAGGTTTTATTAGCGGTTTGTGATGCAAGAGGGCATTTAAGCCATATACATTTCCCCCTGGCTTAGTTATTTTTGTAACACTGGATTTATGTTGGGCAGTTTTTACCTGCAGACTTTGAACTCCTTACACAGACTACTTTTCTAGTACTTGGCATATCGATTGGTTTCCCCACTTGTACACTCCCCCATAAATTGCTTGGTTGGAAATGGCAAGTGAATCAAATTGCAGATGAATGAAGAACTCAGAGCACTACATTTTCCAACTGTCAGGAGGTGCATTAAGCTATAAAAGTCTGATATTGTTCTCTTCAAATACAATACAGTGCAGTGGATAATGGAGTCAAATACTAAAGCTAAGAAAATACTTGGTGGAGGAGGGGAGGGAAGCAGAGGAAGTGGTTATGCATATTCATTTGAATTCCAAATGAAATGTGGAGCTGACATGTTCATGACCCTATTATGTTCACTTTCCATGAACATGCATGCATTTGAGCTCAATTAGTGAGAATACTTGTGAAAATTGATTGTGAAGCTTGACTGCTCAAATACTCACTGAGAGCAAAATAAAGGTATTTAATTCAGTTGAACTTCACCATTTGCATTGTGTTATTTAGCTAAATGTGCTATCAAATCAGGGAACAGAAACAATGCCACATGACTTACATAACCCAAACAGCACTAACTGCCAATTTTAATGGTCTGTAATGAACTATTCACCAACAGTCTATAAACCAAGAATTAGTGACTGAAGACATTTGTGAAAATGTCACCGCCTGTTCACAGAAATCTTGGGCACTATTTGGCAACTACTTGTTCACAAAAAAGAGGCACTATTTGGCAACAAAATTATTTATTGTGAATTATCAATTTACTTCTGTGCAATAGAGTTGCTGAAATTTAAAGGGGTTGGATACTTTCAGGCACTGTAATACTGATTGGTATTTGAACTGGCTGAACAATAGGAAAAATATAGTGAAAATTCTCCCATTTTTTTATCAACATGTTAGTGGAATAGTTCACTGAAATTGACTTGTTGGCATCAGGTGTTAGCTACAGTCGCCAGGCCCATACTTAGCCAGGTATTTAAATACATCCCTTTCTTAAAGTGCCTTTGAAGATTCATGACTTAGGGATATGCAAGGTACCCTCCTAAACTGGGATCCCATGGAAGAAGTTCCCCTTGTTCCCATATTGGATTGTATCACTAAATACCTACATTGTGGGTTTGGGGGTTGCACCTACTTTCCTCTGAAGCATCACATATTGGTCACCCATATACTCACTGCATATGTAATCTGGTTCAGACTGGCAAATACCCTGCTTCCCAAATTACATTTCCAGAATTATACACACGTGCATCTTCTTTTGCTGTGAACAACAGAACCTGATGCCTTGGAGAGGTTACCACATGTCCCTGTTTCCCTGGTGTTAAAGAAAATCTTAGTAGAGGCACTGTTGTGAAGTTAATTGGATTTTTGTAAGAAGGCTCGAATTCTTCCTTTTGCTTTGGGTCAGGGGCAAGGCAGAGGGAGCTTTGAATGAACAGGCTTGCTGACATGGCATGGATTACTGCACATGAAGGTGCAGGGTTGATTCATTTGAACTTTTGAAGCCCTTGACTTATATTACAGCTTGACTTTAATGGCCATCCCACTGAAATACTAATTAATTTTTATATATTTGGTCAGGAAACACTTGTTTATTTCATGTTTGTACAAATATTTTCCCAGGTCTCTGGACAGGGATAGCCATGGAGAAAGCAATTGGGGCAATTGGCTTGGGGTGTTTTGATGGGCATATTATTGTACCAAACCCCACAACCCCCGGAACTGACACAGGGATCCAGCAAGGGAAATTCCCACTTTTATATAGGCGATTTTGGGGATTAGGGTCACAAGCCAATGGGCTAAGGAGAGGGGGACAGACATAGGTAAATAAACCTAAATATTAAGTTACATACACTTAGGATCTGGGCAACAGGAAGTAAACAGTGGTACTGTGGTGAAACCATGCAAGAACAACTAACCAGTAGAAAACAGTAACACCGTTTAGTCTCCCCTCCTAGGGCACCACTCCAAAAGGGATGAGAGTCAGAAATTAAAAATGAACATGCCAGAAAATGCAGCAATGAAATATAACTCATCACAAGCTTAATACAGGCCCAGCTAATAACAAGTGCTGAGGGACTGTGTGCATTGTAACCAGCTGCAGCCTTGTTCCAGCTCATACCCTTGAACTTGTAGCATCAAACCTCAACCTAGTCAGAGCTCCAGTATAGCAGCTGAACTTGTGAGAGTCCCAAAAATCCCACAAACCATTCAGATCAGTTTGTGTCTATGGGCCCAGTTCAGGTTTCATGAGGGCAAGACCACACGTGTGTGGGGTATGCCAGGGTGGAGTGGGGACATGTAGGGGGAAAAGGGGTAGTCTGCCAAAGAAGCAGAGATGTCCTGAGGGGTATAGGTTGTCCTGCAGCCTTCTTACTCCCCAGCATCTCTGCAATAGCCTGTATCAGTCTTCCTGGCCCTGAAGCCAGCTCCTGGTAGCTATGGAATAGAACTGGTTTGGATTTGGGCTGGAGATGGCCCCAAAATGCAAGGTCTAGGTTTAGAACCCAACTTTCCCCAAGCTCAGGCCACAAACCGTATCCCATCATGAGTCCAGCTCGGGCTCAGCAACTGATCAGCCAAAGCCACCAGGCTTGGATCAGAGCACAACCCACTCCGGTGTCAGAGGGAGTCTGGATCCAGGGGCAATGAAGCTACAGTTTTCCTCCTAGGTTTCTTGGGAGCCCTTAATGATTTATAGCTCTGTAGTAAGAGGAAAAACTATCCTGTGTAGTTACAGTCAAGGGATGTCAGTGTCTTGAAATCTGGCAATTAAATGAAAAACAAATAAAAGTTGTTCCTGGTCTGCCCTTTGTGCCTGAGCCCCTGCTAATGGTTGAAGGTTTAAATCACTTTCTTAGGTCTTCACTAGCTGCCTTCTCATCTAGTTGCCACTGGGACTTTTGTCAGAAGCTGGGACGGCTCCGTCATTGGACCATGTGCAGGCTCAGCTGGCACTGCTCATCCTCTTGGTGCCTGTGTCAGCAAAAGACTTGGTGCATTGGGGGCAGGAACCCAGGACTTAAAGCAGCCAACACTGTTTTGACACTGAAGTGCATCTGTATTGGCACTTTGCTTATGGCTAGCTGGCTGAGGACTTATGTCATTCCAGGAAGAGGTTTTGTGACTGAAAGGCTGGGTTTGGTCAGCATGGGTGCATCCAGACAAGTGCACACGTGCAGTTTGCAGCACTGCAGACCCGTCTGTGATGCCACAAACTGCACGCGCCAGACATGCAGGTATTCGCCATGCTGCTAATTAGCAGCGTGGTGGTTTTTTGACACCAGGAGATCCCAGTGTTAAAAAAAAAAACCCACAGCAGAAAAAAGCGGGGTGGTGCACATAGTGGTAGCATGTGTCACCTGAAGCTAGAGCCTGGCTGGCCAGAACAATGCTCCAGCTGGTGGCCAGGCTTTGTGTGCCTGGATTGCTGCCGCTGGAGCCCTGGGAGGTCCCCAGGCCCCCAGGTAAAGCTGCTGGGGCCAGCCCTGGTGCTAGTCCTAGCCTCCTCCACCCCACCTGGAGCAACTTGCTGCATGTCAGAGCATGCGTACACAGGTACTCCCTGGGGACAAGTAGCAGCAGCACAACTGTGCCACTGGTATTTGTCCTTGGGGAAACACACATGCATGTTCATCCAAATGTGCCCCATATGTTAAATGTGTGTGGATACCTAGAAACCTATGATGAAAAAAGACAACTTCTGCCATTGATACTTTGCCATGCACAACAGGCAGTATTTTTGTAAAGTTTTCCTCCTGTGTTATGCAGTATATAGCAATAAATGAGCCTTGCTTCTCTCGCACTAGAAGGTAAACATCAAGCATAGCATCCAGCAAATGTTCAATGGTTATTGCTAATCCCATTTTGTGCCATCTTTTTCCTTTGAGCAACTTCACTGCCTAGGATCAAATGCACAATTGCCTCAGAGTAAAACACTGAATAATAACTCAATCAGGTACCCAAGCTGATTGTGCAAGGCATCTCCCTGGGTGGGGCTTTAATCTTAGCTCAAACCTAAACCAAGAAAGCATCTGTACAAAACAGTGTGTGTGACCTGGGAGAGAACTCCTGCACAAGGTGGCCAAATACCCTGTCCCATCTGACTGAAGTGAAAAAGAAAAGGAGGTTTTCTGTCCTGGGTTGGTGTGAAATTTCCAGTGAGTAAAGTTTAAAAAAAGAGTGAACTTCAAATAGACAGAGGCACAGCAGTGCTGATGAAACCAACTCACAGAAAAACCCCACCAAATTGTCCTCATATTAAAGATTCTACTGCTGCTTTGATCTGAGAAAAAAAACATCCCCCGCCTCCTGTTTCTTGGCAAGTAATTCCATGGATCAAAGACCCGTTTCACATATGTTCCACTATTAATGAGGTGCTCAGAGTATAATTACTCATACCTTTTTCTTCTGTTAACAGCTGAGAGGAAACGTTCTCTAGGCAAAGACTACCATCCCCTTTGTCTGAAGTGTTACCACTGCAAACGGCAGCTCAGCCCTGGCCAGCACGCAGAGGTAGGAAATAAAGTCTCTCTCCATCTGCCTGCCTCCATGAGTTAGTTACTCCAGCCCCTCAACAATCTGCCTCCTGATCCCGTTTCAAAGGGGTGGCTTGCTCTGGATTCAGTTGAAGGCTGCATGCAACAGAAGTTTTTTCAATGTGGTAAATGGGGAAATAAGAGTTGAAAGAAAGTGGACAGAGGCTGTAAACAGCAGACACGTTCGAACTATTACCATGCTAGGCTCCAACCATTGCTTACTAAAAATACCCTGTTTGCAACAGCGATAAAGATGAACCATTGTATGTCTGTCACACTCCAGTGCTAGGCAGAGAAGGGGGTGGGTATGCTGATGACAGCAATAGATTAGGTTGTACATGTGACTGTACACTCTCCTTGAACCAGTCAGGGATTTTTGATTAGATGTTTTTTACACCTTAAAATGCTGATTTGTTCAGTCTGTAACTATTTTAATGAACGTTCATTTTGAAAAAAACAAAACTGTAAAGGGTTTTGAAATAACATTTTGAAGTGAAAGATTCTGGGGGGGGTTTCTTCCTTTCTTTTTTTTTTTTTGGAAGAGACTTTTCACTAGGAACTTTAAAAAAAACTTGAATTCAAAATGAAGTCTTAGAAATTACTGAAACAAAAGGTTTAAAATTATCTAAGTTCTTTTGTTCTCTCTCTATATAAAGAACAATAGAACCTATATATATATATATAGAGAGAGAGAGAGAGAGAGAGTTCTTCAGTTCATAAAGGTTAAAATTCTACCTTTTTGTCTTAAAGTATTGAATATTTTTCATAGAATCATAGCAAAGTAGGGCTGGAAGGGATCTCCAAAGGTCTTCTAGTCCAAACTTCTGTCTGAGGCAGAATCATCCTTCTCTAAATCATTCCATACAAATCCTTGTTTAACCTATTTAGTAAAACTACACAATCAACCCTGACATACAGCCACAAGGCACAGCACCTTAACCTGCCACAGGTAAAGAAGGGTGGCAACAGTGGCTAGTGTCTTGCTACTGCAAAGGTTGTTGAAATTTGCTTGAGAGATCCAAGACAGCAATGTCCTCCACTACAGAGGAAGGCAAAACTCTTCACAGTCTGTACCAATCTGACCATGGAGTAAAATTCCTTCCTGACTCCAAATGTGGCAATCAGTTTGACTTTCAGTAGAGGAGCAAGACCCTCTAGCCAGGAACCTCTGTATTTTAGTCCTAGCAGGAGCACTGGCACACCCCAGTCAAAATCCCCAGCCTTGGATGCAGCCAACAACCGATGCTTCTGAGGAAGGTGAACCCTCCCACACCCTACCCCCAACACTTGGCAACAGGAGGTGGAAGTGGGGGATTTCCTTTCCAGTCCCATGTGGAAACCAGCAAAGTCCAGAAACATGGGAAATAACCAAAGGCATAGCTACTCCCAGATCATCCTTGACCAGTGCTTGTCCAATCTCCACATCAGCACCTCCAGTAACGTAGATTCTACTACTTCCCCTGGAAAATTAAAATTTTAAATCCCACTGCCTCACTGCACTAACAGTGAAGAAGTTTTTCCTGATCTCCAATCTAAACCTACTTTGCTACAGCTTCAAGCCATTAGTCTGTGTACTGCTCTCTGCAGCTAGAGGGAAAAGGTAGTGTCCCTCTTCTTTATGGCAGCCCTCCAGATATGTGAAGACTGCTATCGTGTCCCCCTCTAAGCACCTTTTCCATAAGCTGAATATGCCGATTTACTTCCACATCTTCTTGTATGGCTTGCCTCCGAGGCCCTTTATCATTTTGGGCACCTGCCTCTGGACCCTCTCTAGCTTCTCCATGTCCTTTTTAAAATGTAGAGCCCAAAACGGCACACAGTACTCCAGATGAGGTATAACCAGTGCTGAGTAAAGAGGTACTATAACCTCTTGTGTCTTGCACCTATGCTTCTGTTGATACAGTCCAAAACTACCTTTGCCTTTGGTGCGGCTACATTACACTGAACACTCAGACTGAGTCTGTGATTCCCCAAAAATCCCAGGTATGATATTCTCCAGTAACTCCTAGATATTGAGGTGAGGCTAATCGGTCACAATTCCTCGGTCATCTTTTTTTTTTATGCCTTTTTTCAAAGAGGGGCAATATGTTGTCCCTTTTCCAGTCCTCTGGTACCTCACCTGTTTCCCATGAGTTTTTAAATATTATTGCCAAGGGCTCTGAGATTTTCTCTGCCAGTTCCTTCAGGACCCTGGGATGAAGTTCATCAGGCCCTGCTGACCTAAATTCATTCAGACCCAACAAAAGCTGCGTCCCTCACCTTGTCTGCTACCTTATCCAAATATTCCTTATGAGCTGTTTGGTTGCAGCCTAATTTTTAGGGGAAGACTGATGCAAAATAGCTGTTGAACAGTTTCATCTTCTTTGCATCTTCTATTAAGAGTTTGCCCTGAATATCTAACAGTGGAGCCACAGCTTCCTTGATCTTTGTTTTCTTGCCAACATATTTACAGAACCTTTTCTTTTTGCCTTTAACATCCCTTGCTAGGTGCTGATTATTTTTTAACCATTGCTTTCCTGATTTTGTCCCTGCATGTTCTTGCTGTTTCCTGATATGGCTCCTTGGTGAGCTACCCATCTTTCCCTTTCCTGTATGTTTTCTTTTTGCATTCAAGGAATCCTAGAAGCTCCATGTTTGACCACATTGGTCTCTGACCATTCTTAATGTGTTTCCATTGTGTCAAAACAGTTTCTTGTTGCTCCCTTTAGAAACTTCTAGCACCCCTGGGTGTAGGGTGGCCATCATGGAGGACAATCTGGTTGTCCTCTGTCCTCTATTGATATGAAACTGGACACCTTTATGTCCTCTATTTTTCTCTTCAAGAAAAATTCCTCAAGAGAAAAATAGAGGACATAAAGGTGTCCAGTTTCATATCAATAGAGGACAGAGGACAACCAGATTGTCCTCCATGATGGCCACCCTACCTGGGTGCCTGTATGCTTCAGTCTGTCTTTCCATGGCACTATGCCTATTCACTCCTTGAGTTGTCAGGCTCACCTTTCTTATGGATGAGCACAGACATGGCTTTTTTTCCAGGACCCGAGTGTATGGCACAATTCCTTGAACCAGCTGAAGGGCAGCAACAGCACAAGGCAGCCCGAGTCCCAGATCTTCAGCAGGTTGTACCTGATGCTGTCTTTGCCTGGTGCAGTGTCTCTTGTCCTAGTTAGCTTATCCTGGTCTCTAGCTCACTCAGTGTGAAGTCACCGATGTGGGGCATTGGGTGAGGGTTTCAGACTCGGGGTTGAAGATGTCTCCGAAATAGGTGTAGAGTCTTTTGGAGGGCTAGCGTCATTCTGCCAGATCCCAACAGAGACTCAAGCAATTGGCCTGGCCTAGACTATGGACATGGATATCACTGGGGATCCAGGTTTTTCATTTCCCATTGAAAAACAGAAAAAACCCCACAGATTTCCCCTTTTACCCAAGAAAAACAGATTTTTCATTTTAATGGAGAAACACACGGACTACGTTTTTGCAAAGAGCTCTCTGCAGGCTGGCAGAGTTCCAGCCTTCAAGGGGCTGTGGGAGTGGGAGGAGGGTAGTCAGGCAAGGGGCACCATGTATATGCATGTGGCTGCCAGGCAGCTTGGACAGCAGCTCCCACGGGTAAATCTGGCAAGGAGGGGAGGGGGATTGAGGTCCCCATAGGGAGAGAGGGAGTGAGTTTGGCAAAGCTGGGGCTGGGGCTGGGGCTTCTGCCCAGCCAGGTACTGCATGGGGCTTGGGCCCCGGGGCTGGAATGTGAAGCCATAGGGTCCCAGAGGAGAGTGGGACAGGGACATGGACGGCTCCTCCAGGGGGCAGGGAGAGAGGCTGGCTCCCTGCCACTGTGTGCAATCCTGTGGGGGGGGCAGAGGGGATCTGTGTCCCCCAGATCTGTGTGCAGGGTTGGGGTGGGTACAGACTACCCACTGTGGGCTCAGGCTCCCTGCCCTGCTGCCTTCCCTTGGAGTCACTGCAGTCCAGCAGGTGGGACCCGGCACGGCAGGAAAGAGCACGGCCAGGTGGGGAAGTGCCTTGCTGCTGTGAGTCCCACATCACCCTGGAGAGGTATCCTCTGCCTGCTGGGCAGCAGTGAGGGCAGCAGCACAGGGCTATGCCCTTTGCTGCTGCAGGGTGGGCAGGGGGCACAACACCAGGGTAGCACAGAGCTCGCAGTGGCAAGAAGCTTCCCTGCCCAGCCCCACTCTGCCCTGCTGCTGCGAGTCCTGCCTGCTGGGCTGTGGAGGCCCCAGGGGAGGGCAGCAGGGAAGGGAGCCCGCAGCACGTAGCCCACACCTGCTAGCCTCCACCCGCCCCCACCCTGTGCACAGATCTGGGGGGCACAGGCCCCCCCTGCCCCTGCAGGACTGTATGCAGCAGTGGGGGGTTGCCCCCTACTGGAGTCTGCAGCTGCACCCATCTCCACCCCAGACTCTGCTCCAGCTATACCACCTGCAGAGGAGGGGAAGCTGGGCTCTGTGCTCTGCTATGCTGTAGCAGCCACCACCTCCCACAGGCAGCAGCCGCATCTCGGGAACTGTGGACTATGGACCTGGGTCCCTGGCCCCATAGCCCTGGCAGCTGGGGCGGGGAGCCTGGATCTGTATTATCTGACCTAAGGGGGCAGGGGGAAGCTCTGATTTTTCCATGATAAATCCCAAAATGTATAGGTATTTAGAATTTATTTTATTATAGTGATTGAGGCACTGGTAGGCTTCCAAATTTCTTTAGAACTGTAAATATATCAATAGAACATGGTATTCAATGGTTACCTACATATATATGGCACTTCATTTTAATCATGGATTTTGGAAGGTGGAGAGGGGGTTCGAGAACACCAGGATCCCTGCTGATAACCATTAGGGCTTCTATGTTGGGGGCAGGATACAATGTTTTCCCCTCTCATGAATTGCTTTGGTTTCAGGGCAAGGTGGGGGGATGGGAAGGAGGTTGGGGTTCTTTTTCTTTGTCTGGAGGGTGTGGGGGAGGAGGGGGGTTGGCTGTTTCTGAAGTGTTGGATGTACAGCTAAGAATTGTGACCAAGATGCACTGGCATTCCGGCTGGTAGTTAGAAGCCTCTCAGCTTCCTGGTTAAAGAGTCTTGCTCTTCTGCTTAGCATCAAAACTAATCCCCTAATTTAAGGCTAGGAAGGAGTTTTTCCCTTGGGTTAGATCACCTGTAGATGTTCTGTAGGTATTCTTGTCAACCTTTCTAACAGGGAATGTGGTCCTTTTCCCAGGATTGTCTGAGCATATATTAACCAATTACTCTGCCATTTCAGTAGTAGGATATTGGCAATATCCTCATCTCTGTGTTTTCTTGTAGCACATTGCAAGGTGCTTCTGGTTCTGCAATATGCTTGTGATTGTGATGTAAGGGGCTGGAGCAAATGTTTTTTAGGACTCTGGATAAGTGACCACCTTCTGATGCAGAGGGTTGGACTTGATGGCCCAAGAGGCCCCTTCTCATTCTATGGTCCTAGGTGCCTGGCTCCTGAAGTGGAATTCATAATGCCAAGTTAGGTGCTTAAGCTCTTTGTACAGTTTCTGGGAAGCATTAGGTGCCTAGGACTGGAATGCACACTAAGCAGAAAGACCACATAAGGTAGCCAATAAGCAACACTAAAGTTGGAGTGTCTATGTTTATGCCTTGAAGAGAACACAAGCCCTCATTGAGTTTCACAACTCCCAAACCCTCCTTGATTAAGGTGCCTATATCACTTTGGGTATGGATGACTGGCTTATGCTTTTCTCATAAAAGAAGGTGGTTTATACAAACACCCCATTGGTTAAAGCACTTACCCAAAAAGGAGGAGACCTATATTTTTTGTTTTCCTTGGTCCAAGAGCATTCAAAGGCACATCCACCACCATCCAGGAGACTGTTCTAGCCACTAGGACAGATGCAAGGGTGAGGTGGTAGAAAACACACAGTCAACCTTACTCCAGGAAAGGAGTAATAAATATTTGAATTCTTGTACTGCAACCTGAACGTCAATAGACTTGGGCTCTACATGGCTCAGGCATGAAGTAAAGCAAAGTCTAGAGCTGAAGAGCCTTCATAGACATTAGGGCTGGAAGGGACCTCGGAAGATCATCGAGTCCAGCCCCCTGCCCAAAGGGCAGGAAGTCAGCTGGGGTCATAGGATCCCAGCAAGATGAGCATCCAGTTTCATCTTGAAGGTGTTCAATGAAGGCGCTTGAACCACCTCCGGTGGCAGGCTGTTCCAGACCTTGGGGGCTCGGACAGTAAAGAAATTCTTCCTTATGTCCAGCCTGAAACGATCTTGAAGTAGTTTGTGACCATTTGACCTCGTCATCCCTTGGGGCGCTCTGGTGAACAAACGTTCCCCCAGATACTGGTGGTCACCCCTGATAAACTTGTAGGTGGCCATCAGATCACCCCTGAGCCTGCGCTTTTTCAGGCTAAAGAGCCCCAGGGCTCTCAGCCAGTCATCATAGAGTCTGCTTCCCTGACCTCTGATCATGCACGTGGCTCTTCTCTGGACTCTCTCAAGCTTCTCCACATCCTTTTTGAATTGTGGAGCCCAAAACTGGACACAGTACTCCAGCTGCGGCCTCACTAAGGTCGAGTACAGGGGGAGAATGACGTCCCGGGATTTGCTTGAGAAGCATCTATGGATGC
>NW_005841994.1:1040570-1045332 GCF_000455745.1 Alligator sinensis
GGAAGCAGCAGACTTGCCGGGCTAAGGGGTCGGGGTGGCAGATTGGCCCCTCAGTCCCCCTCAGGAGGGAGTCTCCCACAACAAGCACCTTACGTTTTGTCTTGGGGAGAGCAGGGGCGGTAGCTGCAGTTGGGACCATGTTGCCTGTGGGGGCCGGCAACTCAGCAGGCTCTGCTGGGGCAGCAAGAGGTGCATACCTGTTGCTCAGTTCTGGTGGAGTAGGGGCCTTGGTGCGTCGGGCCTTAGGGCCCTTGCCCACCGTGGTGCATGCCCCTGGCTGGACACAGCAGGCGGTCCCAAAGTCCTCCTTTGGCGTGGAGGGGGACTGTGGTCTACCCTCTGCCTCCCGGGGGAGAAGGGCCTGGCAGTAGGAGTCTATCTCCTGCTCGCAGTCCCTGATGGCATGCAGTCTCTGGACTGTGGCCTGGGAATTCCTGTTGCAGAATTCTTGTACTGCAACCTGAACGTCAATAGACTTGGGCTCTACATGGCTCAGGCATGAAGTAAAGCAAAGTCTAGAGCTGAAGAGCCTTCAAGGGAAACATCTTGTCACCATTCCTCTTTCTTTTATGTGATGGAGTTCTGGGCTTGAACATCCCATTAAACCTGCTGAGGTAAGACAAGGAACAGTCTTTTGGAAACCTGAAAACCAAACCATACGAGGGGTTATCAGTATGTACCTATGTTATGTGCTGTATGGAGTGACTGGCTGAAAAGAAGATCCTGGAATAGAACCAAGATACCATCATAAATGCTATTTCAGGGGTGTAGGAAAACCAGGCCTTTATCATTACTAAACCTCTTTCTTTTCTTCTTCCACAGTATGATGATAAGCCGTACTGTAATCACTGCTACCTACAGCACTTTGGACCCAGAGGTAACATTCTTACTTACTCTTGGTGCAGAATACTTTAAGTAAAGGGACTGATTTTGAAAAGGAGCAAATTTGCAAGTACAAAATGTAAAGGTTGGGTTGAAGCCTTTTTGAAAACATGGCCCTAAGATTCAGTTTTTACACTAAACTATTTCAGTTCCATTAGATCTTCCTGAGATACAACAGTTTAGCTACTGTTTCTAAAGACTCTAGAATGAACACAAGGGTTGTGTTAGAAGGTGCCTGGCCTGAATGAGTACCAAGTTTGTCTCAGGCTCCCGAGTCCTCATCTAGCTTTGCAGCTATACTGTCCCTCCTGTAGAGGTGTACAGTGCTTAGCACAGGAGGGCTACATTAGTAAAACATTACTAATAACCATAAGGCCACAAAAGAGTTAAGGAAATTGCTTCACTTTGCCCATTTCCCTTTTTGTAAAATGTGTGTAAACAAACACCTAACCCAGAGAGATCTTATGGTATGTAGCCAACTCCTACAAACACTTACTCACATAAGCAAGCCTTGCTCCTGCATTTGAAAGACTGAGTCCTTCATTAGAAATGCATCACAATTATTTTCTCACACATGGTACCAATTCTCTTCTCACTTGAAATGGATTAACATCATTCTCATTTTGTTGAGTGGTAGACCTTCTCCTAATCTACACCAGAGCTACTAAAAGGAAGATCAGGCCTTGAGAGAGTGTTATTCAAATAACTTCTACTACTAATTATTATTATTACTGTTTAATCCTCAGCTCTTTCTGCCCCTGGGTGCTTTCTTGGGTATTCACACAATGTAGCATTTTAGCTGAAGGCAAAGCAACAAATACATTTCAAGGAACTGTAGATTGGCTTTCTTGGCAGCAGCTGAAGGAAGCCCAAGACTCCCTTTTGTTCCTGTACAGCACTGAGGTGAGAGATGAGCCTAAAGTAGGTACCAATTCCACCTCCACTTATCAGTGCCAGCTGCTGAGTCTGCAAGGCCTGTGCCCAGCTCAAGCCATGTGAAACAGCTTATTTAACATGAGTTTTTTCACACACAGTGCTGGAGGTAGCCTTCACCGGCCTGCCAAGAAGAATTACATAATGTGACAGTTTTCAGAGAGGCAATCAGAGCTTTTTCTGTTACTTTCAACCTGACATCCATCAGATGAAGCATCTTAAGCACTGTTCAGGCTGTTCTACAATTCAAACCTGTGCCTCTGGGAGGCACTTTGCATCTTTGCATGGGCTCAGAGGGAAAGGGGAGGGCAAGGGTAAGGGGTGGAAGTCAGTTCCCATTTGTAACAGCATCCTACCTGAAGGCAGCTGTGGTACCCACTGGTGGTTGCACTAGTCCTGTCCTCTGCTTTCACTTCCCAGAGTACCCGCCCTGTCCTCACTTGCCACACCAGACATTATGAAAGCTTGGGAGGCTGCACTCAGAAATTAGAGTGAGCTTTGGGGTGCTCCACTCCATCCTACTCAATGGGCTGCCTCGGTCTGATTTTCTTAGTTCAATTGCCTGAGTAAAGCATCTCACTTTCCCTGTCCTACCTACTTCAGGCCACCAGATCCCTGAGCCCACAGCTCAAGGTATGGAGTGTCTCAATAGCAACCATGGCCTCCTCTTAAGCCATTCCCAAGCCTCTCAGCTTCAACACAGTCAACGTAAGCTATTTAACTCTGTGTGCAACTCAGCAAAGCTCCTTTCTTTTGGGGGATTGGAGACAGACTGAGCCTCTAGCCCATGGCTCACCATGTAGTGGTGGCTGCACCCCTGCCCCTAGCCCTCCCACCTGCAGTAAGCTAGGCCACAGGAGGCGTTTAAGTCCCCAAATTAAATAAGAATCCCCATACCAGTTCTCAGCACCCCTCTTCTTTCCCTCCTGCTTAGAGGCTCATTCCTCCCCACCCCTTTTAGCTACACTTCTGGATGTTGGAAGGTGTCAGTCAGGGAGACCTGCCACTGCTGCTATTCTGGCTTTCCTGCCCCACTCCAGCCTGGGCAGCTGCAAGGGGAGTTGAGCACAGCCAAGGACAGTGGTAGGGGCAGGCAAGTCCCTCCCTCCACCTGCACCTGGGCTAAACCTAGCCCCCCACAAAGCCCAGCTGGAATGGGGTAGGAGCAGTTCTGGATCCCACACCACCCCCAGGTCAGTCAGCAGGTGGTTGGGGGGGGGAGGAGGAAAGAGGGAAGGGAAGAGGAAAGAAGGTGCTGCTGAGTATGGAAGAAAAGGGAGTGGAGAGCAAGGAAAGTCTTACCTGGACTAGGGACCCTACTCATACTGCTCCTGCAGTGTGGTCCAGAAGGCAAGTACAACTATACCCCTCTGGATCTGCCCCTTTATGCTTCTTCTAGTCATCTGACCTGCAACTCCTTTGCAACAGGACCCAAATGTGATTAAATATCTAAATCAGTTGCCTAGCCTTCTGCTGCCTTTCGGTTGCAGGCTACAGCCCTGTAGCTCTTCAACTCTGGTGCTTGCATCTGCTGTTTTTTTTTTTTCAGCTAGACTCCCTGCAAGCTGCAATTGTTCTGCTGGCTATGTCTCTGGGAAGTAGCAGGGGTTCTGCTGTCTTCTGTCTCTCTCTGCATCACTTAAGTAACAGGGGTTATGGGCCCCTGAGAATGGTGCAAGGGTTCTTGCAGCCCTAGGCAAATTAATGTCTGCTACCCTTCCTTGTAATGTACCTGGGACCTGGCTGAGGTGGGCACCAGGCAGAGCCCCAGAGCAGTGGTTTCACAGCACTGGAGGTGCCCTCCTTGCTTCTGCACATGCCCAGACTCCTGAGTGACCCCCAGTGAGCATGTGCAAGGGGTGCACACACCATTTTTGCTGCCCCCTTCAAATTGCTGCCCTAGGTGGTAGGGTTGCTAATCCTCCCAGTTTGGCTGGGAGTGTACCAGAATCGGTATTAATCTCCCAGTGACTATTGAAAGCAATCTGGAAGATTGATATTGTGAACAGGTTGAACAGTACAATTAATGACTAGAAGTACACTGATACATTGTTCCCATATCAGATTGGCACCAATATAAGGAAAATTGGCATTATCAGCAATCAGCTTTTTTTGGCCGATGTGGCCGATAATGTCACCAATAAATGCCCCATGCATGCGTACAGCCACAGCACAGCACAGAGGCAGCCAGGAGCACAGCCTGGCAGTGTGGAGAGCAGCTGGGTCTGGCTGGTAAGTCTGTTGTGACGGAAGGGGCATGGGGGGGTTGGGGCAGATCAAGGCCTCAGCAGTGAGGGAGGAAGTGGAGCTGGGGCAGGCGCTGCCCAACTGGGGTGGGGGCAGGATGTGAGACAAAGCTGCAGCTCATCTGAGAGGTGTGGGAGGGTAGTGGCTCCCACCGCTGCACACAACCCAGGAGGGCATGGGGGGGCGTGTGCCCCTGGATCTGCGCATGGGGCGAGGGCGGGCTGCTACTGCGAGTTGGGGCCGAGGCAGTGCAGGGCTTTTCCCAGCACAAGGGTTGAGCCTGGGCTGCACTCTGGGTGGGCAGCAGTGATGCTGGGAGGGGGCTACAGTGAATTTTGGAGTGGCTGCAGCCTGCCCCATAGCCCCCTACCCAGCACTGGTGCCACTTGCCCCAAGCACAGACTGGCCTAGCCCCTTTTCAGGAAGAGCCTGGCACCACACCAGCCCCAGCCTGCAGCAGCAGCCCACCCTCACCCCATGCACAGATCCATGGCCACCCCCCCATGCCCTCCTGGGATGGATGCAGCTGCAGGATCCGCACCCCCCTTCCCGGAAGAACTGTGAGCAGCCCCTTCCTGTGCTCCGCCCCAGCTGTGCAGCGCCTGCCCCACTGCGGGGGCCTCAATCTGCCCCCCCATGCCCCTTCCCTCACAACAGACTTACCAACCGGACCTGGCTGCTCTCCAGGCTGCACTCCCGG
>NW_005841994.1:1046013-1072660 GCF_000455745.1 Alligator sinensis
ACCCAACTTAGGGGTCCAAATAACAGTTTTATTACACAGACAACACACTACACATCCCCATGAAGTTATTGGTTCACATGCACACGTGCACACACACACACACGCACACGCACACACTCACAATGGCAGCAGGAGAAAGAGACTCAGTGGAAGAGCTGGAGTCCAGGTAGGGAAGAGAAGCAGAGTCCAAGTCCTTGGTTGAAGAGTGGGTGGGGGTGATAGCTACCTATCTGGGTTGGATAGGGGTCCTTGTCCAGTAGGTATTGTCCAGAGGGGGGTCGCTGGCAGTGCCTCTGGGTGGATAGGTGGTGTGGCATGGTGCTGGTCCAGATGGAGCGGGCATCCCACTGGGTCTGTCTTCACTGCCCCTTTTTATAGAGGCAGACCTTGTATGACCCTAGTGATAGGAGGCATTCCCAGGCAAGGGTCAGCCCCTGGCATACTGAGCATGTGTGCTCCATGCAGGGATGTGCAGTTTCGGGTGTCTGTAATGGTGGGGTACAATAGTAGAGTTGCTGATTCTGCAGGGTCTTTTGTCTTTCAAATGCTGGGTTCTTGTCTCTGTTCCTGGGTGACGTCTGTGGTTCCTGGATGAATCAATGCGAGGTGATGGCCCAGTCATTACAGGCCATTCAGTAGAGGCCTGCTACCATTGGATTTCAATCATTCCCAATCACTCTCATTCATCCGGGAACCAATTTACATGTGAGGAGTATGGGACTCATACAGTTGCAACACAGGGGATGCCCAGGCAAAGGATACAAGATGGAGACTTGACATACAAAATGGAAACTTGACATGACTTTGGTTCACTTACAAACACAGGCCTAAACCATACAATATCCATATGAAAAAATAAAAATCAATACAAAAATGATAATAATACAATATACAACAGTAAAAATCAATACAAACCTAATAATCAGTGGATATCCAAAACCAAAAACTTGCTACCAAAATAAAAATGTTAAAGCTTATCCTAAGTCTGAGCTCATTTATGCTTGTCTATAGGGAATAGAGAGGGATAGAAAGAAAAGCCAGAAATAATTGGGAAAGGGAAGGGAATGCATATCTATCATATATTATATATATATATATAGAAAAAGAAAAACTGAGGGTTTTGCTACAATATAGCTAGTTAAAAATTGGCCATCCGTATTAGCCCAAAAAATCTCTATTGGTGCACTTCTATTAATTACATTACATCTAGTTGGGGGAAAAAAAATCTCCCAGAATAGCTTCAGTCAGAGTTGGCAACCCTACTAGGTGACCACTGTCCTACCTGGCTCTGGTGTTATGTTGGCTTTGGGGACCCCCTGTTATGTTATATCTCACAGAAAGCCCAGTGGTAAAACTTTCTCTCTGTGAAAAGGGATGGCTTTTGGAATCAAGGAATTAACTGAGATGTTAATATTGCTTTCAAAGCCACTGTATTTGGGCAACTTGCTGTTTTCTCAACTCAACCTCTGTGAGAGAGAGAAGTGATATTTGCTCTGTATTTTGGATAGAGGCAATAAGACACAGGGCACCTATACATGTGATGGACCTCTGCTGCAAGTCTGTTGGGGCATGCTAATCCAGCAGCCTCCGCATCGTGTGTATTCAGCATCCCTGTGTTTCAGAATGGTGGTGGGGGTACCTCACTGCCATTTTGAAGTGCAGGATACTGAATACACATGATTCTGCAGGTGCTTGAATTAGAGTGGCTCTCAGAGCTGCTCTAATTAAAGCACCCCTCCATCCACACCAGAGCACATATATGAACACCCAGAAAGACCAAGGGCCAGATCCTATTCCACCAAGTAAGCATGTCTAACTGTGATACTATTCCACCTTCCTTAAGTCCCTGAAAAAAGTTAGGACATTTACTTTTTTTATTACACATCATCCACTTAGCCTTAAGTATGAGTCTCAAAAAGCACCAAACAGTAGGAGGACCCACCACTTTTGCAGGAATAGTTTTCCAGGGACTTAAGCAAGGTGGAATAGAATTGTAGAAAATTAAGGTTGGAAGGGAGCTTGGGAGGTCATCTAGTCCAACCCCCTGCTCAAAGCAGGACCATCCCCAACTAGGTCATTCCAGCCAGGCCGTTGTTGAGCCAGGCCTTAAAAACCTGGAGGGATGGAGATTCCACCATCTCTCTGCATAACCTGTTCTAGTGCTTTACTACCTTCATAGTGAGAGAGTTTTTCCTAATAGCTAACGTAAACTTACCTTGCTGCAACTTGAATCGCACTTAGCTCTTATATATCTAATAGGTGAAATAGAATCTGGACCCAAGTTCTGTGCCTAACTTCATGCAAAGTTTGTGGCAGAATAGGAGACTGAATCCACTCTCAGGAGTCCCAGACAACAAGCTTAACAGAAACAGAACCAGCCTTTTCTCCAGTTAAGCAGCAGATACTAGCTAGGCCAGGAACTACTGAGCTTCCGATGTTAACCAATGTCCAGTATATTCAGTGTGGCATAGCCATGCAGAGCTCAAAGCACTCATCTCAAAACTACTTGTAAGCATTTCTGTAGGACAAGAGACGTTGCACTAAATCGTCTGAATGTTTACATGGCTGGACAGGAGTGCATTAGTAAATGTGTCCAGTGGAAATCTATTCATGACCTGCCCAGCTATTTTTAGACCTCATTTTCATAGGAGTCAATTTCACCCATAGTTGTGCAATTAGCTAACCCTATTCTTTTGGGACCTGATTTTTTTTTTACAGGACTGGTCAACATGAGGCTTTTGGCCAATATACCTTTTTGGGTTGTGGATACAATTATAGTGGCCTAGCTAAATATACTCACCTTATGCAAATCAGATACTTCAATATATGCACATGTATACCAATGTCACTGCATCCAAGTCTAAGGGGATTTACCACTTTAACTACACTGGTTAAAACCCCTGTTATAGAATGTTTTTGTATTTGTTATTCATGGAATAATTTCCTGAAACCATTTTCAGACATAGGCTTGTTTGTGAGATGATCGCTTTGAGAATTAATTCTTGTTAATTATGTTGTATAGTTGCTCATCTAAGTCACATGGAAATATTTCTGGTACTTGAATATAATGTCTGAAACTTCTGAATCAAAAGAACAATGAACAGTGATTGCTGGTATGAAGGTCTGAATAAAAGACTGCTCATGGAAAAATCTGAAAAGTTTACAATTCATTATTATTTTTTAAGACTATCCACTGGTTACCCAAATTACAAAAACAAAAAAAAAAGAAATGTATGACTCCAGGAATCATTAAGAACCACTGTCAGTGTTTTTATGCCAAGAAATATTAGCAAGTCCATTTTTTTCACTATTTGACCTGTTCCACCTGATTGACTCTGCATATGTTGTTTATGACATTAGACTAAATTCTCTAAATGAGAGCTATTGTATAATACTTTTCTGTGCCAAAATAGCCCAAATAATTAAGACATTTAGCTTGCGTGTCGAAAAGGATAAATGTTATTGGAGCTTATGTTTAGTTTCGTTTCTCCCGAGACTGAGAAGTTCAGCTGAGTTCAGTTTTTAATTGAACAGCTTGCCAAAGCTTCTACAGCACTTAGGTTTAATTTTCCTCCAGTTCTTAATGGCAAGTGGGATCTTTGATGAGGTTTTCAAAGATGACAGCATTGCAGCTTAGGTCTGAATACTGAATTTTACAGTACATTTCTGTATTTTAATTACCCATCCCCCTGAAATTTAACATGTTTCCTTTTGTTCCTCTCTATGGTCCTTCTGATTAATTTGCTCTCCTGTTTTTATTATTTTAAAGGAACAAGATGGCCAACTTTGTACTCATCTCTCAGGGCAGCTTCTTCTTCCAAGGTTCCACTGGAAAACCAGAATAGCTCCTAGACATCCCTTATTTAACATCAAAGCCTTGGAGGACCATTACTGGACCAAGATAAAGCAGCAAAATGCCACTGAATTTTTATCCACAGAGTAAGAAAAAAGTGACTGAAAAAGAATGTTGCTTTTGAGAATGGCTGATAATCCAAAAAATCTTAAAAGAGGGTCCGCTTCTAAACTGAAATTGCATTTACTGCAGATTAAAATTATGCAATGACAAATGTATTTTAATGAGCTATGATGAATTTTAATAGGGTATACTCTTGTTACTGCACACATTCAGAATATCAATTTGTTTTGTAATAATTTGGAAATCGTTGTTTTACTCATTGGATATCTGAATTGACAAGAGTGTGAATAATGTTCTTTGTATTGATACTTTGTACTTCTAGGTGCAAACTTTTTCAGCACTGATCTGTCAGTGTTTCCTGTTCAGAAACACTGACAGGTAAACAGCTCTGGCATTGAAATCTCTCTACACCACTGATTCCAGCATGATAAAAAGCTGGCCACTAAGGATCCATGAAAGCTGTGATTATTCAGATTTTTCCTGCTTCCTCTGATGATCTGTGACTATCTGACTGGCAGCTATGAAGAAGAAGAGGTCTTGGTTATTCTACTTGTAAAGGGGTCATCCCTATTATGATGCAGTGGGTTTTCATGATTGCATGAGCTGGGCATTGGAACAGCAGCCCCAGCAGGGACAGCAATGCACACCTCTGCATGTGCCAAGTTATAGGGGCCTCTTGAAATACCTCTAGCCCTAAGTTCCTATCCTTTTCTCGTGGCAGAAGCCCTTAACTTGAAACATGTGAAATGAAATATAGTAGACAGTAGATCAGGACCTGCATTCTAAGTTTTTCATTTGTTTCCACTATCAAGTGCAGTGCCTCATTATTAACTGATAAAAGATTGCAGACATCTTTTCAGTTAACATTATAAATTCATTTAACTGGATTCACTTAACTCATCCCGTTTCCCTCATACTTCCATTGTGCTGAATTATCAAACATAGAGGAAATTCACATCACTATGCACTTATATAAATGTAAGGAATACCAAATCATCTGTTGTTTTTTTTTTTTATATGAAAGCAGAGTAATTAACAGAGAAAGTAATGCAGACTAGCAAACTTTGTCCTTGTACTGAACTCACACCTTGTAAAATAAGTGATGGATTTTTAACATGTGCCATAGATTTCAATAAATTAAACTAGCTTGAAAATTCCCAGTTACATGGGGGGGGAGCAGGGTTGCAATAGTTATCATTGTGAATAAGTGGTTGTAACATTTTGATATATGAAATAGAATTTTCTACAATTTGCAATGTGGCGTTTCAAAATGTATTTCACTATTATTATTGTTTTAGTGAACCGTCTCACTATTATTGTCATACTATTGTAGGCGGTAGGTTCATATTATACTTTGCATACAAAATATTTTAGGGTTACCTACTGCCCTTCTTGAATTTTGGCTACTGACACAAGCAAGCAGTGAACACACAAAAAAATTGCTCTTAGCAACTCTTAAGTCGTTAAACTGAGTTACAGAAACAGAAAACTTTTCCTTGTAGATTTTCTGACCCTAATTTTTCCAATACCTCATGTCATTAATTACAGCTGGATGAGCACAGAAAATAAAAGACACAGAAGAGCTGAGCACATAAGACTGCTGTGAGGCTCAATTAATTAATACTGGCTGTTCAACTTCTCATTGGCTGGGGGCTGCACGCTGTATGGGCCCTCACCATGCAGGCAGCATGGGCATTGTGACCCCTTGCCCCCACTGCCACATGGGCTGCAGCTTTCCTTGGCCTCTAACCAAGGCTAGGTGAAGGTAAATACCATCTGTGTAGGCATTCAGGGGAGTTAAATCTATCAAGAAACAATAGGCCCAATTTAAGTTAGTTCACCTGAGATGGTGAACTAATTTAGATTGGGAACAGGTAAACCCAATCTATCGAATGCCTCTACACATTCAGAGTGCAGCCCTAGGGCTGGGAAAACCCAGCCACTTTCCTCAGTCCCAGGGCTGTAGTCTGCAACACTGACAGCTATTCTTAGTCCCTCAAGCCCCCAATGGACAACCTTCCTGCAGACTCACCAACTCCCCTACTTCAGACTTGCCACCTCCCACCACCCCCATCCTGCTAATCCCCATGGACCTGCTAGCCCCATCATCCTGCCTGTTTCTCCCCTCCAGCCTTACTCTGGTCTTCCCATGCAGCTCCCGGGACTGGCAAATGGCTGTACATGCCAATCCCAGTCTATGTTCATGCAGCTCAAAGGACTCCTAGAAAGATAAAGTTATTTCCTTCTGGAAATCTCAGCAGTGCCTCTTGCTAATTGACTCAAAGTGCTGGTTAAAGAAATATTTACAAAATTAAGAAAAAGAAATAAAACTAAAATAGGTCCTGAAGATGCTAAAAACAGAGCATGTGACCCTATTCCCAATAGTTAAGTTGGAAAGCTAATCAATTTCTTGCCAAAAAAAAAAAAGTCTCCAGAAAACTAGAAAAGCCCCTGTTACTTCAAAAATATTATTTAAAATTTGCTTTTCAGTAAAAATTGTTGATGTTCAAAAAACAAGTCCAACATTTTTGTTCAAACTGCAAGTGAAAACTGAAAACAGTTTTACTGAAAAGTTGAAAAAAAATTCATTAAAACATGGCAAATTTCCACCACTTTATAATGTAATTGTCATTATATTTAGCAAGAAAATAAATTCCTCCTTATTCTGTGACCTCAACATTATTTCCTGATATTACAAATGCCTGATTCTTATTTTTTCCCTGTTTCTATTGGCATCTTTTTTTTAAATGTCATGCCCATCTTGCAAAGTTTTATATACTGCCAAATAATCACTGCTGTGACACCTTTGAAGATACTAGATTAAAAATCTTCATTTCCATTCCATTGAAATTCAGTGGTAGTTCAAAGGATGATTTTTTTTTTCATAACTGATTAGGTTGTGGAATTCACTGTCACAGGAAATCATTGAGATTAAGGAATTAACAAAATGCAAAAAATAGATTGGATATTTATATGGATAAGAATATCACATTTTATGATAACTGATCACTACAAATATTTTGAAAGGGAGCTTTAATCCCATGGTTCAGCGTTTAAATCTATAAAAGAGGAATAGTTTGCCTCACATTTGCTGATTGTAGCATTCTTCTTCTGAAGTACTGCCAGCCACTGCCAGCGACATGATACAGGACTAGCTTGATTGTGTAGTTCAGTTTCAGGTTGCCTATATGTCTATGAGTTGGGCACCTAACTTGCTTAGCCTACATCTACACTGCAGGTAAGGATATGACTACAGCCTATGTGGACCCACCTGCACCATCTTTAGCTAGTTTGGTTATTGAAAACAGTGAAGCTACAGCATCACATGTTTTACTGTGGGCTGTAAAACCTGGGTGCTATGGCAGCCTCACTGCTCTTAGTGCCCATGGCAGCTAGATTACCTGGGCTGGATATATCTACACCTGTCATAGACCCAGCCTTCATAAACCTTGGCTTTAAAGTAGAAATGAGAGTGGTGGAGCCATTAGAAACTTTGGAAAGCATCCTGAAGCAGGTCAAGAGGAAAGTATTCCCATACTAACTCACAAGAGATGCCAAAATGGGTCTCGTATGTCAAACTCAGTTTCTCCTTATGCAGTACCAGTGGTTGAGACAACAATGGAAATAGACACTACTTTGTTGTGGGGAAGAGTCAGCAAAGAAAATCAAAAGCATTATTTTCCTATTGCTGATTTTACTTTCCTTCAGAAGATGGGGGGAAGGGGGGAGTCGAGGAGGAGGAAGTGCTAACCAGAAGCACTATGCCAGGGAGACACCATGTCACCAACAATGCCTTAACCTACTTGCATGACAAAAGTGGGTACATAAAACGCTCCCCAAGCTGTTCCATGCATTCCATCACAGCCATATTGCCCTCCAATCACAATCTCAAATGGTTAGGAGCACTAGGAATGCTTGGACCATCTGTAAGCTACTAAGGCCAATGTTTCCTTGGGGATCAGCAGGAAAAGAAAATCTGACAGAAAAAGCAAACCTATGCAAATTGCTTGGCTCAGATGCAGTAGCAAGTTCAGTAAATGGTGCACAGAAAATAGCCTGAAAATAATCATTGTTCAGACAGTACAGGTTGCCTGGCCATAGCTTTGCCTTTCCAAGTAAGGGTATGGGGTGGGCAGGTGGGGCCAACTTCTCTTTGCTGAAGGCAATGAAGTTACACCAGCAGGGTATTTGGCTTACAGGTTTCACCTTTCAAGAAGGATATACAGTTTCACAAGCAGATTTCCATTAGTATTTCTTTTGCCTGATTCTGCTATAACATGGATTTGCATCAGCCAGTTAGGATGGAGGGATGTTGTATACAGTTTTCCCCATTTTGACTCTGATTGGTTCTGGCTCTCTGATTTGCAGAATCCGTCTATGGTTATTTCTCAATCACAGTGCAGCATGTAAACCCACGTACTCTGGCTGGATGAAAATCTTTACTAGCCAGGGTTTTCCATAATGACTGTATGGTCATTTTCCAATCATCCTACTGTGATTATGCAAGTTGTTCTATTTTGATTGGCTGCTATAATCCATCCGCTCTCCTTGGTCCCTGCATTCAGGATTTTCAAGCTGTTTGCCAGTAATAAAATTACCAAAGCAGAAAAACACCCAAATGCATGTAAATAAAAAAGAAAAGCACCAACAAACAAAAAAACAGGGGCAAGGAAAGTATCCTCATTAGATTTAGTTTTAATATGGTCATTACTAGCAGGCTGGAGAAATATCTAGGCCCCATTGTGCTGTCCAACCAGATGAGAATCACTACCCCAGAGACCTTATAGTATAAGTAAGAGTGGTAGAATGGGAAACAGAGAGGGACACTGTCTTGCTCAGAGTCACCAAGCAGATCAGTGGCAGATGTGGGGGAAACCCCAAGTCTCTGAGACTCAGTCCCTGAGACCGTTATAGATAATACCTTGTAAAATCCCCCCTCCTGCTTTTTTGGCCACCGTTTTGCTTCCTTCAGGCCCAAACCTACTCCCAATTAACTGAAACAAGATCAAGCCTTTTACTCTATGTGCAGCAGTATCTAGAGGTTGTATCAATGGATGCACACAAAGAAGGGAAACATACATACAAGACCATTAGAAGTACCATCGTCCTAAAGCTAGCCAGGGACTTGTGCCAGATCCACAGATTTTAAGGCCAGAAAGGGGAGCGAGCATATTGATCCATGAAGTTAGGCAATGGGACAGTTTTCGAAGGAAGATCATGAGATGTTTCAGCTAGAAGGATCCAAAAACTGACTTGACAAAAACATTTACGGCATTTACCATTGGGAGGTCTACAACCCTTATCAGAAGATTAATGGAAGACTGCCTAGTACTAATGCACAGTCGTGTACCAAGGGCCTGACTCCAAGCCCACTCAGCTCAGAGGAAAGTCACTTCAATGGCTTTGGACTAGGCCTCCAATGGCCTCTCTGCCTCTTCACAGTCCTATTACATAACAGGTTTGTATAACAAATACTGGCTTCACAAGGATACTTGTTGTTGAAGACCCAACATTTTTCAGCTGAAAAGGTTTTTATTTTTTCAGATACCATGATTTTCTATAAAGGGAAAACTCATTTTCCCAGCAGCTCAAGACATGAGATTCAGTCTCAGTAGGTCCACCCATGGCATATACTAAAAGTTCAGAAACCAGAAGGTAAATGTAAAAGTGTAAAATGTAAGGGTTTTTTGTTTGTTTGTTTGCTTAAAATATTTTTATGCCAGTTTCATGATTCTGGAAAGCTTGATATATGATTTTTTAATGTTTCAAGTACTGGATATTGCTAATAAATGTACTTAGCTCGTATATGGCACTTGTATCAGTAGGTATCAGTGTGCTTAAAGTGGACATCAATATCATAATTTCAACTTTACATATCAAAGTTGAGGTGCAGTGATGATGATGATGATGATGATGAAACAAGTGTCGCCACACTCTATCAGAAGTATAAGGGCCAGAAAGTCAGCAACAGGTAGGAAGGTCCATGTCAATAAGACATTGAATACCTGAATGAGGACCATAATGGCATTCATAGATCATGTGGTTGGCCATCTGAGCTTGAGTACCGCAGTTGCAGCCAGCGTCATTGGAGAGGCCCCAAGAGTGCATGTTCTCTGTAAACTGTCCAACACCTGCTCTGAGAGGTTAAGAGTAGTCTAGGCCTTGCGGGGCAGCTGCCAGCCTGAAGAGTGGAAGTTGGTGTTAGGGGTGATGTTCTTCAGCTGCAGCAGGCTGCAACATATTGCCTGCTCCACTGATGGGAGGTCCATGCGGTAGGTGATATGCCACGCCATCTGTAGATTCAGTGAGCTTATTGGCCTGACTGGAGAACAGGTTCTGAGATTTCAGGCAGTAGTTGATTTTCTGGCTTGTGGCTACTAGGCTGGAGTGCAAAGAATGGTCTGTATCTTGGGCTTTGCGGCCTAGAGCCAGGGTAGCAGCTTGTCTTCAGATGTCAGGGGGGGCAGAATGCCTGAGAGGACTGGTAAGCAGTCAACTGAAGTTGGTATAAAGTATCTGGTGATGGTCCTCATGATGCTGTTAAGGTTACAATCCACTAACTTTGTGCACGTGCTTTGGCCCCATAATGGTGCACAGTACTCATCAGGATCATATGCAGGTGCCAAAGTGGAGGTGCAAAGTGTTTGGAAACTTGCACCCCAGGTGATGCCAGGAAGGCACCACCTGATAAGAGCTTCTCTGCTATTAACCTTAGCCTGGACCCCTTCCAGATGCTAGTGGTAGGTAAGGGTCTGGTCCAACTTGACTCCTAAATAAGTGATGGTGTGACAATGTTCAAGTATCCGGTCGCCAATCTTGATTTTTATTTCTTTCTTTGCTTGGTTGTTATTTAGTTAGAAGGCTGTTGCAACTGTTTTAGTGAAGCTGAGCTGGAGATGCTATTTATGGACGAAGTTGGCAAGGATGGTCATGTCTGATGTCAAAGTGGATTCAATGGCTTTCCATTGCTTGCTTGATTTGGTGACAGCCAGGTCATCAGCATAGCCATACTTCTTGGACTGGGTGTCAGGCAGGTTGACAAGGTACACATTGAAAAGCAACGGAGAAAGTACTGAGCCTTGCGGGATGCCATTCTTGAGATTTCTAGGGAAGCTTCCCTGTCCATCATTGGGCTTGAGAGTGAAACCAGCCTTCTCCTTAGGCAGCTGCAGATCAATTATAGGGTAGTCTTGGGTATGAAGGAGGCATTTCAGCAGTTTATATGGAATGCATAGGAGGGAGATTGGTCAACTGTGACCTTTCTCCAAATGTGAGGGGTGTTGTTGCATTTGAGGCAGTTTGAGATGAACTCACAAAGCTGAATGATTGTCATGTCTCCAGAGTTACAAAAAAATTCAGCATGTATGGCATTTGGCTCTGGTGATTTGGTGATCTTTAAAAACTGCCTTAATTTCCTCAGCACTGAATTCTTCAGACAGGGGAGCACTGGGTCCATGAATCTTCCAGAGCTGTCTGACTTCTTTATCTGCCTAGTGAATTCCTTGTCAGGTTTGATGTAACGGCCATTATGCACAAGTTGAGCTGCAATGGCATCAGCTTTGACTTCATGCTTGCTAACGCTTTGGTTTTTTTCCCAGTGAGCTGGTTTATCTACTGCCAAGCCTTCTGGCTGGAGTGTAAGAAGTTAATTGACTCCAGTGTTTCTTCCTGCTGGGCTTTTCTGACATTGTCTAGATGGTTGATGAGCTCTGAGCATCATTGGCAGCTTGCTTTGGTTCGGCTGAGATGCACTGAGAAACTGTGAGTTGCCCATAGTCACCCAGCAGGCCAATGGCAGAGCCAGAATCCTATTTCATTAGCTGGACCGCCAATTGGTAGAAATTACATAAATCTCAGGTACATGGGCAAAGGGTAGGTGCAATTCTATTTTGCCCCAGGGGCTTGTAAGTGCCTCCATTATAAGCAGGGATCCAGGTTTTCTGTTTCCCACAGAAAAATGAGAAAAAATGTGGATTTTCCCTTTTAACAGAGAAAAAAACAGATTTTTCATTTTAACAGAGATACCCACAGATTTTCTACTTTTGCAAAGAGCTGTCTGCAGGCTGGCAGAGTTCTGGCCTGCAAGAGCTTCTTGAAAAAAGGGGAGAAAACCCTAAGCCCTGTCCCAAGGGGGAGGGAAACAGGAAAGGGGAGGAGCCTGAGACTCTCAGTGAACCAGGGCTTGGTTCAGGCTCACTTTCCTGCCTGGAGCCTTTGAGGTAAGTGGGGTTTGCAGGGGGCTGGGGGCAAGCTGGGAGCCCCCTTTGGCAGGGCTGCAGGGGTGGGGGCTGCAGGTCAGGGATGAAGGGCACTGGCAGGGCTGGGGGGGGAGGGGCTTTGGAGCAGGTCTGGGTGCAGGTGACTGCCAGGGCTGGGGGGGTTGGAGGCTGTGGGAAGAGCCAGTGGAGTGGGTGGGGAGCAGGGCAGTGGTGTGGGGGGTGAGGGCTGAGTGAGTGGGGAGATGTCTGTGGGAATCCCTATGTGGAAAGCTGGGTCGGCCTGATGGCATATGGACTGGGAGCTGCACACCATCGGTTTGGGTGGAAAGCTGCACACAGAGGTATGGAGTTGCATGCCATTGGACTGGGCAGGCTCTTGCTTGCCTCCATTTGTGGCTTTCTGCTGGAGTGCTTGAAGCCCCATGTGGAGGCATGGAGATGGCCCAGCTCGATGGTGCACAGCTCCCAGTCCATGTGCCACCATGTGGGGCTTCTAGCACGCCAGTGGGAAGCCACCCATGGAGGCATGGACCCTGCCTGGCCTGATGGTGTGCAGCTCCTGCCTACAGTGCCACAAGCCCCACGTGCTGGCATGGATCCAATTTGGTTTGGTTTGAGAGCGTGTGCCAGCGAACTGGTCTGGCTCCACACCAGCATGTGCAGGCCCTGGGACTCAGCTAGAGGTGCGTACCACTAGGACCTCTGCCTGCTGTGGCCATAAGCCCCCCAAGAGTCCACTGCACTGCCTGCTGCTGCTAAGCCTCCAGCGGTAAGGGCTGTGCACCACAAACCCCACACCTGCCCACAAACCCTACACGCCCCTCACACCCCATCACAACTTCCCCACAAGCTGCATACCTTCCCACAAACCCCACATACTCCTATACTCAAACCCCCCACAAACCCCACACCCCCCACAAACCCAACACCCTTTCACAACACTCCCACAAACCCCACACCTGCCCGCAAACCCCACACACCTTCACAAATCCCCGCCACATTCCAACCATACGAAGTACCTGCATATATTTCTAAAGATGGTTCAAATAGTGTTATATTTAGTTTAATTTGTAAAAAAATGAAGGTAATTCATTTTGCATAATTTTGAGTTTTCCTGTGCATAATTTTGTATTTTCCTGTGCATAATTCTCTGGGATATACAGAGTGGTCTCAGCAAGAGCTCTGATTTTCCATGATGAAAAAGCCCAAATTAAATACCAAAATATATAGGTATTTAGAATTTATTTTATTCTAGTGATTGAGGCACTGATAGACTTTCAAATTGCTTTAAAAACTGTAAATTATATAAATAAAAAAAAAATATATATAATATATATATATAGTGGCCTTTCATTTTAATAATGGATTTTTGGTTTTTAATCAGAGAATTTGTGATTTTTATCAGAGAATTTGCAACTTTCTATTGAGAAAACCACAATTCCTGATTATAAGTAGGGACTTACCTAATTTCCAGTGGCTGCACATTGATTGCAAGGGCAGAATGCAGAGCCCAGCAGTAATTTCACAAGTAGAGCACAGCGGGACCCCTGCCAATGTCTTTGATTGGCTGAGGAGCCCTGGTGGCCCATCCCTTGCTCCTAATTGGCTGTTGGGGCTGTCTGTCATGTAGCCCCATGCCTCAATGCTGACTGGTGGAGAGGGGTGGGGCCACATGACAGGCAGCCCTCATAGACAATCAGCGATGAGGGGTGTGGGTGGCAGCCATTTAATTGGCTGCCCTGTGAATGGGCAGACCCTCCTTTCCCCTCCCCACCTGGGCCAGCCACCACATCACCTGGAGGATTGTTGGCTCCCTCTGGGTAGTCAGCATTTTATTTTCTGTACTTTTTTTTTCTGCGTGGATTTTGCCCGCAAAATCTGGGCAATGCCAGATTTCATAGAATGCATGAAATCTGCAAAATCACAAATTTAGTAGTCCCTAATTGTTAGCATAGGGAGATGTCTTCACATTTCCAGAGGGATATTCTGTTTTGCTTTTGCCCCACAAAGAGGTAAGTGGAAGTGCACCCATTCTGGGAAGCTCAACAGCCACCAGCTTGGTGCTCAATGGTTGCATGGGCAATTTACCTGACTGCAGTGTAGCTGCATAGGGCATGTATATGAGTAAGTGCAATTCCATTGTGGAAAAAAAAAGGAAGTTGAATTGCACTGAGATACACAGATGTACAATTGACATTTAGATGCCAGGTCAGCAGATACTTTACAGAATAAAGAGTCTGCCCCTTGTCTCCTGGGTCAATCTTTTCAGACTTGAGGCACCCCTCACTGGACTCGAGACACTCTTCCATAACTTCTGTGATTTGAGTGGCACCCAATTTCAAACACTAATTTATATATTATGGTGTTTACCCCTTTGCAGCATGGATGGACACTGTGGGTGGGGGATCATTTAGGCAGGAACAAGCCTAAGCCTGTGTTTATCTTGGGGGCTGGGGGGAGATATGATTTGGGTTTTTTCTGGTTCTAAGATGGCAACCCCCACTCCCAAAAGGAGTATTTGGGGGGGGGGGCAAGGGGAGGGACTTCTGTGGCAAAGGTCAGTGGTTAGGGTGGAGGGACTTCCGGTCCCAAGGTGGCAACCAGGGGGTGGGACACCTTTCAAGGTGAGGGGCTACCCATGCAACCCTCGACAGCTCACCAAAACTCATTAAGTGGCCCTCCATGCAAAATAATTGCCTGCCCCAGGCTTATCTCCTCACACCTCATGGCATCCTTCAAAGAATCTGGTGGCACTTTAGGATGTCTCCGCACCCTGGTTGAAAACCACTGCTTTACCCTGACACCACACTGCCTCTGGATTTTATATTGCTTTGTTCCCAGATGATCACTCACCTTTCTCTTTGTTATTGTTAGTCATTCAAGAAACTACCTAACTATACAGCTACAGCTGGTTACTAGGGGTGTGCGAAGCAGGCCCTATTCGATTCAGATGCAGCCCGAACAAGGGACAGTGATTTGATTCGTTGATTCAGATCATTGTCCCAATTCAATGCGGCTGAATCCAAATCTGAAGATTTGATGCTGATTCAGTGAATCAGTGATTCGGACATAGTTTCATAGTTTCATAGTTGGTAGGGTCGGAAGGGACCTGAGGAGATCATCAAGTCCGACCCCCTGCCATGGCAGGAAAAAGTACTGGGGTCAAACGACCCCTGCAAGGTGTTCATCCAGCCTCCTCTTAAAGACCCCCAGGGTAGGAGCCAGCACCACTTCACTTGGAATTTGGTTCCAGATCCTAGCCGCCCTGACTGTGAAGTAGCACCTCCTGATGTCTAGTCTGAATCTACCCTCTGCCAGCTTGTGACCGTTATTTCTAGTCATTCCTGGGAGTGCTCGGGGGAACAGGGACTCCCCCAATGCCTGCTGGTCCCTTCTGACTAGTTTGTAAATGGCCACTAGATCCCCCCTCAGCCTTCTCTTGTGGAGGCTGAACAGGTTCAGGTCCCGTAGCCTCTCCTCGTAGGGCCTGCCCTGCTGGCCCTTGATCATGTGAGTGGCCCTCCTCTGGACCCGCTCCAAGTTGTCCACATCCCTCCTGAAGTGCGGCACCCAGAATTGGATGTAGTACTCTGACTGCAGCCTGACCAGTACTGCATAGAGGGGGAGGATCACCTCCTTGGACCTGCTTGAGATGCATCTGTGGATGCACGACAAGGTACGGTTGGCCTTCCTGACTGCGTCCCCACACTGTCGGCCCATGTTCATTTTGGCATCAATAATGACTCCAAGATCCTTTTCTGCCTCTGCACTGACAAGAAGGGAGTTCCCCAGACTGTAGGTATGCTGCTGGTTCTTCCTCCCCAGGTGCAGCACCTTGCACTTGTC
The DNA here is from genome assembly GCF_000455745.1 of Alligator sinensis. Taxonomy (NCBI): domain Eukaryota; kingdom Metazoa; phylum Chordata; order Crocodylia; family Alligatoridae; genus Alligator; species Alligator sinensis. Next base: position 1,061,995 of record NW_005841994.1, read on the forward strand.
AGTGTTGAAACCCATCCTGTTCTCATCCGCCCACCCCTGTAACCTGTCTAGGTCCGATTGCAGCCTATTCCTCCCATCTAGTGTTCCCACATCCCCCCACATCTTAGTGTCGTCAGCAAATTTGAACAGGGTGCTTTTTCCCTGCTCGTCCAAGTCGCTGATGAAGATGTTGAACAGTGCGGGCCCAAGGACCGAGCCCTGGGGGACCCCACTGCCCACATCCCTCCAGGTCAAAAATGACCCATCCACCATCACTCTCTGGGTGTGGCGCTACAGCCAGTTAGCGACCCATTTGACTGTGTAGGTGTTGACGCCATAGTCCCCTAGTTTTTTAATGAGAATGGGGTGAGAGACAGTGTCGAAGGCCTTCCTAAAGTCCAGAAAGGCTACGTCTACTGCTACCCCTGCATCCAAGGCTTTTGTGACCTGGTTGTAGAAGGCCATCAGGTTGGTCTGACAGGACCTGCTTCTAATGAATCCATGTTGGTTGCCCCTAAGCATAATCTCCCCTGCTGGCCCCTCGTAGACATGTGCCAGGATAATTCTCTCAAAAAGCTTACCCAGGATGGAGGTAAGACTAACTGGCCTATAGATGCAGCTTTAGATGTTTTTTCTACATATCTCAAGTTATCAGCGCGGCTCATGATCGCTGCAATGCTGGGGCACATTGAGTGTCCCACGGGAGTGCGGCGGGGCCCTCTACATGCTTGGCAGTGAACCCAGAAGCGGACTGGAAGTACTTCCAGTCCACTTCTGGCTCTGCTGGAGAGCACACTGGGGGGTCCCCTGTGCCTCCCTGGATTAGCGATCAGCCACAGAGGGACCCCAGGTGTACCCCCCAGACTCAGGAGGCACCAGTCGCTGAGCCGGGGAGACATGGGCGAGCCCCCCGGCGTGCTCCCCAGCGGACCCGGAAGTGGACCAGATGTGCTTCTGCTCTACTTCCAAGTCTTCTGCCTAGTGTGCTGGGAAGCCCCCCTGCACTTCTGTGGGGCACTCCATGCGCCCCAGCATCACGGCACTCACGAGCTGCCTGCTTCCTAGAGTTATGTAGAAAAAACATTTAAAGCTGTGTCTATGTCTGAATCTTTCCAAATCTCTACAAATCGATTCGGAGGGTTCTGATTTGATTCAGAGAGATTAAAGGGTCCTCTGATTTGATTCAGATTCGGAGATTTGGCCACTGAATCAGGCCAAATCTCCACTGGATTGAATCAGGGACCGAAGCTTCGCACAGCTCTACTGGTTACCCGAGTCTTAGTGTTTAAAATATTACTAGAGCTGGGCCCAGTCTCACTGAAACTGTGAGGTATAACCACTGCCACTTATTTCTGATCACTGTGAGAAGCCATTAAACTCTTTTATGGGTTCAGATTGTTGAAATTATAGTAATCCCCAAACAAATCACAGGCATGAGAAACTGCCCAAAACAAAGCCACATGGGAGGCTATCCAGGGATTCAGACTGTGTGGGATGAAGGTCTTTGCGGGGTTTTGTTTTACTAGTTGCATGTGAGAAGCCAGTATTAAGAAACTACACAGAAGGAGACAAAAGAGGTAGCAGGGAAGCCTTGGAGACATTCATAGATGTCCTGGTAACACAACCCTGACAAAAAGCTAAGAGAATGACGTTTTGGGTATAATGCTGGCCTCTGGAGGCTTGGAGATGTGCACAAAAAAACATACTAAATCCTATGGTTTGATTTCTCCTGAGCTCAGAAAAACAGGACTCTAAACTTTTGCAAACAAGCAGCACTGCATTGAAAACCTAATTGCACATACCTTAGTCATCAGTGGGTGCATCTACATGAGATGGTACCACACACTTGTTACTGTGCTTTTATTTAGTATTTGTTTACGTGTAACCCTTCTGCTGAGCACCTGTCAGCAGCAATAAGGGCCGGGTTCAAGTTTGGGGTACTAAATATATTTTACCTTGGCTCAAGCCCCCACCCAGTCTACCAGGGAAACACTAATTAAATCACTAGGGTGCCCAATAAAACCAACCACCCTTCCCTCGCAAGCAGTATGAACACAAACCCCTGATTTATTACTGAGATGAACACCTGCACACAACATATGGTCAAGCAAAACAAACCAAAAAAAAGGAAACGCTGTCCCGGTTCAAAGTATACCCTGTATCAGCTGTATCTCTTTTGGGGAGCCTTCAACCCCAGGCTCGGCAGTCCGAGACTGGGGGAGTCTTGATCCAAAAGAGGTTAGTCCCTGGTGATTTGGGTGCATCATCTCCCTCGCTGTCACTGTCCACTGGGGGTGCCAGTTCCCTCTGCGTTGCAAAGGGCCTTTCAGTGAGTTGATGTAGCTCCGCCGAGCTCTTGGGGAGCACTGATCTCTGCTCCTGCCCTGGATTCCTGTTGATGCGACTCCACAGGGCTGCTGCAGAGCACTGATCTCAGCTCCTGCCTGAGTGTCTGTGGGGGCGAGCTACCAGTCCCAGTCCAAAACCCCACATGGCTACTGCACTTGAAAAACCCTGGCTCTCTGTATTGCCTGGCCTCAGGCTCCAGCCAGGATTCCAGCCTTCCCCCTCTCCTCTCCAGGGGATCCAGGGGGAAAAGAAAGAAAGAGCCCACCAGTTCAGGTGGCCTCAACCTTAAACAACTTTTCTGACCTCATGTAGGGCCCCAGCCAACAAGCAGTCTCATTTGAACACTGTTAATGCAGACCAACCAATTCAAAGCATGGTCAGCAGCACCCCAGGGTTTTTGGCAGCCACTCAACTGGTTCTACAGGTCCTGCTGAGGAATCTTAAGGTAATGGTCTGGCGGGGATGGGAGGTGGTCCTCTCCACTCCTAGAGGAAGCACAATGTACAGCAATCACACAGAAAACATGATCATACTTTACAGCCAAACAGGATACACAGTGACATAAAACACACTTTATAGCACAAAATGACTTGTACATTTTGGGTGTGCTACATAAGCAAATACTAAATAAACATGCATTAACTCTGGTTATGGGGCAGTAGTGCTGGCGAGCACCTTTTAAGTGACGCTACTGCGCATTAGCCTAATACTACTGTGCAGTAGTGTCTCGGCATGGTTTTTGCCATGCACTGCTACTGCGCAGTAGTATCAGGCTACTGTGCAGTCAGCATCTTGGGTTGAAGCATCCAGTTTTTCCTCTTAAAGAAAACAGTTTGCAGGACCAGTAAATTTTAGCCAGATGCTTGGCTGAAAAAGTGATAGCAATACTTCCATATTGTTGGCTAGAAGCAATGCTGGTGTTTCTTTACCTCTGCATTTACAGCCCTACCACTTATACAATTAAATCAAAAGAAACAAATGTGGACATGAATGAAAGCTGTTCTTTAAATACATTCCAGGACTGTAGGGCACTGCAGAAGAAGAGAACAGATGGTCTGTGGTTAAGGAAGGTTGGCTTAGGTTGCCCCTGGGTAATGGATTCACTCCCTGGCTTTGGTACAGATTCCCTGTCTGAACCTGGGCAAGTCCCTTAACCTCATTTTACTTTACTTTACTTCCCCAGATGCAAATTGGGAATAATGACATGATCTTCCTCACATCTTTTGTCTAAGTCCTCTTGGGGCAGGGCATTTCTTACCAGGTGTATGAGCAGCACCCAGCATGAGAGAGCTTTGAACTCTTGCATTCCCTGAGCACCTCTGGAATACAAATAAGTGTTTTAATGATGCTGCTGGAGTGACATGGAGCTGACAGTTAACTATTCCAAATTATGCTAAAATTTGAACAAGCCAGGAACATTAAATTGGTGGTTTGGACATGGATGTCCTTTGAATGTGAAAGATTATTTATTAGAATGTTTAAAATTACAATAAAAAAATACCATGAAGAATTTGAATTCCTTACTTATTCGAGCAAGATCGTCCAGGGAATTTCCCACAAGAATTATGAACTGAGATGTTTATGGTTTATATAGAAAGAAAAAAGAAAACCCCTTTTACAGTGAGATTTTGAGCATAGCTGTCTGAGGAACACTAGCATCAAAAAACCAGATGACAGGCCTCCTCCCTGGGAGGCCAGAGTTACTGCCTGTGGCAGAATTAAGCAACATTAAATGTTTTATCGAGAATAAAAAAAAAAAAAATCCAAGTTAATAAGTTAACCCTTGGAGTTCCATATCAGTTTTTAACATGGCTTCACTCTTTCTGTACTGTAAAGCCTTAGTGTTTAGGATTTTAACTAAACAGTCTCTTGAGTTAATAGCACAGTATAGTTATATCCCCCAAACACTGCTGAAAATCTGCCCAAAACTGGTTACAACAAATGAGGTTGTCTTGTTATAGTGTCCCCTTGTGGCATAACTAGTATACCAAGCCCTGCAACCCCTGGAGTTGGCACAGGGAGCGAGCAAGGGAAGTTCCCACTTTTATATAGGTATGCTGGGGATTAGAGTCATAAACCAATGAGCTAAGGAGAGGGGGACAGGCACAGCTGATTGCCTTCTGTGATGAGATGACTGGCTCTGTGGATGTGGGAAGAACAGTGGACATGATATATCATGACTTTAGCAAGGCTTTTGATATGGTTCCCCGCGACATTCTTGCAAGCAAACTAAGGATGTACAGGTTGGATGAATGGATTGTAGGGTGGATAGAAAACTGGCTAGATGGTCATGCTCAGAAGGTAGTAATAAATGGCTCAGTGTCTAGTTGGCAGCCAATATCAAGTGGAGTGCCCCAGGGGTCAGTTCCTGGGGCCAGTTTTGTTCAAAATATTCATCAATGACCTGAAGATGGCATAAAGTACACCCTCAGAAAGTTTGCAGATGATACCACGCTGGAGAGAATAGTAGATATGCTGAAGGATAGGGTGAGGATTCAGAGAGACCTAGACAAATTAGAGAAATGGACCAAAAGAAAACTCATGAGATTCAATAAGGATACATGCAAATTTCTGCACTTAGGACAGAACAATCCCATGCTCTGGTACAGTTTGGGGACTGACTGGCTAAGCAGAAGCTCTGCAGAAAAGGACCTGGGGCTTAAAGTGGGCAATAAGCTGAATATGAGCCAACAGTGTGCCCTTGTTCCCAAGAAGGCTAACAGCATACTGGGCAGGTCTACACGTGTCTACATGTGCACAGTTGTTATTGCATAGTCATGTAGTACTTGCTTAAGCTCATTGCTACTTTGCAGTAACATCGGTGTTGCTAGTAGGTCAAGGGAAGTGATTCTTCCCCTCTACTCGGCACTGGTGAGGCCACATCTGGAATACTGTGTCCAGTTTTGGGGCCCCCACTACAGAAAGGATGTGCACATATTGGAGAGAATCCAGCAGAGGGTAACAAAAATGTCTAGAGCATTGAGGAATGCAACTTATGAAAAGAGTCTGAGGGAACTGGACTTATTTGGTCTGGACAAGAGAAGACTAAGGGGGGATTTAATAGCAGCCTTCAACTGTCTGAAGGGGGGTTCCAAAGAGAATGGAGCTAGACTGTTCTCAGTGGTGGCAGATGACAGAACAAGGAGCAATGGTCTCAGGTTGCAGCAAGGGAAATTTAGGTTACATATTAGGGAGAACTTTCTCATGAGTAGAGTAGTGAGGCACTTGGACAGGCTACCCAGAGAAGTTGTGGAATCTCCATCCTTAGAGGTTTTCAAGGCCAGGCTAGACCAAGCCTTGTCTGGTATTATATAGTTGGGGATCGTCCAGTGGAGGTTGGATTAGCGTACCTCCTGAAGTCCCTTCCAACCCTAATATTTTGTGATTGTATGATTCTAACATGTAGGAAACACTAATACAGTGGTATATACACTATACTATACTATACACTATTACACTATATAGTATATAGTATATACTATACACTATATACACTATACTGTATTAGTGTATATACACTTGAGAAACCTTACACCCTCCCATAACTCTGGAGGGATTCCCAACCAGCCTCTGGTCCCCACACTGCTTAATTGCCATCTTCCAGGGTTTGCACAACTGAACCCCGCTGCTGCAACTCCAGCCCTAGTTCTGCCCCTTCTTCCAAGTCGCCAGCCATGTGATTCTCTCAGCTGCAGCATCCTGCACTCCATTGCTGCTTTTCTTTTTCCTCCCGTCCCCTGAAGCCATCTGGGAATTGCACTTTACAGTTCATTTTTCCAGTCCCCTGGAGGCTTCTAGGCACTGTAATTCATATTTACAACATTACAGCACATGGCACTCAACATCATAGTCCATTACATTAGCTCTATTCCAGCTTGTTCTGCCTGCTTCTAATATCAATATTTACTATTTTGTATTATTTTTAAAAAGCTTAAAACAGTACTTGAACAGTTGTTCACATGAGTTATAGAAAAGCAGGGCTGGAAGGCATCCCATGGGGCCTGGTTCCGAGAAGAGACATGCTTCTTAAGCTCCTACTGGAGCATCAAAGGGAGCATCAAAGGTGATGTGAGACCCATGAAGGACACATTCAGAGTTATGCTGGGTTAAGCCCACAGAAAGGATACTAACAAAGTAAGAAGTGAAATTATTTGTGCTGCAACAGAACCTAGTAGCTCTAGCTGAAATCAGAACTACTTTGTAAAAGACACTGTACATACTGAGAACTCAAAGCTCCTGTGACTTCCAGGACCTTTCAGTGGAAATCTCCAAATCAGGAGAGGATGGGGAAGGCCGTTTGCCCGGGTCATACTGAGAAGCTGTGGCAGAGCTCTCTGCAGAAATAGAGGCTGGGACTCTTTTCCCTTTCCTTCTGAGTAGAATTAGCTCCTAGTTCTAGTGCCAATTCAAAGCTCTACATCCCCAGTTTATCTTTCTTCTGACTCTCCCCAGCCTTCTTCCCTCCCCTCCCGGCCCAAAGGGCTGCCTGATGCAGTCAGCTATGACTGATTTTTTTACTAAAAATGCCCCAAAATGTACATGTAAATCCACATACTCAGGGCACAGGGCTTCATTTCATAATTCAAAGACATTCCAGGATGTACTTGGTTAGAGCACGGTGCTAATAACACCAGGGTAGCAGGATTGATCCCCAGGTTGGACTACGTGACCTCTTGAGGTCCCTTCCAACCCTACTTTTCTATGAGTACTAAAAGGAAGAAGTGTGTTGTAAGCTATAGGAAAAAAGGTAAATAACACATCTTCCCAAACACTTATAATAAGTTTAAAAATGGATCCTTCAGGGAAATGGGAGTATTATCAGTGAACAAGCATAATAAGAAAATATTACAGCTTCATTGCTATCTTCTCTGTAACCATAATAGCTAAATCATGACATGCCATAACTTCTAAGGGGGAGTTCCAAGCATTCTTCTAATGTGCTGCTTCTTCAGAAGAGAAGCTATTAAGGTGACATGATAGTTTTCTGTGGGTAATTTAGTACAGTGATTAAATGACAGTAATTAATTTTATTATAGAATGTATTTTGGGGTTAGCCAAGCTGCAACACACTCAAGGAATAAGTCAGTGCCTACAACAGCAAAGAGAGAAGGAGCACTGGTGATAAAGAAAAACAAAATCACAGCAAATAAGGTCATCCCCACAACCTCTACCATTTAAGAAACTTCCTATGTGGGGCCAGCTTGCTTCTTTCTTATTATTCAGCTATAATAGATGAATGTGTATGAAATTATTTACCATTAAAGAGTTCTGGGGGAAAAATAATCGCATGTTCTCCCCTCAGTTTGGGTTTCAGGCATAAGGCCTTCACTTACTAGTTCCCATAAAGGAAAGAATTTGTTCCAATCACAGAGATAGTGCCCAGGGTCAAATGCTTTGTTTGAAGTGCCCTCTGTTTGAAAATGTTAATCTCACTGTCACCAATAGTTGCCATCAAGATGGCATTGCCATAGTGTTATACTCGAGGAACTGCCATTTTCCCCCTTTCCATTATTCGTTGCACCTCCACCCGCTTAATGCCACCAACTAGCAGTGCTGTATCCAATTTCCTGTTCTTTAGACAGGATAAACTGACAAGAATGTCTTACTCTTGCCAGTTCACTTCCTGGTGCAGCCTCAGCTTCTGATTTAGATCCAGTTATCTCAATACCACATCTCATACTGTGTCCAGTCATGGTTCTAGCAACTGGCAGAGACACTGTAGCTCTTGCTCCATGGGGTTGAGCCCTAGAGAAAAGGAATGTTGCTTTTAGTAAAAGAGTGTTCTTTCTGTGCCCTCCTCTATGAGAGGTAGTGCAAGTGCAGACTGTAAGCATCTGGAGGAGGAAAGGCTGATCACAAGCAGCCAGCATGAATGTACTACAAACAAATCATGCCTAACAAACTTTATCTCCTTTCACAGAGTAACCAATTAGGTCAAGGAAAGGAATGCTGTGGATTTAAGATTCAGACAGACCAGCAGCTCCCTATTGTAAGTCATAGTGCTTTGCATGAAGCACCATGAGTTACAATGATTCCCTGGACTCAACAGGCATTCACTGTTGGGCCCTGGGGGTTGGGAGATTGAGATGCTGTTTAGAGTGGCTGAAAGTCTGCAGTTGCTGTCCCCTAGCAATGCCCCTCCCCGCTACCAGCCCCACCACTGTTTTCAGAATGAGAGGGAGGAAAGAGAGTGGAGAAAGCTCATTTTGAGGGGTTTTTATCCTGTGCTGCCTCACAATCCAGTACCTGCTGAAAAAAACTCAAACCAAGCTCCCTCCACTCCCTTCCCCCACTTCCACTCTGAAGACAGTGCCAGCAGCAGGGCTGAGCTGGGAATTCTGCCTCCCCCCCTACCCACCAACCAATTTCTGCTACGTGTCAGGTTTTTGTTTTTTTAAGCCTTCATGAAAGACACTGGGTATTGGCGGCAGCCAAGGCTGGGCATGTTGACTAGGGATTGCCAATGCTTCTGCTGGAACTTAAAGCTGGAGGTTCCTGGCTAGAGGGTTTTACTCCTCCACTCAGGGTCAGACTAATTGCCTTATTTGGGATCAGGAAGGTATTTTACCCCATGGTCAGATTGGTACAGACTGTGGGGGCTTTTGTCTTCCTCTGTAGGGTGGTACGTGGCCCTCTATCTGGGATCTCTTGATCGAATATTAACAACCTTTTACAGAAGCAAGACATTGGCTGCCATGGTTCTCTGGCTTTACCTCTGGCAGGCTAGGGTATTATGTCTTGTGCTAGGTCAGGTTGATTCTAATTTTACTAAGAGGTTAGATTATGGATATTTATAGGATGGTTTGGATAGGGATGAGCCTGCCTATGTAGACCCCAGGTTTCATTTGTTCTCTTTAAATGCTCTGTTGATCATGCACAGCTGGGACAAGGCTGGAAAAAGCCTGGAAGGAATCAACTTTTGACCTCATGACCTACTTCTTGTTAATGAGCATGCGTATTTGATATCTGAGATGTGGTGGGAAAACCAGTGATTGACAGGTGAGTGGAGTGACATGCATGAGGTAAAAGATGCACCATCCCTGCTGCCTTCTCTGGCCACTAGCACACCAAGCCACCCTCCTGCAACCTCCCTGCCATCCTCCCTAGGGGCAAGCTGGTCCTTTCATAAGCAGCCCTAGGTGTCCTGCCAGCTACAGGAGCCTGCCAAAGGCAGAAGTGGCAAGAAGCCTGATCCTTTTTTTCTGTGGAGCCTGCCCACCTCTCTTGCAGCTGGAGGGCAAGCTGACTAATGGCTGTAATGTTCCAAGTTGCAACATTGCAAACTGAAATACATCGGGATGCAGCTTAGTTTTCAATGATGCAAACTCATTTATAACCCCCCAAACTCACATACATGCAATGTGTGACACCATTAATCCAGACAAAGGGAATTTTTTGTCACGTGTACATTGTGACATCATCACTTGTACAAGCACTCACTGTGCTTTGGTGCCATATCTGTACAATGGACTTAATGGATTTTCATGGGGAAGCTGTGATGTGCTTGGATAATATGATAATTGGGCCTACTGGCAGTTCATGATTAAAACACTAAGGGTGTGTACAGAAGTTGCTTTTTTTGTCACTTAAAGTATTTTATTGCTGTGACTTAACAGAAGGGCACAGCTTTACAGAACTTTAAAAATAGGTATACACTTTAAATTAAACCTTGTTAAATAAGGTATTAAATTTGAAATGCTGTATTTTACAGCACTTTAGCAACCTATAGCACTTTAAATAACTTTTGTACACTGGTCAAATTTCTGACCAGTAGAGAAGCTCCAGGAGGCTATGGAGCACCCTTTGCCTCCTAGCTTGGAAAGTGCAGGGAGGCTCAGAGGCCCCTCCCTACCAAACACTGCACTTCTGTCATGTTTCAGAGTGCTGTAAATGTATAGTGCTATAAAAGGTGCTCTAAATTACAGTGCTATAAAACATTCACAGTTTCATAGTAGCTAGGGTCAGGAGAGGCAGGAATGAATGCTGGGTTCACAAGACCCCAGACAGGTGATCATCCAACCTCCTCTTGAATTTGCCCAAGGTAGGGGCGAGGACCACTTCCCTGGGAAGTTGGTTCCAGATTTTGGCTACCCTAACTGTAAAATATTGCCTCCTGATCTCTAACCTAAACCTATCTTCCATCAGCTTATTACCATTGATCCTCGTCACCCCAGGTGGTGCTGGGGAGAAAAGGGCTCTGCCTATTTGCTGTTCATCTCCCCTGATGAGCTTGTAGGCAGCCACTAGGTCCCCCCTCAGCCTCTTCTTGCTGAAGCTGAACAGGTTCAGGTCCCTCAGTCTCTACTCATAGGGCCTGTCCTGCTGCCCTCTCACCAAG
>NW_005841994.1:1073796-1074031 GCF_000455745.1 Alligator sinensis
CCACAAGATTACCGTTTGCGTCTTTCAGGGGCCCTACATTGCCTGGTGCCCTCTTCTTGCTCCCAATGTACTTGAAAAAGGACTTTTTGTTGTCCTTAATCCTGGACACTAGCCTGAGACACTAGGCCTTCCTAATAGCCCTCCTACACTCCCAGGCTGAGGAGGAGTACTCCTCCTTGGTGATAGCTCCTCCCTTCCACTGGTTGTATGTCCCCCTTTTAGTCCTCAGGCATTC
>NW_005841994.1:1074109-1077268 GCF_000455745.1 Alligator sinensis
GCCCCCTTAAGGTACAACCATTCCTCATGGACTCCCATCTCCTCTACCTTCTGGGCCCTTAGTGCCTCCCCCACTAGTCTCCTAAGCTCATTGAAGCTGACCCTTCTGAAGTCAAGGGCTTTAGCCTTGGTGTGAGCCCTTGATGCCCTGCATTGGATAATGAAATCCAGCAGGTGATGATGCATGTAGCATTTCTGGACACACCAAATAATCACTGAACTGCAAGCTTCAATAAGCTCAGGTCACTAGTAGGGAATATGCTGAGGGACCAGGGACCAAAGGCAAAAGGAGTGCATGAAGAGTGATCGTTCCTAAAGGACATGATCCTTGAAGCAAAAGGAAGTCCATTCCCATGCAGAGGAAATGTAGCAAAAGGGCTGGGAAGCCTTCTTAGTTAAACAGGGAAATCGTTGTCCTCTTAGGAAAGTAGAAAGAGGTATACAGTCAATGGAAGCTAGTCCCCAAGGAAGACTATATAGCAATGGCCCTCAATTGTAGGGATCAGATCAGAAAAGCTAAGGTGCTGACTGAACTAAAATTAGCAATGGGAATTAAGGACAACAAGAAATACTTCTTTAGGTACATAGGGAATGGGAGGAAAACAAATGGGAGTGTGGGGCCATTGCTTAACAACTCAGGACTGCTAGTCACTGGCACTCAGGAGAAAACTGAACTCCTGAATGACTACTTTGCTTTGGTCTTTCACCAGACCAAGGGGAAAATCACATCAGCTAGGGTACAGAATGAGCAAGGTTCAAATTACCACCTTCCTACTATTGCTGTAGAACTGTTGTGTGATCAATTAAAGAAATTGGATGTATATAAGTCAGCACAACTGGGTGAACTTCATCCGAGAGTGCTGAAGGAGCTGCCCAAAGTCATTGCGGAACCCCTGGCAAAACTCTTCCAAAACTTGTGGTGCTCCAGGGAGGTCCATGAGGACTGGAAAAGGATCAATGTTGTGCCCATCTTCAAGAAGGGGAGGAGAGAGGACCTGGGTAACTATACACCAGTTAGCCTAACTTCTATCTTAGGGAAAATCCTGGAAAAATTCATTAAGGAGGCTATGTGCAATAGGCTTGCAGAAGGTAGGATTCTGAACAGCAGCTGGCATGGCTTCATCATGGGCAAATCTTGTCTTACCAACCTCATCTCCTTTTATGATCAGGTGACTTGCCACTTGGATAAGAGAGAGGAGGTTGACATTATATACCTTGACTTCCAAAAAGCTTTTGATCTGGTCTCCCACAATGTTCTCGTGAGAAAATTGGAAGACTGTGGGCTTAACTGTGAGACAGTCAGGTGGGTAGCAAACTGGCTGTGGGGTAGGACTCAGAGAGGTCTAATGAACGAAGCTGTGTCATCCTGGCTAGAAGTGGCCAGCAGCGTCCCACAGGGGTTGGTGCTTGTTCAAGTACTTTTCAACATTTTCATCACTGATTTGGATGTGGGGGTGAAGAGCTTGCTGGCCAAGTTTGCAGACAATAGCAAGTTATGGGGAAGCATGATCACGCTTGAAGATAGGCTGCAGATACAGGCGGACCTACACAGGAAGCTGTGTCATCCTGGCTAGAAGTGGCCAGCAGCGTCCCACAGGGGTTGGTGCTTGTTCAAGTACTTTTCAACATTTTCATCACTGATTTGGATGTGGGGGTGAAGAGCTTGCTGGCCAAGTTTGCAGACAATAGCAAGTTATGGGGAAGCATGATCACGCTTGAAGATAGGCTGCAGATACAGGCGGACCTACACAGGCTTGCAAGTTGGCGGACTGGAACCAGATGAAGTTCAACGTCGAGAAATGTAAAGTGCTCCACCTAGGGATGAACAATCCCATGCACACCTACAGGTTTGGCAATGCCAACCTGACCAGCACTATGAATGAAAGGGAACTGGGGGTAATAATAGACCACAGTATGAATATGAGCCAGCAGTGTGACACTGTCGCTAGCAGGGCTAACAATACTCTGGCATGCATCAATTGATGCATTTCCAGTAAAACCAAAGAAGTGATTCTCCCACTCTAGTCGGCATTGGTGAGATCACAGCTGGAGTACTGCATTCAGTTCTGGGAGCTGCACTTTAACAAGGATGTGGAAGTTCGTGAGAGAGTCCAGAGAAGGGCCAGTCACATGATCAGAAACTTGCACGGCAAGCAATTTGTGGAAAAGCTGAGGGATCTGGGACTCTTCAGCCTGAAAAAAAGAAGGCTGAGAAGGGACTTGGTAGCAGCTTACTGCTACATCAGAGGCATACATCAAGGGCTTGGTGAACAACTGTTCACCAGGGTGCCCTTGGGGAAAACCAGGAGTAATGGCCACAAACTCCTGGAAGACCATTTCAGGCTCAACATTAGGAAAAACTACTTCACAACTTGGGTGTCGAGACTGTGGAATAATCTCCCTCCAGAGGTGGTACAATCACCTACCCTGGGTATCTTCAAGAAGAGATTGGATGGTCAACTTGCTGGGGTCACCTGATCCCAGTTGTCTTTCCTGCTTGGTGCAGGGGACTGGACCCAATGATCTTCCGAAGTCCCTTCCAGCCTTACTATCTATGAATCTATGAATTCATGAGATAGACCTTGGCTTCAGCTACCTAATTGTATTGGGAATAAATAATGGGAATGGATATATGACCTCTCTACACTGGGGTAAAATGGAGCAGGTTTTTACTGTTCATCAGATTCTCCATGTATGTGTACATGCACTTAACACCATGGTAAGCGGGTACTAAATGCTGGTAATTTATCCCTTTTTCACTACAGGCGAAGCTATTTCAGTTTAGCTTACCGTGAGGCCAGAACATACACACAGGTAGTTACTGAGGCAAGGTAAGTTGTATGGCCATACCCTCTCAGAAGGGATGACAACACCATTTCATTCCAAAATGACTATTCTACTGTGGCAACATCTCTGAAATGCTATTAAGCTCCACTTCCGAAGTAATCAGATTAGTGAGCTTGCAGTATATTTTTCACATTTGGGAAACTCATCCGTTTTTCTCAAGAGCTCTGGTGCCTTCAGAGCTATGGAACTGCTCCTGTTCCTCCTACACAGTCAATATTTTTGTGGGTAAAATCTCTTTGGAAACAAATGGGAAAGAAAACTTGATATATTTTGGAAGCAAATTCTGAAGAGCTGGACAGGGTAACAGAAGGTC
>NW_005841994.1:1077281-1080625 GCF_000455745.1 Alligator sinensis
TCCTTCTCTTCGTCCTCATTTCTTCTATGCCTTTTTTTTTGTTGCTGTTACTTCATTCTCATTTCTTTCTTCCTCCATCTGGTCTGACTTTGGGGGGGTGGGAGGGGTTAAAATTAATATTCTCCTTTCCAAATAATAAATTGGTATTGGTCTGTTATTACTATGCTCCTCTCTTGTTAACAGGCTAGAGAATCAGGCAAATAGCCACACCTGACCTGAGTCAGGAAAGGTACATACAGCTCTTAAAGCAATCTATCATCTCTCTTTGATTCAGGTTCCTTGAAGCTGCTTTCAGATGCACTGGCCCGGCCTGCTTGCTTGTTTAGTTTAAATGCTGTTGATGAAAAACAAATTGTAGTGTAGCATTGTTTTAAAATCTGTTCATAGCTGAGTGCTCTGCTTTGCCAGAGAGTTAAGATACTGAAAACTCCATTCTGATTGCTCTGCCATGGAAATAAAACAAATATATGTTCTGTTTAGGAGTGGATGCAGTGTCATGAGTGCAAGATGAAAAGGCCTAATCATACTAGTAGCCATGGTAAGAACACTTCTCACTTGTTTAAAGTAGGTCTTTTCAGAGGTGAAACTTTGTTTTCATGTTTAACCCTACTAATCTGCAGTGTTTGAAAAACATGTTACTATGGTGCCAGTGGATATAGAGATGATTTAAATCAAGAACAGTTTTTATGTGGATGATGCCAAGTGCCTTGTGCCTCTGCATGAGGTGGTTTTTGTTGCTGAGAAAAGCAGTTTTTCTTTTTTTTCCCATAATCCCTTAACTCCCTTGGTAGTATGAGATGATAACAATTCATGGCTCTTAAACAGAATTTATCAGTCTCTCCTAACCTTTTCCCTTCTTCTCTCAGCTCAGTTCTCCTACAAGTTATGCTATCCAGACTCCCAGAAGGCTATTTCCCCGGGTTCTCATGTGAAGAATTCCATCTGTTGAAAAGAGTCCATCCATGAGTACCTCCCCACAGTCAAACATCCCAAATTCTTTCACACAGGATGAGTCCTTAACTCATCTATTGATCTTCATTACCATGGCCCCCTTTGCCCTGCAGGGACTGGAGGGACTCTGCTAACAATTACTTCATCCTCTTTACCTATCAGCCTCTTCCCTGGTCATCTCAGTTGGAATTCCTTCTACGCCCTCAACAGGGCAAAGGGAAATGAGTAATTTCTTCCTTGCTCCTCTCCAGATCCTTCTCAGCCCCTGGCCTGCATCTGATATCCTTGATCCCAAAGGAGTTGAGTATGTGGGAGCCCCGAGGACTCTGGCCCGCTTTGGGAAGAGGGCTGCCACCTGAAATGTATAAAACTTTCCACATGTCTATCATCTTAGGCTCCCCCACGCAAAAATAAAAGTTGGCACCTTTTAATAAAGGTGGCACCATCTAATAAAGAGGCCGCATTCCAGACATCAAATGTTTGTGCGACTCTCTAGGCCTCACCCTTTCATTTTGTCTCCTACCTTCTTTGATAGGTCCCTTATTCCCCCTCCTAGGGGTCAGAGCATGGTCACATATTCTTATCTCAGGGGATTGTCTCCTCTTCCTTGCCACTCTGGGCGTTTCTGATTTCTGCTTGTTTTTCCCTGCACCTGAGTAACAGAGAGCCACAAGATGGAGAGTAACAACTTCAAACAATTCAGTCATCATATTTACACAGATCCCTCTCCTAGATTTGTGAATATACTTGCAGAATTTCTGTTTTTACTGAAATAAATGTAATCACTTCCAGTTTAATGCAGTAGCACAAATAACTAAGGGAAGAACTGAGGAAATTGTAGCCTTAAGGAAGGAGTGGTGAAAGTAATTTTTAATAAAGGAAGGGGCCTCAAAATACACCATGATGAGGATAACATGGGGTAAGTTCATGGGCCCACAAGCATAGGGTGACATGTAACCCACAAATCAATTGGTCCTGAAGTGTGATTGACCTCATCTGGCATGAAAATCCCAAGAATATGGGATCATCTATGGGGAAACAACCCTGCAGAGCAGAGACACAGCCCTGTGACATGGGATAACATGGGAAGAACAGAAATGAATAGCCAGTTCTTTCCATCCTGGTTATTTCGTGCTGAGGAAGAGCTCTAGATAGTGAAGGTTGTCTGTGATATAAACATAATGGGCGTGTCCACACATGCAAGCACGGGTGCTTGCAGCAGCTCAAATAGAAACGGTGCAAATTGGAGCCAGGGCTTTTTGCCTCAGCACACATGCTCGGACATGCACTTTGGTGTGGAGCAAATTGTGCCACTTGGGGCAAAATAACCTTGCCTGGCTCCTCCCGGATCTGCAGCCATGGGGAGCTAGAGCCTGGGGCCAGCACCTATGCTGTCCCCAGCAGTATAAAAAGCCGCACTGGCAAGTAGCTCAGGGCTACTAGCTCTCGGGAGCTTTTGGGGTCTCGCCAATTGGTAGCTGGGGACACTACCTTTTGTGCCAGCTAGACTGCTGAAGCAGCCCTGAGAGTTCCCTGCACCCTCTACCCACTGCAGCAGTCTGGAAGTAGGGGCTGCTGCCTGGCTGTGACCTGCTGTGCACCTGCCAGACCCAGATAGGGACTGCATATCCAGTAGAGGCATCTGCCCCTCTGGGCCAGCTGCCAGTGGATTGGCCTCCGTGCGGCACTACCGCCACGTGTGCCCCTGCCCAGCCATCTTGGCAGCTATTGCCTGGAAGATGTTCTGGGTGTGGTGGCCTGCTTTGAACTGTCAAAGCATGTCCTCCTGGCCCCATTTGGGCAGGTGATCAGCTACAGCCAGATGAGTCCGAAGTGCCAGCTCTGAGCAGGCAGGGTCCTGCTACTGGCCTCCCTAGCAGGAATTCTGGTGTTCCTTATTGAAAAACTGAAAAATCCCTGATAAAAAAAAAAATCCTAAAGTCACTCTGTAAAATACCCCCAAATCCATGTTCCTCCACAAGTAAAACAGAAGACCACTATAAAGAGAGAGAAAGAGCGAGACAGAGAAAACAATCACTTGGACAATGTTTTATTGATTTATCTTACTGTGTTAAAGCAAGTCTCTTATCATCATAATAAAGTGAACTCTAAATACATGTTTCATGAATTCATGAATACATATTTTGCTGCCGTCCCACAGGGGCGATGGCCCCCACATAAGGGTTAAGGCCCCTCAACAGGGGATTCGGCCCTCACAAGGGGTTCGGCCTTCCAACAGGGGATTCAGCCCCCCAATAGGGGATTTGGTCCCCACACAAGGGGTACAGCCCCCCCAACAGGGGCCAAATGGCCCCTGCAGGGGCTACCACCCCCCCTGCAAAGCCCACATGGCCCACCCCAGCCCCCCGATTGCTGCCCCACCTGGCCCCATT
>NW_005841994.1:1081056-1087705 GCF_000455745.1 Alligator sinensis
CAGCCAGGGCAGGGGTCGGGGGACTGGGGGAATGGGTGGGGCCATCAGGGGTCCCCCCATGGTCCCCTCCCCCCACCTCCAGCCTCCCCAACGCCTTACTCACTGGCACTGGAGCCCTGGTGCTGAACATGTGGCCTGGCCTGCTCGTGTTTCAGCACCAGAGTGAGGGGCCAACCACAGAAATGCTCTGGCATCCAGAACATCTCTGTGAAGGACCCAGCCTCTGGTTGCCTGCTCTGCTTTCTTAAACTTTTATTTTTTTAGACTCCTGGATCTAGAAGTTTTCTATTTTTCGCCCCACACTGCAAGTTTGCAACGTGAGGAACATTTTTTCATTCCCGCACGTGCCTGTTGCCCCACCTCAAAGGGGTTTGAGGCAAGGCAAGAAACACGTGCATGCTCATCTGGAAGCACCCAATATCAGCATTAGAATGAGCACTGCAGTGGTGGTGGAAGTAGGATGGCCCAAGTATTTGCTTGGCAAGAGCTTTTATTGGACCAGCTACAGTGTTGGAAGAGGTTGCAGACCAACTTTTGGGCACAAGATGCCTTTTGTGAGCCCAGACCTTGTTTGTCCAAGAATGGAGAAAGAGAAAGGGGAGATAGAGGTAGAGACTTGGAAGAGGAAGAGATGTCACATGATGTTTCATCACACAAGCACAGAATACAACAGTTGAGGACCTGTGATGCCATGAATGAGGACTGGGAAGGGAAAGGAGATGGTTTGGGTTTGGGGATGCTGCGTAAAGACATGGAGGATGCTACAGTGTAAGGTTGGAGTGTGGGAGTGGGTTTGGGGATTGGGTGGTGGAGGAAGGATAAAGGGTATTCAATACGAGGTAATATAAATGTCAGTGAAATGCTTGTGCAATGTTTTTGGTCACAGTGGGCATATCTACAAATTTTTTTAATGCACAGGAATAAACTCGGCCACATATCTAGCACCCAGAATCAAAAGAAGCCTGGTCAGGAAGAAGCAGAGAAAAAAAATGGAAGAAGAAAGGACTGGGGACTTATATTCATGGAGGACATTGGGACGAAGTTTTAATGGATGAAAGGAAAGGCATGGGTTTATAGATTTTTTAAATGGAAACAAAAAACTTAGTGTTTGCGCTGCTAACCTTTAGAATGCCCACCAGGATGTATGTTTTATGCTTTTATGCATTTAACGTGATAAGTAGGGATCTACTGAACTTGAGGAGGGCTGGCCACCATTTTCGCAGGCTGATTGTGGCAGGGCCTCTCCCCATTTCTGATTGGCTGAGGGGCCCTGGCACTCTCCCCCCTCATCACAGATTGCCAGATGACCTGAAACCACATCTTAATTTCTTACCATTAATGACTTTTGTGGGTTTAATCAGGGTATTGTGCCCATGAAAACCATTACTTGACATGTTATTAAGCAATCTGAGCATTTAATTATACTCTAAACTGAAATGTGTTATGAAATTAAAGCTGTATACAACATGAATTGTAACGAATGCCAACTATAGACAGACAATTCATGCTAGCTATTAAATGCTAGCATGCTGCATCAAGAGGCAGTAGCTGCAGACATTCTCTGTTTTGGTGGAGTGAACATTTGTCTGTACACTGAGATGGCATGCTTGTCCACTGAGTTCTTTGGAATGGGGATGCAGCATTTTGCCAGGGCATAGAGATGTAGAAACTGGTCACAGACAGAGTCCCAAAACACAGGCTCAGGCCTCTGGCACTCTTTGACGAAGTTCATGTAAACCACACATTTGTTGTCATGCTCTTTCTGCCATCCAGGGATTGATTTCAGTAGCTGAGGGTCACAACTCAGAACAGGCACTCAGTTGTCTGAACTGCATTAGCTGTGACAGGTCATACCTGCAGTATTGGTTCAGCTTCACAGATATTGTCTAGAACAGTTCTTGTGCCCTCTCATTTTCATGAGGATGACTTGACAGTTCTTGTGATGCCCTGTCTTTGAACTAGCTTATCAAGTCCAGCAGCTTGCTGTGTGTGTGGTGGATAACACCCTGCTGGCCTTCAAACCACTTAAGAAGCTCCACGAACCTCATAGCATTTTCAGTTACAAATGTCACTTGATCTTGAATATTGACTTGCCTTAAGAGATCAGATCACAAAGCTTAAACACACAGTGTGTGCTCAGTGTGATTTCCAGTTTTTTGCTCACAAACTGCTGGTAGCACTACATATGCTTAGCATGGCAATGGACTGCACCGAACCACACATTCCACATTGTGAGAACAGGCTCTGGTGGAAACAGCATGGTGGCATGGGATTCCCCACTTTGGCGATAGACTCCTTGTATTGGACCTTATGGCCTGGACAGTGCTTGAAGGCTTTCTTGAAGGAAGACACCAAGCTATCCACATTGGGGAACTGCATGCACTAGATGTCACTTACTAAAGATAGAATATGTACATTGAAAGTGACATGTACTGCACTGGACAGCATTTCTTGGAGCAATCGGAGAAAGCCTTGCACATGTACAAGGCATTGTCCAACAGAAATGCTGAGATGGTGTTAAATTCTAAGCCATAGCTGAGAATTGACTTCACTATGGCCCCAGACATGGTAGAAAAATTGACAGACATGAGGTGGACCAGCTTTGTTTGAAACACGGGCAGGTCCTGATCTGTCCAGCTCCCAGGCACAAATAAAATGTGCAGCACATAGTTATCTTGAGGGTTGGTGACTTCATTGGCCACAATGAAGAAGGATTCATACTCTGCTAATGCAGATTTTGTGGACTGTATATGCAAAGGAATCACTGCAGGGAGATAGTTTTGGCAAAACTTGTTGGCACATGGAAAACTGCTAGCATTTGACACATTTTGGTTCAGGTAGTCCCTTAACTTTGGGTGATCAAGTTTGCCCTGTGGGATGTTCACCACCATGAAAGCCTCCACAAGGGAAAATGTTGCCTCTCACCTTGCCAAACTGCTTTTCATGGTCCTTTTAAAGCGAGGACATGGTTGCTTGCTTCTTGCTCTGACCTTCAGCCTCTGCAACAGCCTTTCACTTCATGTAGACCTCGACTCTAAGTGTTGATCTATACAAGTTTTCCTTGACTCATCCAGAGTCACATTGCAGGAGTTAGAAATGAGTCTGCCTCCCTGCAAGCAAGGCCCCTGCAGGATATCACCTTAAATGGTCCAGTGCTGAAAAGTATTTGTCTGTCTTGGAGGATTCCTTCTCAGTGTTCATGCTGAATTCTCCTCAGGCTTCAGCATGCATGCTGTACCAGCATGCCTATGGCTGCTTTAAAAGCCAGTTCCAAAGCCTTGACAAAAGATGAGAGAAGGACTTGCCCTCAAGTAGGGGATTAAGTCTGCAGGGTGTCCTACTCCCCAGAACTGCAGCCCTTACCTTCTTTCTTCCCTGTCAGTATGTCGCAGCCACGAAAGAGAGGAGCCAGCAGAGAGACAAGCTTCTGACATGGTGGTACATGGTGCAGCACCCCTAGCCTGTAATTGTTGTGTTGAGTGGCAAGAGGAAAAGCACCAAGTTGGAGGTAGAGGCTGCCACAGTTGAGCTTCCCCAGGTGCAGAAGCATTGATCATGTGGAAGCAGCACCTGAAAGAGGGCCTGTTCACTGAATCAAGCCAGAACACAACCTACACACCAAACACGCAAGCCTCCCAGCTCATCAGCCCTGAAAAGACCAACAGCATAGATCTGGCAGGATACATCTGGCAGGACCAGCTTAGCCAGTGGCTTGGTGAGCACATTATCCCTTTGGCCCAGGGATGCAAAGTGCTGGGCAAGGCACTGGCTTCAGCTCAGAAAACCATGGACAAAGAGAGCCTCAGCAAGAACCTAAGCAAGATTATACAGAAAATACACAATATACAGAAATATGGAGGAGCACAAGGATACCAATAGTACCCTAAGAAGTGAGGGAGCACTGACCTGAGAGTGCAGGAATAAACCATCCCAATGTGGTAGGAAAACTAGCAAGTAAGGCAGAAGACCAGCTTGGATTAGCAGGAAACTCTTCAGTAAACTAAATTGTAAAAAAGGAAGCTTATAAGAAGTGGAAACTTGGACAGACAATGAGGGAAGAGTATAAAAGTATTGCTCAGGCATGCAGAGATAAAGTTAGGAAGCCCAAAGCACAATTGCAGTTGCAACTATCAGGAGACATGAAGGGTAGCAAGAAAGGGTTCTAAAAGTAAGTCAGTACAAGAGGAAGATCGGGAAAAGTGTGGGTCCCTTACTGAATGGGGGAAGCAACCTAGTGACAAAGGATGCAGAAAAAAAATGAAGTACTCAATGCCTTTTTCATTTCAGTCTTCACAAGCTAGGTCAGCTCCCAGATTACTGCACCAGGCAGCACAATGTGGGGAGAGGGTGAGCAGCCAAAAGTGGCAAAAGAACAGGTTAGGAACTGTTTAGAAAAACTGGACAGATACAAGTCCCTGGGGCTGCTTGGGATACAACCAAGGCTGCTGAGGGAGTTGGATGATGTGATTGCAGAGCAACTGGCCATCATCTTTGAAAACTCATGGCAATCAGGAGAGGTCCCAGATGATTGGAAAAGGGCAAATATAGTGCTCATATTTAAGAAATGGAAAAGGAGGATCCAAGGAACTACAGACCAGTCATCTCCACTTCAATCCCTGGAAAAATCATGGAGCTGGTCCTCAAGGAATCCATTTCTAAGCAACTTGAGGAGAAGGTGATTAAGAACAATCAGCATGGATTCACCAAGGGCAAGTTATGCCTGACCAACCTGATTGCTTTCTGTGAGGAGATGACTGGCTCTGTGGATATGTGGA
This sequence comes from Alligator sinensis, assembly GCF_000455745.1. Lineage (NCBI taxonomy): Eukaryota > Metazoa > Chordata > Crocodylia > Alligatoridae > Alligator > Alligator sinensis. The sequence goes on from NW_005841994.1 coordinate 1,085,832, forward strand.
GACCAGTGGATGTGCTATACCTTAACTTTAGCAAGGCTTTTGATGTAGTCTCCCACAACATTCTCTCAGGCAAGCTAAGGAAGTATGGGTCGGATAAATAGACTGTAAGGTGGATAGAAAACTGACTGGATCATCAGGCTCAGAGGGTAGTTGGCAGCCAGGATCAAGTGGAGCACCCCAGGGGTTGGTCCTGGGGCTGGTTTTGTTTAATATCTTCATTAATGACCTGGAGGTTGGCATAGAGTGTGCTGTCAAAAAAGTTTACAGATGACACCAAGCTGGGGAGAGTAGTAGATACGCTGGGGGATAGGGTTAGATTGCAGAGAGACCTAGACAATTTGGAGGATTGGACCAAAAGAAATCTCATGAGTGGACAAGTGCAAAGTCCTGCACTTAGGACTGAACAATCCCATGCACACGTACAGCCTGGGGGTTGACTGGCTGGGCAGCAGCTCTGCAGAAAAGGACCTGGGGGTTATAGTGGACAATAAGTTGAATATGAGCCAACAGTGTACCATTGTTGCCAAGAAGACTAAAACCATACTGGGCTTCATTGGTAGAAGCACTGCCAGCAAGATCAAAGGAAGTGATTATTCCCTTCTATTCAGCACTGGTGAAGCCACATCTGGAGTACTGTGTCCAGATTTGGGTCCCCCACTACAGAAAGGATGTGCACAAATTGGAGAGAACCTAGCGGAGAGCAATAAAAATAGTTAGGGGCCTGGGGCACATGACTTGCGAGGAGAGGCTGAGAGAACTGGGCTTATTTAGTCTAGAGGAGAGAAGACTGAGGGGGGATTTAATAGCAGCCTTCAACTACCTGGAGGGGGTTTCCAAAGAGGATGGAGCAAGACAGTTCTCAGTGTTGGCAGATGACAGGACAAGGAGCAAAGGTCTCAAGTTGCAGCAAGGGAAGTTTAGGTTAGATATTAGGAAAAACTTTCTCACTAGGAGAGTAGTAAAACACTGGAACAGGTTGCTCAGAGAGGTTATGAAATCTCCATCCTTGGGTGTTTTTAAGAACTGGCTAGACAAAGCTTTGGCTTGGATGATCCAGTTTGGGATGGTGCTGCTTTGAGCTCGGGGTTGGGCTAGATGACCTCCTGAGGTCTCTTCCAACCCTAATTTTCTATGATTCTATGATTTTATGATTCTATGACATGTACCTGCCTGACCAGCTGCAGAAAAACCCTGATGGAAGCCAAAGGGATCTGGTAGGGCAAGAAGACTGTCTAAAAATGGAAGAACAACTTGAGCTGTAAGAAATTCACAGCCACCTACCAAGAACTGCCAGTCCTCGAACAGTGCTACAGCATCACCTCCATTATATGGTGTCACAACCCAAAGTTGTGGATTTTTTAATTGTGTGTGCTTTGGCACCGCTAAATTATGTTCCCGCCGAATTGGAGCTCTTTTGCACGACGGAGTGTTCTGTTGTTATGGAGAACCTGCGTGCAGAAAAGCGTTTCCCGTCGTTCTGTAGCCTTCTTTGCATTGTGCATTACTCTTGCATTTAGTGATGCACGCTGCAAAAGAGTTTTCCTGCCATTTGTATTGAGATAAGATTTTTCCTGCTATTTGTATTGAGATTTGAGCCACATTATTGGCCGGTCTTAATTTAGGCACACATGGCGGCTAGCTATTGGCTTGCTAGCCGTACAAAAGGCTTTGGTGGTTTCCACCCAAGTTGGAGAGAAAGACGGAGAGAGACGGAGAGACGGATCTCTAAGCGCTGTGGGTCCTTTCGAACCCAGCGCATCTTTCTTAAGAAGGCGATAGAGGCTCCAATTGCCGAACCCCCGGAGCCTAGCAAACTCCAGGGCACCACTCACCGACGGCCTCTAGCCTCTCCCCATCACCGATCACAGCCCAGA
>NW_005841994.1:1087716-1087958 GCF_000455745.1 Alligator sinensis
AGAACCCAGTTATCGACACCACGGAGTCTGAACCACTCCGAGGATCCTGGGAACCGAGTTTTAGAGTCCTCCAACGAGGATTGAAGCGGAGCTGTACCTGGGAAACTGTCCAGCCTGCACCGCAACCATCTCCGGTGTAAGTAAATAATCTTTTCAATCAACCATTACGCCTCCGTGACTGATTCTAGCTCGAGCGTACTACTCCACCCCGCGACTTTTCTCCGGCCCCGCGTGCCCGGGCT
>NW_005841994.1:1090311-1097617 GCF_000455745.1 Alligator sinensis
CCGCCTTTCCCCCGGCCCCGCGTCCCCGGGCTCCCGGCCACAGCCCGCATGCACATAGACGGGCCCGGCTCACGCCCGGCAAGGACGGGACCGGGAGCCGGCCCGCACATATGGCAGCAGCAATTTTAGTAGTTTCTCACCCTGTATGACCTCATGTTGTCCAGGATGTGCACAGTGATCCAGCAGCTATTGGTAATGGAAGATCAGTATGATAGTAAGTGTGTTACAACGGGAATGGATCACCCCAAGCAAGAGGGTAACTCAAAAGGTCCACCATGATGGACCACAGAGGCTGCCCTCACCACCCATCTGCCCTGCTGAGTTACCTGGACACTGTGCACACCCCAGAGTCTCATGAGAAAAGCCAGTATTGGACTTATTGAAGGGAAGAGAATGGGCCTGGATAGCAAGGGTCAGCTACCCACACTGGACTCAGATCTTGGTATAATCTGGGTCACCCAGTGGGACCAACAGTCGTGACAAATCCCCCTTGACCAATAATTCCTTCCTGCACACTCAGAAGCTTCCCTGAGCCACAGGACAGCAGTATCCCAGCACCATACCATCTCATCATACCATCTCCCTCCCAGCCTTTCTTTCCTATGATTTTTCTGTGCATTCATTTGGGCCCAAGATTTGTGTAACAAAGCTTGGACTGAGCCAGGTAGGCTGGAGATGCTACCGTGGTGGTCATCTCTTTTTCTTGAGCAGATTGGGTGTTCTCCATGCCCTGGGTGGGGGGGCAGGCAGAAGGATGTGGCACTCATCTCAGGGTGAGATGCTGCCCTGATGTTCAATTTACCTGGGAAGTAATGAAATTAAAACAAGCACTATAGATATGTACGGGGAAAGATGCTTAATTCACTCAGTTTAAGTGAGTGATAGTATCAACAGGTTGGCCTGTGAGAACACCTATACCAAATCTACTTGTTGTTAAAGAATAATTATACTTTTTACTCTCAGGATTTTGAAACATTTTGTTTTTTCATGTTTTTAACAGTTAATGGTTTTTGCAGTCTTACCTATTCCTAGCCATTTTCTGTTTCTATCCTATTTCTTACCATTTTCTAGCTTTAACAAAATAAAAATTATAAATAAAATATTTCTCTGTAGAAAATAACATGCCACTTAGCATGGTCCTCAACCTTTTTTAACCTGATTCTTATTTACATGAACACCTTTTTATAATGTCAGAGTAGCTTAAGTAAATATAAATATCTAAGCTCTCTTTCAGACACACACATTTGAGGAAGGTGTGAAAACACAGACTGGGTTGGGCAGGGAAATAATACCAATATTTTGCAGAGCACACTACTGCTTTTCATGTCAGATCCCTTTACACACTTCTCTTAATTAATCCTCACAGAAATTCCACAAGGCAAGGAACCATTCTGAAATCCTTAAATCTTCTGCAAGGCTATGGAGACAATTGTGGCAGCATCCTCTTTCACTTTACATGCCCAAATGGCTTTTACCAAGACACAGAACTGCTGCTTTGGGGACTTCAGCACAGTGTGAAATCTTATTTCACGTGCAGTGTGCAGGTATCTGCATGCTTGCTGAGCATGTACAGTAAACTGTCACTGCTCAGTAGGTACATATCTTGGCGCACACGTATCTGAACATAAGTTGTGAAATTGTAGCCCAGCAAAAACCCATGAAAGGGAGAAGAAGGACCCACCTGTATTTCAGTGCTCTGGGAAGTGGGAGACCATGATTGTAAGCCCACCCTCAGCCAGAGAAGGTTGGAACCTAAAGATCATTGACCCGCTAGCCCAGTGCTCTAGCCACCAGGCTACAAGTGAGGCTTATTCAGACCTTTTCCCAGTGCTCTTCTTGAAGCTAAGCCACTGCCCCTTGCACTGAAAAGTAATTGGAAAGAAGTGATGGAGATCAGGGGGAAAGTTTCTGGCCCATTGGGACCAACACTCCAGGTTAGAACCCAAAGCAGTGAGTTTGCAGTGCATGTGCTACTTGAATGCTGATGGAAAATACTGAGAGGAACTGGAAAACAGCTCAGCGGGGTGCTATCAGGGGAATCTGCACAATGCTAGGAGAAAAGATGTGTTTATAAGCTCACACATTCTGCAGCCTTGGTGTAGGCAGGTTTTATTTTTCCATTTGTTGACTGGGAACCCCAGTTGGCAGGCTGTATGGCTGCATGTTAAACCACAAACTGCCCTGTCTACACTACTATCTTGAAGCGTGCTAGTGAGCAAATTGTAAAAAGACACTTTTTGCCCTAGCGTGGGCAGGCTCATGTAGGGTGCTTCATCTTATCCCTTGCTCCAAGCTGTTTTTCTTTCTGAATTACCCTGTAAGTACATCATCCTGTAAGTGGGTTGCCTTGCCTGTAGGCTTCTCCAGGCAGGCTTTGCTCCCTGAGTAGTTCCTTAGATAAGCCACAGAAATACAATGGTCTTTAAACACACCAAAAAAAGCAAACAAAACTCTATTGTCCTGTCCCAAGCACTGGGAGAGGATACCCATAGCTCTGGGCTTGGAGCAGAAGTCTGACCCCTCTGTGGAAGAATGCCATCCCAGTATCTTCCCAGATTCTTCTATTAGGCTTTTCCTTGCCATTGTTTTTTCATCTGTCTGTCAATTTGGTTGCCATAGTTATGGCAGAGGTAAGGAACTGCCAGTAGGAGGGTGTGAATTTAACTTCTCTATTATGGTAGACCTCATGGCATGGGGACAGAGGCTCAAGCCCTTGCCACTCTCTAGTGATGCTCTTTAAATTGATTGGTCTGCATCCAACAACACCTAGCCTTTATTGGCTCTCAAAGGTGATATCAAAAAGGCTATATAAGCTAATACTCCCCAGAAGGAAGGGGCTTCAGCCATGTTAGGTCACATACAGCAACAGGAACATCTGCAACTCTTTTTCCCAGGATGCTGAGAATGCTGAAGTGAGTAAACTCCTTGAAACCTATCTAGATATATAGCTTACTATAATGTAGAAGCATATCAACCAGCTATTAAGCTGACACTGTTTGCTCTAAAGTTATTCTGTGATACTTCCCTATCCTGTACCCTTCCCCAAGCCTACCCTCTTTAATCAATAAAGCTCTCCACTACTACAAGCACGGTGAACTTGTGGGGAGAGGGATCAGGGCATGACTGTACGCTCCCTAAGCTTGGATAACTAAGGGAGGCTACTTTCTGTGCTTCAGGCTAAAGGAAGCACCCCAAATTCTTGCAGAGGGTCAAGCACCCTCAAGATCTACAAGGCCTGTGTACCCCAGGAGGCACAGGGCCCAAATACAGACCAGCACCCCTGGGTGGTGGCAGCAGTTACCTCAGGCTTGTGGGTATGCTCCAGGAAAGGGGTCAGCTGGACGTGAGATGCCCCCAGGGAGGCACTTGGAGCTTGGTAGGTGGTCAGGTGCAGTGAGGTGGATGGCTCAGAGCAGGAGCTCCCCTCCATGTAGCCAGCAGTTCAGCACAGAGTTTACTTCTAGCCTGCAGCTGTTCCCTCAGTTTGCTGCCCTATTGCTTTTCTATTTGGGATTTTAAGTTTCCAGTGAAACACTCCCTTATCAGCAGTCCCCCCACAGCTGTACTAGTCAACAGGGCTGGCTTCCCCCTCTTAAGGGGACAGATGACCCTGTTGCACACCTTCTCCTCCCTCTGGCACTGTAAGTCACACTCACTTTGAACACTCATGCCCTGACTCTTTCTTGCTGGGCAGCTTGTGCCATCAGGAGAAAAGACAAAACTGACCAGCCCTAGCTGGCCCTGACTACCTGAGTGGGCTGGCTGCCAGAAGACGAACTACATCCAGCTGGGCCCAATTACCTTCTCTACTTATAAGCAGTAGCCCTTTCAATGCCTGGATGGCTACTTAACAGGACAGATGCCTCTATATCTAGTGCTGGATTTCAGTTCCCTAGTTCCTGTCTGTTCTATTTCTTGCCTGAAGTAACCATCCTGATCTGGTGGTGGTGTACTGGGAGTTGCACAAGGAGAGACTCGAGCCTGTGCTGAATTTACATCAGTACAAGATGTATACACTGACTTGATCTAGCTATATCCAGGGATTCTCAACAATTACACCAACTCTGACCAGCTGCTGCTTTGACCTAGTGGGTTTTCAATGAACTTGTCATGAATCACACCACATTTTGAGATGAAGCTCTGTCTTGGGACTCCCCAGAAAGAAGCCTTGTCTCATCTCCTTCTTGAAGGAGCCCCCCACCCCTAAAGCCAGCCTTGGCATGGCTTCTAGAGAGGCAAACCTTTGGCTTCAGGACCCTGCCTCTTCTCTGTCACTGGATTACCCAGAGATCCATAGTATCCTCTGCCCCAGTTACTCAGCTCTGTGGAAGGGGGTTGGCCTCTTCAAAGTGGGTGTCCAAGTGTTGACAATCCAAACAGCAGAAGGCAGCTCCAGTTCAAGCATCCCCCCCACCCCTGTCCTCTCAATCCTCTACTTACAAAACTATTTACAGCAAAGTCTGCTCACACTGAGCTCCCCAAAGTGTTCCCCATAAGAACTTCAGGCTGCAATTCAGTACACTTAGCCTCTGATTACAAACAGACATTGTTTTTGTGGCAGGATCAGCTGTGCCCACATGTCTCCCAGCACATCTGATCCACTGGCAGGTACAGATGTCACCCAGGTCTGTTGTCCTGCAGGATTGGGACCCTGCTGCCCCTGGGGCTTCAGGGGTCTGATCCTGCAAGACGATGACCCAGGGTGCCTGACCCTGACCTAGGGCACATGTCTGGAAACTTAGGGAATCCCTCATGGAGTCCTTACTCTGCACTTGTAGGAGTGCACCTGGAGTTGGGTCCAGGCAGTGTGAAATGTGCACCCCATGAATCCCTGGCAGGGGAACTCCCAGGACATGCATCTGCAAGCACAGAGCAAGGACCCCATGGGAGATTCCCCGAGTTTGTAGCTACTTGCCCCAGATTGGGACCGAGCAGCATGAAACACACCCTGCAAATACCATGCAGGGGAATTCCTGGGGTACATGTATCATTCCACAAGTGTACAGATATCTGCTGTGATAAAGTAGCAAAAATTATGACTAGGAATTGTCATGCAGCCTATTTTAGTATCTGCAACAAGGTGCAAGGACATCTGTACAATCATGTTTTGTTCTGCCATAAAATGTTTTGTGATGGTACTGGGACAAGGGGCATGTCTTTTTTGCAGCCTTTGTCATACTTCTTATTGCAAAGAATAGAGAAGATGGTAATGTGAAAATATGGAGAGGTCAAACAGCACAGAGGTGAGGTGGCAGGAAGCTGCAAGGATTTAGCAGGGCAGTGGCCACTGACTTTTTTCCTCTGCTGAGGGTTTCCTGTAGTTCTGCCCCTTCCTGTCAGAATCAAGGGTCTATCTGCTCTATGCCAAATGGTCACTTGGCTTGGAGTCCCTGGTCATGAAAAACTGCCATGGGACTTGCCTGTGCATCACCTTCATCCAGGAGCAGAGATAATGGGTCTCATTCGGGTCATGTTGAGCACTGCTATGAGTCCAGTGGCATCGGTGAGAGTTATCCAGCTTCTCCTCACCACTGCTAGCTACTGAGGGGAAGGCAAGCCTTTGCAGGTGTAGACACAGGACAGTGTTATTATACCCTTCTATAGAAGTGGGGGAACTGAGACAGAGAGCAAGGAAGTAACTTGCCTAAGGTTACCCAGAAAACTTGAGGTTAGAATCTGGGTCTCCCAAATCCTAGGCTAGTGAGCTATCCACTAGCCCACATTGCTTCCAAGAAGCTGGGGAGCATTATGGCCCTTTCAGGTAGTAGTATCTTTGTGGGAAGGCTGATGATTTCCCTCCCTCCCTTTTGCATTGGTTTGCAGTGGCAGGTGCTCAATGACATTATTTCACTCTCCAAAGGCAGCACCAGCAGTAGCTGAAAGAAAAGACATCTAATATAGTGAGGTCCCGAAACTCTAGCAGCCTCTGAAAAGGACTGGTCAAGGCTGTGTCATGAGACTACTGACACAAAAGATAGATTTACAAAAGTTAGGGCACTGGATACAGAGGTGGGAGAACACTGGGAAATGGTGGGACAAGGCTTGAGAGGAGATTAGTGGTCAAGCTTAATTCCCACTATCTCCTTCCCCCCATTATTTCTTTCGCAAGTGAGACAGGCAGGATGTCTGAGAGGTTTCCATTGTACATTTTCCTCAGCATTAGAAATGGGAATTCTTAATCTGAGGGACACTGCAGGAAGAAGTCGAGGATGCTGCCTGTCTTATCCAAACTTTCACCTAACCTCAGAACCAGTCTTTCATAAAAGTTGGAAAGTATCTTCACTCAGGCTCAGATGCAATAGGAAGTGGGGTGAGCCTTTCTTCAGTGCAACTTCTGTCTTGTTCCTTAAATAGATCCTCATAGTATTGGGGCCTCAGAGACACAGAAGAGAATTGCACAGAAGTGCAGTTCATTCTTTCATGATCTCCACTTGTTCCTTGTCTGTGGCACTGGGTTCTCACTTCTAATGGCAGGATGTTCCTGCAATGAGGAACAGCTATGTGCAGCCCTGCTGGTCATTTGTGCATTCCATCTGTCTCTGCCATGTACCCTTCAAGATACAAGCTCTTCAAAAATTAGAACAATCTGCATGAAAGTAGCACATCACCTATTATGAACCTGAAGAGTCCATTTCATGTGAACCCCCTGCTCTTCTGGCTCTTTGCTGGTCTGATTTCCCTCACAAGCTATTTTTGACCCCAAACCTTGAAGTCTTACAGTTTGATAGCATAGGATTTCGTGAATGATAAGGCCAGAAAGAACTTGATCACCTTGTCTGACCTCCTGTATAACTCAGACTGGAGTAGTTCACCCAGTTACTCCTGGATTGGGCCCAATAACTTGTATTTGATTGAAGGATAATATTCAGAAAGACATCCAGTTTTGCTTTAAAGACAGCGAGAGATGGAGAATCCATCACTTCCCAGCTACTAATTAATAGAAAGCACAACGCTTTCTACCACTCCACCAAATCCCTGCAAGTGTCCATTTCCCTTTAGCTTGGAACTCCAGTCATTTCATCAGCAGCTCAACATTGCTGAGACACTTACAGAGCAGACAGAAGAGACAATTTTTGCCAGATCTGGCCAAAGAAAGTGATCTATAGCTATGACCAAACACAAATGCACAGCTGCAGACCTCTTAAAAATGACTGGGTGAAAATCTGAACCCTCACTGCATCAAAGTTCAGATGAAGACATTTCAAAACACTGCCAGCCTCTCATTGTTTTCATAGTTTCATAGTTGTAGGGTCAGAAGGGACCTGAGCAGATCATCAAGTCCTACCCCCTGCCATGGGCAGGAAAG
>NW_005841994.1:1097681-1108711 GCF_000455745.1 Alligator sinensis
ACCACTTCCCTTGGAAGTTGGTTCCAGATCCTAGCCGCCCTGACTGTGAAATAGTGCCTCCTGATGTCTAGCCTGAATCTACTCTCAGTCAACTTATGGCCGTTATTCCTTGTTACTCCCAGTAGTGCTTGGGGGAACAGGGACTTTCCCACTGCCTGCTGGTCTCCCTTGGCCAGTTTATAGACAGCCACCAGATCCCCTCTCAGCCTTCTCTTGTAGAGGCTGAACGGGTTCAGGTCTTGTTGCCTCTCCTCATACGGCCTGCCCTGCTGACCCCTGATCATGTGAGTGGCCCTCCTCTGGACCCTCTCAATGTTGTCCATATCCCTCCTGAAGTGCGGCACCCAGAACTGGATGCAGTACTCCAGCTGTGACCTGACCAATGTCACATAGAGGGGGAGGATCACCTCCTTGGACCTGCTCGTGATGCATCTGTGGATGCATGACAAGGTGTGATTAGCTTTCCTGACTGAATCCCCACATTGGTGGCCCATGTTCATCTTGGAGTCTATAATGACTCCAAGATCTTTTTCTGCCTCTGTGCTGATGATAGGAGAGTTTCCCAACCTGTAGGTATGCTGCTGGTTGTTCCTCCCCAGGTGCATTACCCTGCACTTGTCAGTGTTGAATCCCATCTTATTCTTATCCGCCCATCCCTGTAACCTGTCCAGATCCAATTGCAGCCTGTCCCTCCCTTCTAGCATGCCAACTTCTTCCCACATCTTAGTGTCATCTGCGAATTTGAACAAGGTACTTTTCACCCCCTTGTCCAAGTTGCTGATGAAGATGTTGAACAGTGCGGGCCCAAGGACCGAGCCCTGGGGGACTCCACTGCCCACATCCCTCCAGGTCGAAAATGACCCGTCCACCACCACTCTCTGGGTGCGGCCCTCCAGCCAACTGGCAACCCATCTGACTGTGTAGGAATTGACACCACAATCTCCTCATTTTTTTAAGTCCAGAAAGATTACGTTGACCGTGACACCTGCGTCCAAAGATTTTGTGACCTGGTCATAGAAGGCCACCAAATTAGTCTGACAGGACCTGCCTCTAATGAACCCATGTTGGTTGCCCCTAAGCATACACTCCCCTGCTTGCCCCTCTCAGATGTGCTCCTGGATAATTTTCTCAAAGAGCTTCCCCAGGACCGAGGTAAGACCAACTGGCCTATAATTTCCTGGGTCCTCTTTCCTCCCTTTTTTTGAAAATACGGACCACATTGGCCCTTTTCCAGTCCTCTGGTACCTCGCTAGAGCACCACGAGTGCTCGTAAAGCCATGCCAGGGGTCCCACAATGACCTCTGCTAATTCCCTCAGGACTCTGGGGTGGAGATCATCAGGACCTGCTGATTTGAACACATCTAGTCCCTCCAGAAGTTCCCTGACTAGGTCCTCGCTGACCCTGGGCCAGGCTACACCTCCCCTGGGACCATCTGGGATTCTGGTGGGGGGGATGACCTGGTCCCTGCTCAGAAAAATGAAGGCAATGAAATTGTTAAATAGGTTAGCTTTGTCATCTGGTGAGACCACCAGATTTCCAAGCATGTCCTGCAGAGGCCCCACATTACCCAGAGCCTTCTTTTTACCCGCTATGTATTTAAAAAAGGATTTCTTGTTATCCTTGATCTGGGTTGCTAGTCCCAGTTCCAGCTCCACCTTGGCCTTCCTAACAGTCCCCCTACAATCCTGAGCAATGGAGGTATAGTCCTTCCTGGTGATGGCCCCTCCTTTTTAGCTTTGAGATGTTCCTGGATGCTTTTGGTGAGCTATGGGGGCTTTTGAGCACTCTTGCCCTCTTTGATCTGTGCTTGGGATTGCCACCCTTTGGGCTTGGAGGATCGTCTCCTTCAGGAATGACCACTCTTCTGGGACTCCCAACTCCCCTTCCCTCCGGGACCTCAGTGCCTCCCCAACTAGTCTCCTTAGCTCAATTAAATCCACCCTCCTGAAGTCCAGGGCTGCTGTCTTACTGCAGGCCTTTGTCACCCTGCGCTGGATGGTGAATTCCAGTAGGCGATGATCGCTATTGCCCAGGTGATCAAGCACCCGCAGTCCTCTCACCAGGTTGTCGCTTGTGGCCAGGACCAGATCTAACAAGGCATTTCCCCTGGTAGGATTGTGCACCTCCTGGGTTAGATGGAGGTCCTGTAACACGACTAGGAAACTACGTGAGGGTTGAGAACAGGAGGAGAGGAAATGGAGCAGAGGGAGTTCAGTCTGGGTTTTTTTTCAGCCTCCACTAGAAAGTGGAGTGGATGTACAGAGTCCCACGTCCCAAGATGTGGGACTCTCCAGTTCACCTACCTCACCCTCCACCACCAGCTGGGGAACTCCTAGAATGAGCTCCCTCTCCTACCTTTCCACCCTCCCCTTCTGAAAACGGAGAGGCTGGGAGAGGGGAAACCAACTGCAGACTCCCTGGAACCAAGAGTGAACTTCCATGAGAAATGTGCATAATGGCAAGTGGCAAACAATTTATATAAAAATGTGACAGGTTCAATTGAAAGACTGTTTGCCGCTTCCAAACAGGCAAGCCTCAACACACAGCTTTCAGAAGCATCTGTTCCCAGCAGCTTTGGAAAGCTGATGTGATTTGGGCTGCTGCTTTAATCAGTGTTTTGTGCCTGATATTTAGAAACAAGTCTTGATTACCTGGCTGGCCAAAGGGTGTGTTTCCTTATGAGAAGATAGTGCAGGAATGGAAATGTTAAGTAGAAAGAAATGAACAAGAAAGCCACTTGCCATGAAGGAAACAAAGCCTTTGCCCTAGACCAGACTGTCAATAAAATGAAAATTGATCTGTTTCTGGGAGAATAAACCTCAGTTCCTTGGTGGTTGCCATTTGCTTCATAAAGTCAGGTATGTTTACAAAATGTCATGTCTCCTACTACAGTATAACAAATGATGTCCCCAAGGCATGCTTCCTCACTCCTGTCAAGGGAGTAGAGGAAAAAGTGAAGAGTTCTCATTACAAACTCTAAGTAGCATATACTTTTATTTTGCCTGGTGCTCTAGGAACAGAGGATTTGCCATAATGGATCAGCAGAATGGGTTACAGAAATACATTATTGTATAAATTACACGCAACTTCATCTCTCTGGAAATTTTGGAGACACAGAGAATAACATCTCTTTGTCTGTTGCTAATGGCTATTTTAGGCATGCAAGTGCCAGAGCTAACATAAGGCTTAATGGGACTGCTCAGGTCCTTTACTAGTTCTATGCTTTAATTAGGGTACAAGACAAACATGAAGCAATGGAAAATGTGCATATTTTTTCACCCCTGCCCCATCCTTGAAGGCAATGAGAGAATATTCTTAATGTGATGCTCAAGGCAGCACCTAAAAGACAACAGCAGATTACTGCCGAAGAGAAAGCTGCAATCCATTCAAGCATAAATAATACAAGATTAACATAAGTGACATAATTATTATCCAGCCAGGCAGGGATTCTTCTTCCAGCATCAGCACATTTTTATTCAGCACAGAATGGCATAGGATGCTAAACAACAGGATCCAGCATGACTGTCGCTGCAGACAATTTAGAACAGAGCTCAAAATATTCTGTAATGACCAGCAATCACCTCAATGGAGGGTCTTATTGAACTGTAGTTCATAGTCAATCAGGAAAGAATGTACTTTATTTTGAGGATGTAAATGAGATCAGACATAGAGCTTCCTTTTAGTTTAGTGTAGTCCTTTATTTAGAAATGCAAGAAAAATTTAGGAAGCTACAAATAAGAGAGGGGAAATGTATGATTGCACTATGCAAGAAGATTGAAGTGGATGTATTTATTCAAATGCCTGAAGGGTAAAATTTTCGGCAGTTGAGCTGAATGGTTGCAATACATACTTCACTAGTGAGAATTAATGCATTAGCTTGCTGCTACCAACTATTGATACTTTTGCTTTATGCATGGGGTCAAACATGCAATGTGCAGGCCAGACCATGTTTGCAAAGCACATTGATGTGGCCCACAGCTCGCACTCAATTTGAGCTGAATCCCAACTTTCTTTAACACACACACACACACACACACACACACACACACTCACTAATTTCTACGCTTTACAGGTACAAAGAGAGACTTGCAAGTGTGAACACAAGGTAACTCCTAAAAAGATGTCAGGAAAGACCCTAGAATAAAGACTCAGAAAAGCGAACTGTCCACACCCCTACTAATCTCACTGGAATGGCAGTGTAACAGGACTGGCGCACCAGGGGCAGCCATCGCACCCCTAGTGGTGACAGCTCCTGTGCTGATGACTCTCTAAAATACTCTCCCTTTGTTCTTGCCCATTCTTTGTTCTTTGTCAATGCCCTGCCTTGATCTTGTTAATGAAACTTGGGAAGGGAGGCTGCCTAAGGGTCTTAGCGTGAGCCGTAGCCAGTCATCTTTACTCATGGATCCCCCTCAGACCCCGTTGTTCTGAATGAACTCTTCCTGCTGGGTGGGCCTTCTTGGTCCGTCTGTGCTCCCCAAGGGAACCTGTTGCCTTGGGAGCTAATCACAGCCCCTGAATCTCCTCTAAAGCTATACCTATGCCTCACAGGTGCTAGGTAACATCACTCAAGTGAGACATTTGTCCCAAAAGCCACCACGCCATCTCAGGCCTTAATTCCCTTATTTGGGTTTTGGCTTTCCTGGCTTCTGCTCCTTGACTCCGGCTGGTCCCTTTGGCCTAGGCCCACTACACTGGGCCTGGCTCCTCAGGCTCCAGACTTGCTCTTGCCCTCTTGAGTTCTTACTTCTGTCCTTTCTGGGCTGTGCGTCCCCTGGTCCCAATCTCTGCCCCTCTAGGTCTGCAGACTCACTAGTCCTTAGTTCTCACCTCTTTAGGCTGTGGGCTCTCTAGCCCTGTTTCCACCCCCTTAGGCAACTCTGGGCTCCCTGGCCTCTGTCTGTGTCTTAAGCCTGACCCCTGGCAGGGCTCAACGCAGTCACAAGCTCCCTGTGCACTAATGGGACTTCCAAGCCACCCAGTCCACTAGTTCAAAACTCAGAAGGAAAAAAAAAAAGCACACTAGCTGCAACATAAACTCTACCTGCTCCAGGTATCACAAATGACAACAATAGCTCGCTGTCTTGCAGCAAGGCTTCCTTTTATCCAGGATTATGTTCCTCCACAAGGCACCGGTATTCTGCTGGTAGTCCTTAGAGCGACTCTGAAGTCAGCCCAGCATCCCCCTGCAGTCTTTCTGGCCAGGAGCTCTTCATCCGGTGGCTTTCAGGACTAGATTGCATGGGTTGGCTCAGTCCCTGGTTTATATGCCACTCAAGCCCTGCCTACATTTGGTCAGGTGGCCTATCAGCTGGCCTGACCACAAGGTTATTAACCCCAGCCTTGCTGGGTGCCTTTGTTTGGTTCACAAAAACTCTTTCCTTAAAGGGCCCATTCTGCTTCTTCATAATAGGTCAGGATTCCCCGTTACATGTGGCTATAAAGCCCAGTAATGATACTTAAATGTCAACATTAACTGTTTCATTGCTATTCATTTTTCACCTCCAAATCACCAGGTTACCCTGAGCATTGTTTAAATCATGAGGAACCTTTGGAAGCCACTGGTCTCATAATTGAAAGCTAATGACTTCTTCACTGTGTGATGCCTCCTCTGCTGTCCACCGGTCCCAGAACCTCCCTGCAGGATGGAAGCTGAAGCTCTAAAGTGTCAAGGGATGTCTCAAAAAGCTTAGTCTGGATTTTCCATAGGGACCTAAAGGAGTCAATTGGTAGAGCTGGTTGGAAGTGATTTTTTTTTCCCTGTGGAAAATGTTGAGTTTGGGGCAAAAAGTTGAAAATCAAAATATGTTGATTATGAAATGTCACTGCAGAGCCTCATGAGGTTGCAGTTCAGCTTTCTCTGACCCCTTTTTCCTACATAGGCCAAACTTTATAACTGGATTAGAACTGCCATATCATGTCGATATCTCTAGATGTTTAGGGTTGGGAATCAAGCTCCTTGATTGGGTATGCTCCAGTATCACAATACAGATTTTCCCACCCTGGGTGCATCTACATATGCAAGCACGTGCGCTTGCAGCAGCTCAAATAGAAGTGGTGCAAATTTGAGCCGGGGCTTTTTGCCTCAGCATATGTGCTTGGACATGCACTTTGGTGTGGAGCAGATTGTACCACTTGGGGCAAAATAACCCTGCTTGGCTCCTCCCGGATCAGCAGTCAGGGGGAGCTAGAGCCTGGGGCCAGCACCTGTGCTGTCCCCAGCAGTATAAAAAGCTGCCCTGTCTTGGTCCCATCTATACAAAAAGCTGCACTGGCAAGCAGCTCAAGGCTACTTGCTTTCTGGAGCTTCTGGGGCCCCGCCAATTAATTCCTGGGGACACTACCCCTTGTGCGAGGTGGACTGCTGCAGCAGCATCCCAAATCCAGTTTTTAAAATACTCCAAAATCCATGTTCTTCCACATTTAAAACAAGAAACCACTCTACACAGAGAGAGAGAGAGATAAGTTGGGCAATGCTTTATTGTTATATTTACAATGTTAAAGCAATTTGGAACCCTACCAGTGTTCCACCTGGCTGCCAGGCAGCATGAGCAGCCCCAGGGCCCACAGGACCTGGCTCGGTCCCCGCATGCTGGGCCGGGTCCTGCAGCTATAGGAAGGGCCCAGCCGCTGCAGGACCTGGGGCAGCACGTGGGAGCCGCATACTGCACTGGCTCCTGTCAGCATGGGCTGGGCCCTAAGGCCGGCTCCCACCTCTGCCCACTGTGCCTGTGGGGGGTGAGGACCTGGCCCAGCCCCATGTGGCTTGCTAGTCCAGCCTTGCACCAGAGCAGGTCACAGGGCTCCGGGAGGTGCGGCTCCTATGCGCACCACTCAGAACTGTGTGACCCGCTTTGGTGCAAACCCAGACTAGCAAACCTCAGGGATCTGGGCCAGGTCCTCACCCCCCTGCAGCCCCAGGGACATCCCTGCCCCCGCTGCTCTCCAACTGCCCTCCCCCCACATTCCTCTGCCACCACTCATCCCCCCACACTCATGAACCCCCCCTGCAACTTACCTTGGACAGCACCAGGGGCAGCAGGAACACAATAGAGAAGCTCTGGCCAAAACCAGTGTGTCTCTTTTGAAGGACTGGCTCTGGGCACAGTCTTGAACTGTGCCTTGCTCCGCTCTATCATGGAGTGGGTTTTTCCAGGGGTCTAATTTTCTCCCTGTGCTGCAAACTTCCAGCACGGGGAACATTTTTTTGTTCCCGCACGTGCCTATTGCCCCAACTCAAAGGGGTTTGAGGCGGGGCAACAGGTACGTGCACACTCATCTGGACGTGCCCCCTGACTCTAAAACAACATTTCTGAGAGTGGATGGGCAGGGTGCCCCAGGCATGAATGTGAAATGTTAATGCTTATGCACAAGCTGTTAACTATTTCTCTGCTGGTCCAAGGAATCAAATGATGAAGGTCTTCAGCATCTACTGTGAGTAGCATCTTAACTTGGTGCCATGAACGGATTGTACTTCAAAGATACCACCGTCCTTCCTCCCTGCCTATCTGACCCAAGTGAACTGAAGGCTGGAGGGGAGGGACTGCTGGAGGGGTGGGATGCAACTATTGGGGAGCCAAGTTCATGGAGCCTACTAGGTAGAGCATAGGCTACTGTTTCAGTTGGGCATGTCAAGTAAGTAGGCCTGTTAGTCTTACCTCAGTCCTGGGTAAGCTTTTTGAGAGAATTATCCTGGCGCATGTCTGCAAGGTGCCAGCAGGGGAGATTATGCTTAGTGGCAACCAACACGGGTTCGTTATAGGCAGGTCCTATCAGACCAACCTGGTGGCCTTCTATAACCAGGTCACAAAATCCTTGGATGCAGGTGTTGCGGTAGACATAGCCTTTCTGGACTTTAGAAAGGCCTTCAACACTGTCTCTCACCCCATTCTCATTAAAAAACTTGGAGACTGGCGTTGATACCTACACAGTCAGATGGGTAACTAATTGGCTGGAGGGCCGCACCCACAGAGTGATGGTGGATGGGTCTTATTTGACCTGGAGGGTTGTGGGCAGTGGGGTCCCCCAGGGCTCAGTCCTCGGGCCCGCACTGTTCAACATCTTCATCAGTGACTTGGACGAGGGGGTAAAAAGCACCTTGTTCAAATTCACGGATGACACTAAGATGTGGGAAGAAGTGGGCATGCTAGAAGGGAAGAATAGCCTTCAATGGGGCCTGGATAGGATACAGGGGTGGGCAGATGAAAACAGGATAGGTTTCAACACTGACAAGTGCAGGGTACTGCACCTGGGTAGGAAGAACCAGCACCATACCTACAGGCTGGGAAATTCCCTTCTCGTCAATGCAGAGGCAGAAAAGGATCTTTGAGTCATTGATGCCAAAATGAACATGGGCTGACAGTGTGGGGACATAGTCAGGAAGGTCAACCATACCTTGTCATGCATCCACAGATGCATCTTAAGCAGGTCCAAGGAGGTTGAAGTACTGCGTCCAGTTCTGGGCGCCGCACTTCAGGAGGGATGTGGACAACTTTGAGAGGGTCCAAGGGAGGGCCACTCGCATGATCAGGGGTTAGCAGGGCAGGCGCTATGAGGAGAGGCTAAGGGACCTGAACCTGTTCAGCCTCCACAAGAGAAGGCTGAGAGGGGATCTAGTGGCTGTTTACAAACTAGTCAGGGGGGACCAGCAGGCACTGGCAGAGTCCCTGTTCCCCCGAGCACTCCCAGGAGTGACTAGAAATAATGGTCACAAGCTGGCAGAGGGTAGATTCAGGCTAGCTATCAGGAGCTGCTACTTCACTGTCAGGGTGGCTAGGATCTGGAACCAACTTCCAAGAGAAGTGGTGCTGGCTCCTACCCTGGGGGTCTTTAAAAGGAGGCTGGATGAACACCTTGCTAGGATCATTTGACCCGAGTACTCTTTCCTGCCATGGCAGGGGGTCGGATTTGATGATCTGCTCTGGTCCCTTCTGACCCTACCAACTATGACACTATGAAACCCTGTGTTGCCCTCTGGGGTCAGGCCAACTCTCAGGATCTCAATATTGCACTGTTAGGAGGGCATGGTGTACAATTGCACATGCACACACTCAAAAATCAATTAGGTGCATACACACACTAGGCTCATACACACACTCTAGGTGCTGCACCCCCACCAGGCATGCGCACACACAATACCAATTCAGACACGTACACATCCACAATTACCAGCCTAGGCAAATGCACACCTACCACCAATTCAAGCACCTACACACACTATACAGACCAAAAGAAATTAGACCAGAAGCCGTCATCAATACCTGCATGCCCAATACACATACACGGATCACTATTTTGTATATTATGCACACAGTGATATACATGTATATCAGTTCACATGCATACCACTCACCTACACATACACATAGATGAGTTCCTAATTTGGGTGTTGTGGTGTGTATGTACGTGCTTGATGTACTTGGGATACCTGGGGGAAGGTAAAGATGAGAGAGTGTGTGAAAGTGTAGGGGGTGAAAGTTGCTGGGACTAGGATTAGAACTGGCAGACTAGAAAGAGAGCTGGGCTGAGAAGCTGAGGCTTGGGATTACTTTAGGTTACTGCTGGTGGAGACTGATACAAAAGTTGCTGCTACCAGGATTAGAACCAGCAGACTAGAGGGGAGTTGGGGTAACAAGGTTAATTGGTATTAATTGAAAGCAGAAAGTTGGCAGAGCAAAGGAGCTATGCCAGGGAGAAGCCCAGAGGCTGGAGCCAGAGCAAGGAGGCTACAGGGGAGCCGAGAGGTATGTGGGGAGAGGAAAACTGGGAGTGGGGCTGTAGGGGGAGGCTGGAAAGGGACAAAGGAGGCAGCCTAAGGGACAAAAGGGGAGCACATAAAAAGTGGAAACAGGGAGAGATCACCAAAGATGAATATACCTCCTCTGCTCGTGCTTGTAGGGAGGCAGTTAGATGGGCCAAAGCTGCCATGGAGCTGAGGATGGCAACCCAAGTAAAAGACAACAAGAAATTGTTTTTTAGATATATTGGGAGTAAAAGGAAGGCCCAGGGAGGAAGGTGCCAGCAGGGGAGATTATGCTTAGTGGCAACCAACACGGGTTCGTTATAGGCAGGTCCTATCAGACCAACCTGGTGGCCTTCTATAACCAGGTCACAAAATCCTTGGATGCAGGTGTTGCGGTAGACATAGCCTTTCTGGACTTTAGAAAGGCCTTCAACACTGTCTCTCACCCCATTCTCATTAAAAAACTTGGAGACTGGCGTTGATACCTACACAGTCAGATGGGTAACTAATTGGCTGGAGGGCCGCACCCACAGAGTGATGGTGGATGGGTCTTATTTGACCTGGAGGGTTGTGGGCAGTGGGGTCCCCCAGGGCTCAGTCCTCGGGCCCGCACTGTTCAACATCTTCATCAGTGACTTGGACGAGGGGGTAAAAAGCACCTTGTTCAAATTCACGGATGACACTAAGATGTGGGAAGAAGTGGGCATGCTAGAAGGGAAGAATAGCCTTCAATGGGGCCTGGATAGGATACAGGGGTGGGCAGATGAAAACAGGATAGGTTTCAACACTGACAAGTGCAGGGTACTGCACCTGGGTAGGAAGAACCAGCACCATACCTACAGGCTGGGAAATTCCCTTCTCGTCAATGCAGAGGCAGAAAAGGATCTTTGAGTCATTGATGCCAAAATGAACATGGGCTGACAGTGTGGGGACATAGTCAGGAAGGTCAACCATACCTTGTCATGCATCCACAGATGCATCTTAAGCAGGTCCAAGGAGGTTGAAGTACTGCGTCCAGTTCTGGGCGCCGCACTTCAGGAGGGATGTGGACAACTTTGAGAGGGTCCAAGGGAGGGCCACTCGCATGATCAGGGGTTAGCAGGGCAGGCGCTATGAGGAGAGGCTAAGGGACCTGAACCTGTTCAGCCTCCACAAGAGAAGGCTGAGAGGGGATCTAGTGGCTGGTTATAAAACAGTCAGGGGGGACCAGCAGGCACTGGCAGAGTCCCTGTTCCCCCGAGCACTCCCAGGAGTGACTAGAAATAATGGTCACAAGCTGGCAGAGGG
>NW_005841994.1:1108867-1126442 GCF_000455745.1 Alligator sinensis
ATGGCAGGGGGTCGGACTTGATCTGCTCAGGTCCCTTCCGACCCTACCAACTATGAAACTATGAAAATATGACAGTAAGAAAGCAGAGCTTGGGAGAATCCATTCATTCTTCCCACATGAGTGTTGGGGTACAAAGTGGACACTCCTCCCTGCCATTTGCTGCTGCTTTCATCTACTTAGTGATGGTGAGACTGACTGCTGTGCCCTCTCTACTTGGAGTTCTTCTCAGGGTTTCTTATAGGCTCACTGGTTTCTTTTCACTAGTCAGATTCCATTGGATGGTTTCATACAAGAGTCTACATGTTAGTGGTACTTGTAGTGTATACTCCAAATATACCCAGCACTCCCTTGTCAGTCAGGTAAGGATGAGTTTGAGTGGTGATTTCTCTGCTCTCTTCAGTGTTGATCCAATCCCCTTAATTTTTCATAGCCACTTGTTTTTGAATCACGTAATTCCCTGTCTATTGATTTGGTAGATTTTAAGCTCTTGCTTCCCTAAGTTATAAATAAGTTAATGTTTCAGTTGAATATTCTTTTCTACCTTGATTTTTATGTAGCTTCATTTTATTTACTGTCAGTCTACTTACACTGTTCATTTTTTGCAAATACTGTGGGTAGCTTTCCAATCTGATATTACTTCCTTCTTAAGATCTCCTTTGGCTTGCATTCTACCTTCTTGATGTTTCTCCCATTTAATGTTTGAATGTTTATCTGTCACTTGGGCTTCAAGGTTGTATGTTTTGGCATAACTGATTCTGAATCTTGTTTGACTTGCTATTTTCCTCTTTCTGTTTGTAGTTTTCCAGTAGCACTGTGTGTCTGACAAAGTCTAAGTCTTTTAGGCATTTGCCATCTACCATTCTATGTCAACATTTGTGTTGCCCATAAAGTTTTTCCTTATGTCATTCACTGCAATACCAAATAGCAGTAAAGAGAGGACCCCTGCAGGGAGCCCTGTAGGACAATGGCCCTTCATACTAAGTCAGGCATTCAGGGCAGCACCAGGCCTCATCCTGGCACAGAGGACCAAACAGAGGTGGTGTTGGACCCCAGAGCCCAGTCCCAGTGAGCAGAGGTGGTGTGGGGAACCTGGCCTCCAATCCTAGTGGGCACAGGTGGCACAGGCCCTAGAGCCTAATCCTGGACCATAGAGTTCTATCTGGCCTGCTGACTGACACCACACTCCTCATTTGGCCTGTGGGGCTAAAAGGTTGAGCGCCAGTAGCCTTATGGAATCACTGCCCTCCAGGTTTATATTTTTAGCAGTGTCAAGCAGGCTGTCCCTCTATCCATTACCCTGGAAGGGGAGTTACAGCTCACAGGTCTTAGATAACAATGAAACCTGCAGTGGTTGAACACATTGGTCTCCTGTTCCAGGATGCTATGGCCCAATCTCATCAAGCCTTTTCTTTTAAGAACATATTAATACATTGCCCAAGGTGTTCTTTTGCTTTTCAAACTTTCCTGGTCTCATGTTGCCTAGAATAAAATGGCATAATTGTGCTGGAGCTAAGTAATAGAAAATATATCATAAGCTAACTACAGTTCCATGGCAAGTTAGAGGTATGGTGAAGGGGAAAAGGTAATTTTGGGGAAAACATATTGTTTCTTCTGAAGATAAAGAGATAAGGAAAGGGGAAACATTCTGTCTTTTTAATAAGTCACAGTTTATAATAAACCTGAGTATCCCAGGATCTCAAGGTAGACAAGGCTCTTTGTGTAAATCTGATATCTTTTATTAGACCAACTAAAATAGTTGGAAAAATTCTTCTTTGCAAGTTTTTGGGTACAGACACCCTTCTTCAGGCAGAGGAAACAATCCACAATTGTTTTGTGCTTTTCCTGGATGAGATAAAAAGCAGTATGCAAGAATGAAGGTCAGTAAAAATGCAAATGTGTGGCCGTGAGGATCAGAGAGGGTGAGACACAGGTGGGGGTCAGGGAGAAAGAACGTAGCTGGTAAATTTACCTGAGGTATCAGATGTTAGGCAGGTTATAATGTGCCAAAAATCCAATGTCTCTATTTAGTCCATGATTTTTTGTACTCAGTAGGCAGATGAAATGAAGTTCGTAGGGCCATCTGTGAAAGGTGTTTTGTAAATTCCCTTTGAGGATTAGAACTGAGAGATTGGAAAGAGAGTGGTTTTTTTTGTTTGAAATGTGCACCCATAGGTAATTGCTGTTTTTGTGTTTGATAGATTTTCAGTGTGCGTTAATTCTGGTTCACAGTTGTTATTTGATTTCTCCTACATATTTTCTATCAGGACATTTGTGCACTAATGGAGATATGTTGGCAGGTTTTACATTTCTTGTCATGGCACGCTCTAGATCCATAAAGTGAATTTTGGGCCTTTGGAAGTTTGCTTCTGGTGATGAGGTTGGCAAGGTTTGGTGCTTGCTTAAAGGCTAGGATGGGTGGTTCTGAGATGATCTCTTTAAGAATTGGGTCTTCTTCTAGTATGGGTTGCAACTGTTTTCCATATAGGCTCCAGGGAAGTCTGGTATGTCATAACTAATGGTATGCAATTCATGGGGATTTTCTTTTTGTACTGCAGTAATTCTTCACATGTTATCTGGGTGGCTCTTTCAAAAGTGTGAGGAGGAGGAGTGTCCTTGTTGAGTGAAAATGCTTTTGAGATCTGTGAGGTGATGATCACAGGTGTCTCCTCGGTGCAAATGTGGTGGTCTTGGAGGCTTTGCTGTATATTACAGCTTTATTGGTGTGTTTAGGATGATTGCTGGTTTTCTGTGCAGATATGTATGTTGGTAAATACAAAGAATAGTAAAATACAAACCATCATATACAAGAAAACCATGTACCAACATACATATCTACACAGAACCAGCAATCACCCTAAACACACCAAGAAAGCTGTATGTATCTCCACCACTCCCACAATAACTATACCCCATAACAGAACCATCAGCATTCCTGGATCTTACACCTGCACTTCCACAGATGTAATATATCTCATCCAGCGCACTAAATGCCATGATGGAAAATATGTAGGAGAAACCAAACAACAACTGCATACCAGAATGAACACACTTTGCAAATCTATCCCTTGTATTTTCATTGACCTGCATTCTTGCATACTGGCATTTATATCATCCAGGAAGAGCACAAAACAACTGTAGATGCTTCCTCTTCCTGAAGAAGTGTGTTTATACCTGAAAGCTTGAAAGGAAGAATTTTTCCAACTATTTTAGTTGGTCTAATAAAAGATATCAGATTTACCCAAAGAACTTTGTCTGCCTACATCCTTAGACCAACACAGCTACAACCAACACCCCAGGATCACAAAGCACTTTGCAGCCCAAGTTGTATTATCAATCTTAATAATACGAGAGAGAGAATTGCTGTTTTTCTTATTACGCTAGTTGAAAAGTTCTATCAAAATACTTTAATTGAAATTTGGATATTTGACAAAATTACAATGCTTGTGAAAAGTGCATTTCCTTTATCATTTAAAAATTTTTATCAGAAGAAATGCTGGGGAAGGAGAATTTTTAGCTGAAAATGTCCATCTGGTATTTTTAATGGGAAACTGAAAATCCTGAAGGAAACAGAAACACTTTCTAACCAAGTATCATTCCTCCCCCTTATTTTTAACAGCTATACAAAATTAGGAAGGTAACTGGCTTGCTGAAGTCACACGTCAAACTTTGTGACAGAACCTGGAATAGAACCTAAGCATTCTGTTTGCCAGTCTACTTGTTTAATCCCACACAAAACATTTTGTCTGCCTAAATGAGTAACTGAAGGATAGAGCAAACCAAAGAAAGGACAAGAGTTTACTTTTAGAAACCCAGTGGAAGAAGCTGATATTTCCTACAAGGCACCTCTTCAGTTCTAAGCACATTGTACTTTAATTTAAAGCCACTGCCATTTATACTAGTTCCTATGAGACTGACCAAAAGCCTGAAGAGGCAAATAAATTGCAAACAGGCTCCCCTGCACCTTGCAACTGACTGTAATCTTTTTTTTTTTCATGACTTCTTTTTGAAAAATGTCTTTGTTGGTGCATATTAGCCAGGCCTACAAGGAATTTGGTGGATATATTAGATTAATTTACATGGAGAGATGTGAGTTGAAATCCATCACTGATCAAAGAAAGCAAATACAAACCAGAGAATACAGTCAGCAGAAGAAATGTGCATACAAATACTTGTGCCAAAGTGTGAAAATGGGAGGGGTTTTTTTCAATAGGTCCCACAAGATATTTTGTGAATTATCGTCCCAACCCTGAAGTAATTGCATGCCTTTTTTCTTCAGATACAATATGCTGGAGATCTTTCTCCGCTCATGTTCAGATATAAAGAAGCCCTGCGGTGTGCTGCATTCCCATGACAAAGGCACATAGAAACTGCCAAACTGGATCAGACCAGTGGTCCATCCAGTCCAATATTCTGTCTTTGACATTCAACAGTATCAGTTACTTCAGAGGCACTTAGGAATGACCTGTACTCTGGCAATGCTTCTTTCTAATCTATTAATTAGAGATTTGCATATGTTCTGATGAATGAAAAGAGTTTGCTTATAGTGCTTAGAGTCCTTTTGTGCCTACTACCCATTCCTTTAGATCAGAGGTGGGCAAAATATGGCCTGTGGGCTGGATCTGACCTCCCAGGTGACTGGCTTCACCCTGTGGTGCTCCCCATGGAACCAAACCCCAGCCCGTTTGCTCCACTGGAAGGTGACCAGGAGCTGAAGCCAGAGCCCCACATGCTAGGGCAGGAGCTGCCTGGCTGAAGCTGCCTGCTGGGAACAATGCAGCGCAGCAGGGGCAGGGGCAGGGGCCACCACGGGCTGCAGCCCTAACGCCAGCAGGCTGGAAGCTGCTCCTGATCTTGGCCCTACCATGCTGCACCACTCTGGGTAGGTGGGCAGCTTCAGCCAGGTGGCTCCTGCCCTAGCACTGGGGTTCTGGCTTCAGCTTTCTGGCCACCTTTCTGGGAACTGGATTTGGAGCCCCGGCAGCTGGAGCAGGAGCTTCCAAGGGAAGTGGTGCTGGCTCCTACCCTGGGGGTCTTCAAAAGGAGGCTAGAGAATCACCTAGCCGGGGTCGTTTGACCCCAGAACTCTTCCCTGCCCATGGCAGGGGGTCAGACTTGATGATCTGCTCAGGTCCCTTCCGACCCTACCAACTATGAAACTATGAGCTGCCTAGCTGAAGGCTGACCATCTGCTCACCCACCTGGAACAGCATGACATGGCAGAGGGAAGATCAAGAACAGGAGCTGCCATTGGAGGTGGGGGGACCAGAACAGCACTCAGCCAGGCTGGGTTGGGCTACAGGCACCGACAGAAGTGTGGTGTAGGTTGCCCTGGTATGAGCAGCCCCATTCAGTGCACCGCGGGGGCAGTGTGTACCACACCACCCAAGTGAGCTCTACTGCATACAGCTCTGCCCCCATTTCTCAGCCACAGCAGGCTCCAGGGACCTAGTGCCCAGGCAGCCCCCCTCCCACACACACGTGCATATGCCCACTTGCCCATAGTGAGTTTTGGTGAGTTGTTGCAGCGCGATGGAGAGGTGCTGAGCTGGCTCATGACAACTCATCAAAACTCCTCCTATTTGGGCCCTCTTGCCCAAATAATAGTCTACCCCTGCCTTTGGTACACTGCTGCTACCTCTTTCCTATCAAGTGCAGGGCAGTTTCCCTTCAGGGCCAGTCACTCTAATCTCCTAACTGTCCATAAGACTCATTGCTGAGTGCAAATGATGACCTCTGTTTGGCCTGGAAATTAAATGAGCAGATCCTACCTCTGGGCAGGATCCTGAACTATGAGCTTTGTTGTTTTTGTGGGTTTGCCTCAGACTCTGGAGGTTATCCAAACCCTTTGCTTTGTCCTGAGGATATTATGACCAGCAGGAAAGCTTTGTACTCAAAGAAATCAAGACCCCCACCTTATAAAATATAGAGAGATGAAAGATTTCTGCTTTAACAAATTGTGCATCCTATTAGGAATCAACAGCACTCAGAAAAGCAGCTAAGGTTTGGAAACTGTTTGGTATTTTTCATTCTGTTGAGAACATAGAGAGTGTGGCTGAAATACAATTTGTTTTACATATGAAAAATCAGCATGGAATTTTCACAGAAACCTTACATTCTGTCAGGAGGATTTCTCTGCTCCCCAAGCAGCAGCAGGCTGATGAGGAAAGGGTATGTAAATGGCCTTGCCTTGATGGGAAACAGCTATAATAAAAAATGTGACCCTCTGTATTCACATTCATAGAAAAAGACCTGGGACTCTAATTCATCAGGCTCAGATTGCTCTTTGATCAGGGCTGCCTTGCAAGTTCCACGCTGGCAAGACCTCATAGACAGACAAGTTCCAGGGCTTGATTCTCTTAGTCATCCACATCTGCATGCAAATGAAAGAAACTTGGCAGCACCATGCTGGCATAGAGATACCAACTGCTGACATTGCCATAGTGAGATGAAGAGCTGCATTTCTGTGTGAGAACAAATGGGAGAGGGAGAGAGAAAGACAGCAATAGGATACTGCAGAGCTAGGGTCCGGCTGTTCTGTGACCTGAAACAGTCACTCTTGTCACACACCAATGAAGACAAGTTTATTTAATTTTTTTACCGTTCCTAAAAATATGTCTAAGATAGTAAATATGATAGTAAAGATATAGCATGATGTCTAAGATAGTAAATATGTCTAAGAAAGTAAATACACTTTTCTAATATATTGATATAGCATTCCTACCAAAAGAGTCAGGATATCATAGAAGGGAAAAGGAACTGAATGAGTGGGGAGATGTAACCAAACTTCCTCGCCTCTTTCTGACGGACATGGGTAGCTCTGAAGTCTATTACCTCCAGCATCTGACAAGTGCTTTATGTAAAAAGGACGCTCAGTCTGCTGAATACAGGTCCATTGATTTTGTTCTGTTGAGTCCTGGGCAACAAAAAAGGAAGCAAGTTGGGCCTGATCCTGCAGTAATCATACCCCTATGGAGCATTATATGTTATCTGGTACTTCAGGGCCCGATCCTGCAGCCCTGCTTCACACTAACCAGATTTGATCACGCCTCTACAAAGTCTTCCTTTTAGTCCAGCACTTTAAGGGCTGGTCTTGCAGTGAGATGAATTCTCATAATAGCAGGGAATAGAGTTGGCTGAAGCATGGAATAAAAAATGTCTACATTGTTTCCATTTTGCAGGTTTAGAAAAAGATCCCTTTTTGTATTTTCTTTTAACCCCTAGAAAATTTCATGGGGAGTTAAAAAATATTTTTGGTGTAGATAATGATTTCCAAATGCAACATTGGTGTTCCTATTGACCACAAGCCTCATTTTGAGAAGTTATGTAGAAAATTTCCAATAAGAAAGTCTAAATAAAGGAAAAAGAAATCCAAAGAAGTCAATGCTTCTTGGTAACCTTTCTCATTTAAAAAAAAAAAAAAAAAAAAAAAGGGAAATAATTTTACAACAGAAATAAAGTGTGAAAAAAAGCTGACCAGCTCTTCCATGGGACATTACATATGGTTTACCCCATAAGTGGAAATCTTTCCTGTAGAGTCAATTCAGGCTAGTTTTCAAGTGTTGCCACTAGAAGGGAACATAGAAGGGAAAAGGTGTTGAATGAATGTGATCAAACTTCCTTGACTTCCCCTTCCTCTCCACTTATAAACCCCCTTCAGCCAAGTATAATGGTGCTTTCAACACAGGCTAGTTAGCTGTCCTGGGACTATAAGCGAAAACTAGAAGCTGCTTTCCCTTAGGGTTGGTAACCCTTTTCTATATCGAGGAGGCAGGCTAAACCTTTCAAGTGCTGCTGGCCCTCCAGGGCTTTTCCACAATTACCCAGAATGACAGACAAGTTTCCTCCTCTTTTCTAGGGAAAGTGCCATGGAATAATTCAGTTTACCGTAGTGCTAAGAGCCATGTGATGTACTTCCAGCAGTCCTAGTGGCACACCTGGATGAGCTCAAGATCAGTGAAAACATAACTCAGGAATGACTTTGCAATGTGGCTGCTTAGAATGGGTTAAAAAGAGTGCTCAGACCCAGGTGCCAGGCATGTGAGTTAACTCTGCAGTGCAGATGCATTTTGGGGCCATATCCTGCAATATGTACCTTATGGAGTAAGGATCCAGCTGTACCAAGACCACTGCAGGATTGAAGTCTAAGCATTTGGTGGCCTGGAATACCCCACAGGAATGGGGTCTGAATTTATGCTAGCAACCAAACACATCAGGAGCAAATCTCTTTCATGTGAAAGGTCATTCCTATTTCCCACCATTTTTCAACTGTATTCCTCCTCCTCTCTATTATACAGTCTTCCTTTTGTAACCCTTTGTTATTTTATTACATTATATCGGGGTTTGCCTCTATACATGCATGGTGCACAAAGGCCTTCTAAGCTAATTATTTTCCAGAAGATTTATGAACAGAAGGATGACATCCAAAGGGAAGGCCTTTGCAACAAGCCATACCTATTCTCAGGCCATCATGTGCAATTTATATCAAACACGCTGTTTCTTTGTCACAGAAATTCGGCACATGGGCCTATGCCACTGCATGCCAGGCCATATGAGACCCATATACAGAGCACTGCTGCAAACCAAGAGCAGTAGGAAATATTTCAAACCTACAATTAAGCCTAAAATAATGTGATAGTTTTTGCCAATAAGAAAACACCACCATGGGAATGGCATGCACATTTAGTGTCCCTTATTAAGGTAACTTTTGACTTGACTTTATTTCTGTCTTATGAGGTGTTACTGCAAAATGCAATTCACCATTGTGTCACCCAAGTCCTTGGTCCACAATTGCAGTGCAACACTCTAGGCATTCACTATTAGGGTTGTCCATGAGGATCCTGATGCTCCAGGTCCTGAAAATGATGGTGTGTCTTTGCTAGTATTTCCAACTGCAGTAAAGGTGATCTCACTGGAGGCAGTTATCCAATCAGGAAGAAATACAGACTACTGTATT
The DNA here is from genome assembly GCF_000455745.1 of Alligator sinensis. NCBI lineage: Eukaryota > Metazoa > Chordata > Crocodylia > Alligatoridae > Alligator > Alligator sinensis. The sequence continues at coordinate 1,117,821 of NW_005841994.1, forward strand.
AGGCAGGCTATTTTGGGGGCACCTTTTCTAGCTCCCTCCCCTGTTGGGTGAGCAGAGCACATACTGAGGAAGGCTGCTCAGTCACAGTTACAGCTGCTCGATTGCACCTCTGTCTCATTTTATGCCAGTTCATGACTAGGAGCTTCCAGATCTCACAATCCTGCTCTTGTTTCTATTACCTGGTTGCCAAAGGACTTGAGGAATATGCTGGAAAAGCTGTTTTCATGGAAGATGCATGTGTGTGACTTCTTTTATCATGAAGAAGCTATTGCACATCAGCTTACACATGGCTCTTGACAGAACAGGATCTTGATCTAATAGGAAGGACACCAAGACAACTGGGGATTTCATTCCGCTGCAGCCTTCATCCACCTTTGCAGCTATTGAAATTCTGATATCTTCTTCTGCCTGCTTCACCATTGAGGACTTGTAGATCCAGGGGTTGGGGCTGGGCGGGCTTATCATCATGATTAATAAGCCTTATTATAGGCTTATTATAGTGGCAACCTGTACTCTGTGGGGCAGAGCTGTACTTTGACCTAGCAGGTCCACAGGTAGCTCGTAGTGGAATGACCTTTAGGGAATATTAACTATGAAATAAGTAGGGGTAATTCTGATGAATAAGCAGTCATGGAGCAAGCAGTGGCAGCACCACCGGGATGTGGTGAGGCCAGCAGATGGCCATGCTTTCCCTCCTGAAAAGCCACATATATCCTTTCATGGTGCTTTATTTTTAACTATACCAGCCAGAACTTTTCTGCTGCATCTCCACTAGAGGGGGGTTCAGATAAAAGCTGAACCTGTCCAGCTGGCTCAACATACCTGAGACAAAGTCTCACACATTCCAGTACCCTCTTCCTTTCTGCCTCTTAGCACAGTCCTGAGAAAAGATCATTGTTCTCTAATGCTCCTACCCTCTAAAATAACCTTCCTGCATCTCTTTGCCTCAACAGCCTCTACCTATGGGTATATGTATTTTTCTCCCATACTAGCCCCGTTCATGAATTTCATCAAATATTATTGTTAGAAATTCCTGTACTTGAATCTGTGACAGTTTCTGGACATGTCAGTCTGCAAGATGCTTCACAAAATGTATCAGTATCTTGCCTTTCCTTTGACAGAGACACAAGCACATGTAGAGAATAGCATCACCATGAGCTGTGAGGTAGATTTCAGTCTTGTTTTTGTCAGCCCTGAGGAATGAGAGCTTTCTCAAGGTCTCACACAGCTTGATTGATCTTGCCTTGGTTCTTTCATTACAAAATCCACTATATATATTTCTTATTTGTGCTCCAGAGGTCTGAATGAGCACAAAATCTCTATTAGTTTCCTTTTCCAAAATAAAGTGGTCTGTCCAGGTCAGGGTTGAGGTTCAGTGGCACAGAAGTGCATTGAGGCTTGCAGTTCACCCACCCATGCAGTTTCTGTTTAAACAAAGTTTTAGCAACCTTCAGTCTTTTAAGTACTAATGTTACAGCTATTGGTTGAAAGTGCAGTGCCACAGAAATCCCAGCCCCAAAGGGCAATAAAAAAATCTGTACTTGTGTTCATCTTCAGATCCTCTCTCAGTAATTCCACATTTCTGAAAAAGAGATGGAAACACAGCCAGTTTCAGAAATCCCTCTCCAAATGGAAAAAAAAATCTACCCAATTATTTTCAGGCCATTTAGCCTACAGAAGACTCTTGATGTTAGGCTAATACAGAGAATATTTGGGTGTTGTTCCCACAACTGAGGCTTCTTAGAATATACGGTAGTCCATGTAATAGTTGATCAAGACATACTCAGTTCAGGTAGTACAACTTTCTTAGCTCATTCCCAAGAAACATTTCTCTCCTGTGTAGACACCCCTCACTTGTACCTCATTTTTGTTTATGAGCATGGAACACTTTTTTATTTGAAAAGATATCTGGGTGCCTATCATCCTTTCAGTGCTGAATGCAGAAAATTCAGAAAATTATTTCCTGAAAAGTCATGGATCTCAGTAGTTCTGAAGGAAAAGCTCAGTCTGCTTATCTTAAAAAGCAGAATGGGCAACATTAGGTATCATTAGGCTGAAAGAAAAAAAGCAGCTGAAAATATGTAGCAGCTAGGCCCAAATGTGCATTCCACATACATTCACCTCCTTTTATTTTGTTTTCAAGAGTTACAACAAACATTGCTGCAGTGGGTAAAAGAAAAAAAAAATCAAACAATTCTGAAAATATTAAGGCTTAAAATGTAAATTGGCTGAGACTCCATGTCTAAAGGTGTGAGAGAGACTCTAAGACCTTCCCTTACCACTCCTCTATACTCTGGAACAGCAGACTGGAGAAAGCCCACTATTTGTCAGTTTGTGTAGCTGAGCCCTGTAGGAGAAGTTGTGGGGAGCATAATAATTTATTGCTGTAGTAGAATGCCATATTGTAGTGCCCATCTCCCGTCCAGGAAGAGCACAGACCAACTGCAGATGTTTCCTGAGCCTCACAAAGGGTGTTTGTGCCCGAAAGCTTGCAAATAATTTTTTTTTCCAACTATTTGAGTTGGTCTAATAAAAGATATCAGATTTACCCAAGGAACCTTGTCTTGGCTTTAGCAAGGCTTTTGAAACAGCATACCTGATTAACAAGCTAAGTAAATGCAGACTAGATGAAAGTACTGTAAGTTGACTACATAACTGGTTGGATCATCATGTTCAATGAGTAGTCATCAATGGCTCAATGTCTACTTGGGTCCACAGGGGTCTCTCCTTGGTCCAATGCTGTTTAATATCTTTATTAATGATTTGGATGATAGGATCAAGTGCATGCTTAACACGTTTGTAGATGACACCAAACTGGGTGGCTTGGCAAATACTCTGGCAGGTAAGACTAGGAAACAACATGACCTGGGTAGACTGGAAAAATGGTCCAAAATCAACCAAATGGAATTCAGCAAGGACAACTGCCAAGTCCTACACTTGGGATGAAATAATAGCATGCACAAAAACAGATGGGAATAACTGGCTGGACTGCAGTACTACAGCAAAGGACCCCAGTGGTTAATAGACCAGAAGCTCTTGTAGCAAAAAAAGACCAGCAGCAAAGTGGGTTTTATTAATAGACGTATCACTTGTAAGTCAAGGGAAGTGATTCTTCTGTTTTGGTAAGCACTGGTGAGGCCTCCCTTGGAGTATTGTGTTTTGTTTTGGGCCCTACACTTCAAGAATGATGTAGACAGATTGGAGAAAGTCCAGCAGACAGCAAAATAAATAAATAAAAATAGAGGCCTTGATAGTTTTTGCTTTGAAAATAAAACAAAATTGCCAGTTTTCCATCAGCGTGATTTACTTTTGGGTGTATTTGGCAAAGAGTGAACATTTTCCATGGAAAGCTATCCATTTTCCAGCCAGCCACAAACCTAATGGATATCAACACTCTTTTGTCATATATACTGATACGAGAACCAAATTACTATTTTCTCAAGGAAGGTGTTTTTTATTTAATGTATGCTTACATTATGTTTTCATATATCATTTTATATTTTAATATTAGATTAAAAATATCTGTTAAACCAATGTTATTACAGATGTAACATCAAATGCTAAATAGTTTTAGGGCATGAAGTGAACAAAATGTATCCCATAGCATGAGATTTTGGATCATTGTACAGTTTCGTGGAGCTGGCTTTTTAACTGTAGTCCATTAGCAGGCCTCCAGCAAGCACCTATGAGATACAGGGTGGACATATCAAGAGCTCTAAGCTCTGACCCAACTGGTCCTATTCAGATTGATAGGAGCAGAGCTGGAGCAACACAGAGTGCTTTTCAAAATCCCAGTTACAGGGGAGTGCCAGGGTCATAGATTGTAAGGGGCTGGAAGGCACCTCGGAAGATCATCGGGTCGAGCCCCCTCTGCACTAGGCAGGAAAGATGACTGGGGTTAAGTGACCCCAGCAAGGTGACTGTCCAGTCTCCTCTTGAAGATTTCCAGGGTAGGTGATTGCACCACCTCTGGAGAGAATTTATTCCACAGTCTGGACACCTTAACTGTGAAGAAGTTTTTTCCTAGCATTAAGCCTGAAACTCCTGGTCTTCCAGGAGTTTGTGGCCATTACTCCGGGTTTTCCCCAAGGGTGCCCTGGTGAATAGTTGTTCTCCAAGCCCTTGATGTATTCCCCTGATATAGCGGTAAGCTGCTACCAAATCCCCTCTCAGCCTTCTCTTTTTTAGGCTGAAGAGTCCCAGGTCCCATAGCTTTTCCTCGTATGGCTTGCCTTGCAAGTCTCTGATCATATAGGTGGCCCTTCTCTGGAGTCTCTCAAGCTTTTCCACATCTTTGTTGAAGTGTGGCACCCAGGACTAGACATAATACTCCAGCTGCCATCTCACCAAAGCTGAGTGAAGCAGAAGAATCACTTCCTCGGTTTTGCTTGAGATGCATCGATTGATGCATGCCAGAGTATTGTTTGCCCTGCTGGCTACAGCATTGCACTAACTGCTCATGTTCATACTATGGTTTATTATTACCCCTAGGTCCCTTTCAGTCGTGGTGCTAGTCAATTTGAGGGGTCAGGAGAGGGGTCAGTTTTTTGGACAAATTATGAGCCCTCCATTATTAGCTTTCAGTGTATGTTCTAGGAGATTTATGGCTGTGCTACTACCAAAGGATGCTGAATCAGTCTCTGCATACCATCACATGAATAACCTGCATCTTGCTTGAGAAACGTGACTATGCCAGAAGTGAGACATGCAGCAGGAGCAGGTGAATGGCATTGCCGAGGGATTGCTCCTTTGATGGAGTGCTGTGCTTTCATCCAAGAAGTTTCCCGTGTGCACTGTTATGTTTTAAAAGCTGTTTCAGATGCTGAAATGTGCACTGGAGACTTTGCTGTGCTGCTGCCAAATGGTTTGAGTCCAGATCCCCTCCAACCATCTGGCAGCCCCACTGCACCAACCTGTCAGAACAAAGGAGCTAGCAAGCAAAGGGGTCTCTGCAACGGGGGATTCCTCCACCACACATGAGCCTCCAGGAGCCTAGATCTATTGTGGCAGCCCCTGTCTCTGCAGCTCTTGGAAGGATTGTGCTGGAGTGTCTCTGCATTCTAGCAAGCCCCAGGAGGGGATGACCCCAAGGCTGCCCTAAAGGACAGTAGGGTCTGGGACAGAACTGGTAGAGCAAGGCCCTGGAACTGCTTTCAATTATACCCAAATTAGCACCGAACCAATCCCAGGAAAAAAAGAGCTGAGAATAGGCCCTTCACAGTCTTTGCCTCTGCTGTGCCCAGTAAATACCAGTCCCAGGTCCTGTTCTCTTGTGATTTGGAACATCTTAAAATACTCAATAATTAATATAAACACTATGTGGAAAAGTTGCCCCCAGTATCTGATCAAGCTGCTTTCTTACCTGCCCCTGAAACAGTATCTCTCCTTACTGGACAGAGAATCCATATAAACAGAGCTTGGGTCTTCATGTGTTATTTATTTCACTAGGTTTTCACCAGTGTGTTCATGTTCATCTGACCTTTCCCTTGCATCCGCCTTCCCTGCTCTTTTGTGTCAAGCAGCATCTGCACTACTTTCCCCTATGTATATCTTTAAGATTATAGCAAACAGAAGCCCTGGTGGGGAATGTGCGGGCCGGCTCCCGATCTCGGGGGCGAGCCGGGCCTGTCTTTGTGCACACAGGCTGTGGCCAGCAGCCCGGGCATGCGGGGCTGGAGAAAACCGCGGCGCGGTTTTCGATTCTACGCTCGAGCTAGAATCTCGATTCTACGCTCGAGCTAGAATCAGTCACAGAGGCGTAATGGTTGATTGAAAAAATTATTTACTTACACCCAAGGTGGTCGCGGTGTAGGCTGGTCAGCTTTCCAGGCACAGCTCCGCTTGAGTTCTCAGTGGAGGACTCTAATAGACTCGGTTCCTTGACCCTGGAGTGGTTTAAGCTCCGCGGGTTTAACAATTCTCTCTCACGGAGCAGCTGAATCTCCGTGGGTTTCACTCGGTTTCCAGGTCCCCCGGAGCTGTTAAGACTCCGTGGGTTCAACAATTGGGTCCATAGGATAGGGATACGTCTAGGATTGCGGTCGGCGACGGGGAGAGGCTAGAGGTTATGTGCCTCGGAGTTGTTAAGGCTCCGAGTGTTCGGAAATTAGGTCCCCCGGAGTTGTTGAAGCTCCGTGGGTTCGACAAAGTAAACCTCTGTTGCCCTCTTAAGGAAAAAGCTGGGTTCGAAGGGATCAGCAGTGCTTAGAGATCCTCACGCTCCTTTCCCGAACTCCACGTGCTTTCTCTCTCTCCGACTTGGGCGGAAACTACCGAAGCCTTTTGTACGGCTAGCAAGCCAATAGCTAGCCGCCATGTGTGCCTATATTAAGACTGGCCAATAATGTGGCGGAAATCTTAATACAAATGGCGGGAACTTCCTTGTACCGTGCATCACCATAATGCAAAAGAAATGCACGATGCAAAGAAGGCTACAAAACTGGCGGGAAAAACTCCTGCACGCGGGTTCTTAATTGCAACAGAACACTCCACCGTGCAAAAGAGCTGCAATTTAGCGGGAACACAATTTAGCGATGCCGAAGCACACACAAACAAGAAAATCACAACTTTGGATTGTGACAGAGAAAACAGGACTTCAGACATAGTGTAGCTAAAAATGTGAGCCTCCATCACTTATGCTGAAGGAAAAGGCCTATAAAAGTAGTAGGAGATTCGTTTTGAATAGAGCAAGATATAAACGTAATCAGTCAATCTCTTATGGGACCTAACCAGTAGAAAAAGGCAGAGACCTGCGCTCTCCTTGTTCCAGTTAATGTTGCTAAATTTAAAAATGTATCATTATGCAAATGAGTAAACAAACACAACCTTTTAAACCTGTTGGAATCACAGATGTAAATAATTCTGACGTAAACCTGAACCCCAGTTCACGGTCAGGCCACTAAATGGAAATATCCTTAATATCTAGCATCAGAACAACCCATACCATACTACATAATTCTATTAATCCTAGTTTTGAATTAATTAAACATAGGATCTTTGATCAGAAGTCTTGCATAAAATGCAGTAAGACAATGCATCAGCTTGTTCCCGTATTGTTGTTTACCCTTTGTTCATATCCAACTGTGCATTTGGTAAAATCTATCAAAAAGACTTGACAGCCTAAGACACAGACAAACCCACGTCGGAAGAGTCAGATATCTGAGGTGGCATGTAACTTTGTAGATACTCCAATGTACCTGTAATTTCAACCATAAAATCATGCCCCAAGCATATCTATAGCCTGGTTACTACTCTGTGGGTGCAGGATCACGCATGTGGGGAAGTCAGGATCACGCATGAATAAACCATCCTAAACAAACATCTGTTTAATCTGCCCTTAAAAACATCCATCAGTCTTGATAGCGAGAACATTTTTCCTAATAGTCCACAAAAATTACCCTTGCTGAAATTTAAGACCTTTTCTGTGGCCATAGAGGACAGTGGATCATAATCATCTTTCCAAGCACTCTTAAACTATTAGAAGACTGTTTTCAGATCTCAGAATCTTAGAAAATTAGTGTTGGAAGGGTCCTCAGGAAGGCATCTAGCTAATCTCCCTGCTCGAAGCAGAACCATTCCCAAATAAAGCATTCCAGTCAGGGCTTTCTTGAGCCAGACCTTAAACACCTCCAAGGATGGAGATTCCCACCACTTCTCTAGGTAACCAGTTCCAGTGCTTCACCACCCTCCTAGTCAGGAATATTTTTCCTAACATAAGACCTAAACTTCCCTTGCTGCAACTTGAGACCATTACTCTTTGTTCTGTCATCTGCCACCGCTGAAAACAGTCTAGCTCCATCCTCTTTGGAATTATCCTTCAGGCTGTCACAACCCAAAGGTGTGATTTTGTTTTTGTGTGTGCTTTGGCACCACTGAATTATTTTCCTGCCGTTTTGAAGCTTTCTTTGCAGGGTGCATTTCTTCTTTGCAGCACAGAAATGCATGGTGCAAAGAGTTCCCGCCATTTGTATTAAAATTCGAGCCCCATTATTGGCTTGTGTTAAAATATTCCCACGTGGCGGCTAGCGATTGGCTTGCTAGCTGTATAAGAGGCTTGAGTGGTTTCTGCCCAAGTTGGAGAACTTGGAGAACTCTGAGGAGAACCCCGCAAGGGAGGACTCCACGAACATCAGGAGGAGGAGACTTCATGTCTTGTGAAGATCTCTAAGCGCTGCGGAGCCTATTGGACCCAGCATGTTTCAAGAAGGTAACAGGGGTCTGATCAGCCTCTAGCCTCTCCCCATCACCAAGCGCAATCCTCTACGTATCCCTCTTCCCTGCACGCAAAAGGATCCACGGAGCCTCGACAACTCCGTGTGAGTGAGTCCGAGTACTGTCCGAGTCCTCAAACTGGGGATTTAAGCGGAGCTTTGCCTGGGAAACTGTCCAGCCTACACTGTGACCATCTACGGTGTAAGTAAACAATCTTGAATCAACCATTACGCGTCTGTGCCTAATTCTAGCGTGTCGCCTGCTTTCTCCGACCTAGCGTGCCCGGGCTGCTGGCCACAGCCCGCGGCACGAAAAAGAGTCCGGATTGCTCCCGGCCCGCACATGGCGAGGAGGATGGGATCAGGAGAAAGCACACTAGAGCTAGAATTAGTTAAGAACTGCCCTTGGCGC
>NW_005841994.1:1127669-1128000 GCF_000455745.1 Alligator sinensis
TGGGCGAAAGAACATCGTCGTCCTCCGGATTCTGCTCAACCCAATGGTGAACCAACCCGTAAGCAATCTCCTTCGTCAGCTGTCACGACTGCGTATCCTGATTGAGCCAAGATTATCCAGTGATCAGGACCATCAACACCCGACCGGAATTCAAGGCATAAAATATCACGAATCCGGTCTTCCATCATTGCCACAAAGAACACCAGAAGAGCGATACATGTTTGGATTTCTCCTACAGCGTTCTGGGCTCAATAAGCGGCAACGTCGGATTTTAGGGGACGCAGGCCAATGGCAACTGGCCTATGAGTTAGGTTTCCGTTATCTAGAAGAG
>NW_005841994.1:1128627-1143603 GCF_000455745.1 Alligator sinensis
TCCCCACGTGGCAGCTGGCGATTGGCTTGCTAGCCATATAAGAGGCTTGAGTGGTTTCTGCCCAAGTTGGAGAACTTGGAGAACTCCGAGGAGAACCCCACAAGGGAGGACTCCACGGACATCAGGAGGAGGAGACTTCACGTCTTGTGAAGATCTCTAAGCGCTGCGCAGCCTATTGGACCCAGCGTGTTTCAAGAAGGCAACAGGGGTCTGATCAGCCTCTAGCCTCTCCCCGTCACCGAGCGCAATCCTCGACGTATCCCTCTTCCCTGTGCGCAAAAAAGGATCCACGGAGTCTCGACAACTCCGTGTGAGTGAGTCCGAGTACTGTCCGAGTCCTCAAACTGGGGATTTAAGCGGAGCTTTGACTGGGAAACTGTCCAGCCTACACTGCGACCATCTTCGGTGTAAGTAAACAATCTTGAATCAACCATTACGCGTCCGTGCCTAATTCTAGCGTGTCGCCTGCTTTCTCCGACCCAGCATGCCCGGGCTGCTGGCCACAGCCCGCGGTGCGAAAAAGGGCCCGGATCGCTCCCGGCCCGCACACAGACCATAAGGTAATAAAGGCTGCTATCAAATCCCTCCTCACTCTTCCCTTCTGCAGACTTAATAAGACCAGTTCCTTTAGTCTTTCCTCATAAGTCATGTGCTCCAGACCCCTAGCCATTTTTGTTGCCCTCCACTGGACTTTCTCCAACTTGTTCATATAGTGGGGGGCCCAAAACTAGATACACTGCTCCACGTGTGGTTTCATCAGTGCAGAATAGAGGGGAATAATTACTTCCCTCAATCTGCTGACAATGTTCCTAGTAATGCAGCCTAGTTAGAATGCTGTTAGCCTTCTTCATAACAAGGGCGCACTGTTGACTCACATTCAGCCTATTGTCCACTCTAACCCCCCAGGTCATTTGCTGCAGAGCTGCTGCTTAGCCAGTGGGTTCCCAGCTTTTAGTGTATGGGATTCTTCCATCCTAAATGTAGGACTTTGCACTTTGCACTTATCTTTGTTGGACCTCATGAGATTTGTTTTGGCCCAATCCTCCAATTTGTCTAGGTCATTCTAAACCCTAGCCCTACCCTCCAGCATATCTATGACTCCCCCCAGCTTTGTGTTATCCTCAAACTAGCTGAGGGTTCACTCCATCCCAGATTGATAATGAAGATATTGAACAAAACTGGCCCCAGGACCAACCCCTGAGGCATGCCACTTAATACTGGCTGCAAACTACACATCGAGCCATTGATCACTACTCGTTGAGCTGATGATCCAGCCAGCTTTCTGTTCACCTTACAGTCCATTCATCCAACCCATACTTCCTTAGCTTGCTTGCAAGCATGCTGTTCCAGACTGTATCAAAAGCCTTGCTGAAGTCAAGGCATATCAAGTCCCCCATTTTCCCCATATCCACAGAGCCAGTCATCTCATCATAGAAAGCAATCAGATTGGTCAAGCATGATTTACCCTTGGTGAATCCATGCTGATTGTTCTGGATCCCTTTCTTCTCCTCCAAGTGCTTAGAAATGGATTCCTCCATGATTTTTCCAGGGACTAAGATGAGGCTGACTGGTCTTTAGTTCCCTGGATTCTTCTTCTTCCCTTTCTTAAAGATGGGCACTATATTTTCCCTTTTCCAGTTGTCCAGGACCTCCCCCAATCGCCATGAGTTTTCAGAGATAATGGCCAGTGGCTCTGCAATCACATCAGAGAACTCCCTCAGCAGCTTTGGATGCATTCATGTGGCCCCATGAACAGGAACACATCTAGCTTTTCTAAATAGACCCTGACCCGTTCTTTCACCCCTGTTGGCTGCTCACATTCTCCTGAAACTGTGTGCTGCCCAGTGCAGTAGTCTGGGAGCTGACCTTGCCTTTGAAGACTGAAGTGAAAAGGGCATTGAGTACTTCAGCCTTTTCCTCATTATCTGTTACTATGTTGCCTCCCCCATTCAGTAAGGGGCCCACACCTTCCCTGACCTTCCCTTTATTGCTGACATACTCATAAATGCTTGGTGCCGCCCAAGGCTGGGAGCGGGGGGCGGGCATAGTAACCACCCGCAGGCGGTGGCAGCAGCAGGGGTGTGGTGGCGGCAAATGGGGACTACCCGCAGGCGGCCATGGTAACGTCAGTGGCTAGGGCAGGCCGAGCGGGGACCGCCCACAGGCGGCAGCAGCACAGTCAGCAGCAAAGGCAGGGGTGGCAAGTGGCAATTGGCGACCACCCGGACATGCTGTGGGCAGTGTTGGCAGTGGTGGGGTGGTGAGCGGTGATAGCCTGCAGACACCACTGGCAGCATTGGCAGCAGCCAATCTCAGGGGTGCAATGATAATCTTAGGGAGTGCACATATACCCGCATGCACCCCCTACGCTTTGCCAGTGGACATACTTGTAGAAACCCTTCTTATTACCATTCACATCCCAGAACTTGAACTGAGTTTTGGCCTTTTTGATTTCATCCCTCCATGCCCGAGCAAGATTCTTATACTCCTCCCTAGTCATTTGTCCAAGCTTCCACTTCTTGCAAGCTTTCTTTTTGTGTTTTAGCTCACTGAAGAGTTCTCTGCTAAGCCAAATTGGTCACCTGCCATATTTGCTATTCTCTGAGCAGTCATACAGCTCTTTTACATACAGGAGGAGTGCGATTCCTCCTCTTCTCCCCTGCCTGTTATTCCTGAATAGTTTATACCCATCCATGACAGAGCTCCAGTCATGCGAGCTATCCCACGAAGTCTCTGTTATTCCATAGATGCTAGGGTCGGAAGGGACCTCAACAGATCACCAAGTCCAACCTCCTGCCCTGGGCAAGAAAGAGTGCTGCAGTCAGATAACCCCAGCCAGATGCCTATGCAGCCTTCTCTTGAAGATCCCCAAGGTAGGAGAGAGCACCACCTCCCTTGGAAGCCCATTTCAAGTTTTGGCCACTCTTACCGTAAAGAACTTTTTCCTGATGTCTAGCCTAAATCTGCTCTCTGTCAGTTTGTGACCATTGCTCCTGGTTACCCGAAGAGGTGCCCTGGTGAACAGAACATCTCTGGTTTCTTGCTTTGCTCCCGTAATGAATTTGTAGGCGGCTACAAGATCACCTCTCAGCCTTCTCTTGCGGAGGCTGAAGAGGTCCAGGTCCCTTAGTCTCTCCTCGCAGGGCTTGGCCCGTAAACCCTTAGCCATACGAGTGGCCCTCTTCTGAACCCTCTCGAGGTTGTCTACATCCTTCTTAAAGTATGGCGCCTAGAACTGGACGCAGTACTCCAACTGCGGTCTGACCAATGTCGCATAGAGGGTAAGTATCACCTCTTTGATTCTATTTGTCATGCATCTCCCAGCTGGCACTGGGAGACAAGAATGTCTCAGCACTGGCCCCATGACCGTGGAGCTGGCACTGAGAGATAAGGTTCTCCCAGCCCTGCCCCTGCAGTCATGGAGCAGAGGCTGGGAGCTCCCAGGCAGGGGGACATTGTCCCTGCCCAGGCTTCAGTGGCAGAGCCTGCCCTAGCACCAGATAACTCCTGGGGGCAGGGAGCAATGTCCCAGCCCCCACCAGGTGACAGCTGTCTCCTGGCCCCTGGGTTAGCACCCAGAGGCAGCCTAGGTCTCCTACTGACTTCTACAGGGGCCCATTGCAGGGCCACAGGGAGCGGAAGCAGTCTGCTACTAAGAGCAACAAATCTGCTTCCACATCTCTGCACATATAGACATATGCCTGGGAGAGTTTACTCCCAAGTAGTTTACTTGAGAGTAAACTCCTGGATTATTTGCATGGGTAGATGTACCCATTTATTCCATATTATATCCTCCTCTGTCTCCTCAGGTGCTTTTAGAGAGGAATGAGTAAAGGTAAGAATATCTAAGGAAGGTTACCTCAACATAAGGGTGCTAGGGCACAGCCTTAGTTTATAATAGTTACTCCTTCCCAGCTGCACAAAGCAGGCAGAAAGCCAGGTAGATGGGATTTCTTTCAGCTCCTTTGGCATCCTTTGCCCCTCCCAAGGTTTGGGCCTTGGGTGTATAACTGATAGCACTGGGAGCATAGGCTCTGCATTGAGCCCAGAGTCCAGAGTATGAGACAGAGCAGACATGAGAAAGAAGGAAAAAGGGAAAGATGGATGGATAAATGGTATGGAGATAGACAAAATGACTCCAAGCTGGAAAGAGAAGTAATGAATGGGTTAAAATGATGGCCAGAGACGTAAAGCATGAAGAGACATACAACTTTAGGTTACCAAATTTTATTTAATTTTTTGCTCTTGTATTTCACAGCCTTTCTTTGGCAGACAGCCTATAGCTAGCAGATGTCCTATATCAGGCTATATCTCTGGCAGGCAGCCTGTATAGGTTTGGTGATGAAAGAAGGGCTGGTTATTTTGAGCATTTTTATTAACACTGCTGACTGCTCTAAATTCTGTAGTTAAATAATTGTCCCTATAGAAAAGAGAAAGTAATAGGGATGGAACTACTGCAAAAAAATTAACAGGGTTTCTGTAGAAGTCACCTAAAACCCTTTAGAATTTAATAGACAACTAGAACCAGGAATTTTGAATCATCTTTGGGTGTTCTGGAGCAAAGATGTGATTCTTTATACATTCTGAAAAAGCACAAGCTGAGTTAAACTGGATAGAAGGTGCACATTGTTACCAGCCAGGGCTTTTACTTGGTGACACAGACTGTCAAGCTACATAATGAATTCACACTTGCATCTGGCCATCTTTCTAAAGCAGAGCTTTCCAAACTTTTCATGTTGGTGACACACTTTTTAGACATGCATCATTTCGCGACACAGTAATTCAGTTCCGGGGGAGGGGCCAAGGGAAGCAGACGCGAGTAAGGGAGCTCCGCGGTGCCCTACCGCAAAATTTTCTGCATTTCGTGCGACACACCTACACACTGCTGCCAACACACTAATGTGTCGCGGCACACAGTTTGGAAAGCTCTGTTCTAAAGGCTGTGCTGTGCTCTAGGTTACTCCCAACATGTTGATCTCACTGCAGGTTTGACTGGATGAGGTTCTCTGGCCTCTGTTCTGCAGGATTCAGCCTCGATTATTCTCCAAGTTTTGGAATCTAGTCATATATACACAGCAGTCGGGAAGTGTGACTGTGGCACCATGTTGGCATATCTCTGTGTAGCTCAGGAACCAATGGCACTGAAGCCACAGAAGCACAGATGTCAGCATGACACTTATGGGCTCACCTGGGACCCTGGGTATTTGTTTGGGTGGCTAGTACATGCCAAAGTCTGTGCTGCCACTCCATAAAGCTTTTCCAGCTGAAAAAGAAGACCGAGAAAATAATTTCAGTTTCACCTGAATGCACACAAAGCCTTGAGCACACAAGGGCCTGCTGGCTCTGATTTTGTTTGGAAAACTGTCTCTTGCAAAAATGTTCTGAGGTTGCCAACTTTGCCCAGGTATAAGCATACGCATCTGTGGGCAGCATGTCCCCTGTAGCAGAGGAACCTGTAGCAGAGGAACCTGCCAGTAATTCTTCTCCCCAACCCTTTCCCATCCCCCGTTCAGTTTTTATAGTGCTTAGGGACACTCTAGCTCTTAACACAAGTATGACCTTGGGTCTGAGCAAAGGGGAGAGCAGTCAGTAAGGGAGGGGCAAAGACAGGCAAAGGAAAAACTATGGAGAGAAGGGACATCACAGCAGAGAGAAGAGGATGGACTGCTTGCTTTGGCAGCAGTGCTCTGCTGACTTGCATTACCCATGGCCTACCCCCTTGCTGGCTGCTGATTAGCCTTTCAGAGCTTTTGCCTCTTGTGGTTGCTCTGCCCACATGCTGGGTAGCAGGCTGGAGGCTTCCTGATACCTTTGTTACCAGCTTCCTAGTCAATTAAACAAAAGGCCAAATCCTGCAAACCCTTCCTCTCACAACCAGTTCCAGTGATTTCAAGGAAAGTTAAGATGACTGGCATGAGACAGGGTATGGCCCAATGTTCATACTTTAGCCTAGGGGTTTAAACCTACAGCTTGGGGGCTAGATGCATCTCACAGAACTATTTGATCTAGCCCACAGATGTGGGGCATCAGTGGTGTTTTGTGGCGGAGAAGCCCTGGCAGCAGTTGCCTTTCCATGCTGCCATGGAGGGAGGCGCCAGCTGCAGGAGCTTTCCCTGTGCCACCTTTGGGAAAGTGAGGTGCAGTGGTGGCTGAGTCCAAACATCTGCCTGCCCACCTGCTTCTGATCTGAACTAGGTCACTCCAGCCCACAGCCTAAAAAAATTGCTGACTGCTGATTTAGTCTACATCAGAAACAGCCTGGCTTCAATACAGTTTTGACCAGGCAAACCTCTATGGAAAAATCCTATGAAATTGATTAGTGAAAGATAGTGAAAGGTAGATCTCTTAAATGATCCTTTGGAGATTAATAGATAATGATATTTCAACTATACAATTCTATCGGGCTCTGTAACACATCTATTAAAAAGATACACACTGTCTGTTCAACACAATGGCTTTGTGGTATACTTTCCTTTTTAATTTCTATAGGGCCCCTGGGTTTCATTCCTATTTGATTATAAGAGATTTTTCCCATAAGGATCTTATGTTTGTAACTTGCTTAAAAATAATAATAAAAACCTCTTCTGATTTCTGTGAAAGAAATGGGAAATTTATTGACATTTGATTATTCCTCATTAAAATTAATGTGACATGCCAGGACATTTTTTACATTAAGACTCTCCCTAACTTTGGCATCATTTGTGGCACCATTTTAGGGCAAGCATTACTGATAGAAAAATCATAGTTGCTTCTCTTGTGTCTGGAAGCTCCTGTGCTCTGTTTCATTGCTGCAGTGCTGTCAGATAAAGAGCTAGAACAGTTTGCCTACAGTAAGCCAACCTTTTCAGTTAATCTTATGTGCCTGTGAAAATGCTTTCTTCCCTTTGACTTATTATAAATTAATGGATCCACCTCAGCTAGTTTTACGTGAATGAGAACAGGAAGTGCCTGGCATCTTTCAAGGATATCAATAAGCAAATTGTACATGACTTCCCATGTATTATGTGCAGACGTCTAATACTGAGGTCAAAGAACATGTGTGTTTCAGTGCTATTTTGTTATCTAGACTGATCTAGACTGTTTTCCAGTGTGATGTTAAAGTGCTAAAGGAATATTATACAGTTCTCCTACACTCAAAAATATCTGAAGGGTTATTTAATCAAAATCACTGCATTCCTTTGTTCTTTTCTTTTTTTTTAACAAAAGATATAGAGATAGTCTAATTAAGGGTGATTTATTATACAATTATAGCATGGTTTTCTGTTTGCAAATTGTGAAATTTTCATTCTGAAGAAGAATGCATTGCATTTGAAAGCATGTCTTAAGTCTATTCCAAATATGCAGTTGGTCTAGTAAAAAAACATGACCCACAAAAATCCTTGCCTTTCAAACATTTTCATTAACATTTGTCTTATTTGAAAGTGGTAAACACTTTGGGCAAGAAAATGACATCTATGAAGCATCTGCTATTTATAGTTAACAAATACCTTATTTCATTGTGTATAGGTTGACATGGTATATAGGTAGAGCTCTGGCTTTCGAATTTGAAAGGTAAGGATTTTCATAGGCATGGTGCATAAGTCGGGACTGGGCTTGGCATGGTCACAGGGGATGGGGCCACACCAGCTGAGTGCTGAGCCTGTCCTCATCCTCGTCCACATCCCCTGCAAGCAGTGCATCCCCAGCTGAGTGCCAAGCCCAACCCCGCACCCATCCCCTGCAAGCAGTGCTGAGCCCGGCGCCACTTGCAGAGGATCGGGATGGGGATGGGGATGGAGCTTGGCTTGGTACTCAGCTGGTGAAGCCCGACCCCCTGTGAGCAGCATTGCCTGGACTGTATCAGCACTGCTCACAGGGGATGGGGCCACGCCAGCTGAGCACCAAGCCTGGCCCCAGCGTAGTCCCCATCCCTGTCCCCTGCAAGTGGTGCCGTGCTCGCAGGGAATGGGGCTGTACCATCCGAGTGCTGAGCCTGGCCCTGTCTGTTGCAAGTGGCACTGGCAAACGCTGAGCCTGGTGCCACTCCCAGGGGATGGGGATAGGGCTGGGCTTGGCACTCAGCAGGCTCTGCCTCATCCCCTGCAAGTGACACCAAGCTTGGCACTTGGCTGGGGTGGCCCCATTCTCTGTGAGTGCCACTGGTGCAGGCCAGGCAGCCCCACTTGCAGGGGGTGGGGCTGCACCAGCCAAGCACTGAGCCTAGCCCAGCCAAGCCCAGCCCCGTGTCCAATTTTTTAGTGTGGCACAGTGTACAAGTCAAGTTTGATTTTTTAAGACCCAAAAATTGGGCTTCAAAATCCGACTTACACCCTGAAATATGGTACCATTAAGCTAGTAAAAATTCAGCGTCTGCTCTTGAAACTGAATGATTGGTTTTGTATATCACATAGTATGCTTTCTCTTCCCAAACTTTCCTTAAGTACTTGCACCCTTAATGAATCTGTTCAATTTTACTACTTGGTTAAATAAGCCTGGACAAGATCTGCTTTCTGCCAGCCCTGGTACAAACAAAATTTTGTTCAAATTTTGTTATCCATGAAAAGTGAGCAGCTAAGGACACAGTGTGAATACAGCAATACTGAACCCAGATTCAGAACTGGCATGCATATTGCTGAATTTTGTTTCAACTTCTGTTTCACCATTTTGAAGAGACAGTGTTTTGTTTCATCATTTCATTTCATTTCAAAGCAGTGTTCCGTTTCATTTTGTCGAAACTGTTTCGCTGATGATGCTTTTCAATGTTTCGCCCATAGGCTATAATGGGGCATAATGTAAATGCCTATAACTGTGTAATTTCTCGTCTGATTTTGATGAAAATTGCAGGGCTGGTAGCTCCTTCTGAGCGCATGAATCTTACCAAGTTTCAAGGAGATAGGTATAGGGGTTTCTGAGAAACTGCATCTCAAGGTGCTGACAAGCAAAACTTGTGTCACTTGCCAGCAGTGGCAGCCTCCTGTCATCCTGCGCACAGATCTGGGAGCCCACATCCCTGGGAGCACTGTGGGGTTGTGCCAGACTCCTCCTGGGGGTGTGGGCCCTTGGGATGACAGGAGGCTGCAGCCTGGTTACAGGAGGTGGGGGAGAGCCAGGGCTGTTCTCCAAGCGGCTCTGCCAGCCCCATGGAGCTCAGCCTGGCGGCGGGAGGTGGAGCACTCTGGCTCTCCCCCTCCTCCCATTGCCGGGCTGAGCTCCATGGGGCTGGTGGAGCTGGTCAGAGTGCAGCCTGGTGGTGGGAGGTGGGGGAGAGCCATGGCTGTGCTCCGAGCAGCTCTGCCAGCCCCATGGCTGCGCTCCGAGCAGCTCTGCCAGCCCCATGGAGCTCAGCTCAGCAGTGGGAGGCGGTAGAGAGCCACTGGTCAGGGCTGTGCTTGGAGCCAGGGCTGAGCTTGGAGTGGCTCCACCACTGGCTCTCCCCCACCTCCCACCATCGGGCTAAGCTCCATAGGGTTGGTGGAGCCACTCAGAGCGCAGCCCTGGCTCTCCCCCCCCTCCCACCACCGGGCTGCTTCAAAACTCGAAATGTTTTGAAACTTTCAAAATGTTTCGAGTGCCCTCATTTCATTTTGAAGCTGTCTTGAATCCTTCTGTTTTGCTTCAATTTCGGTGTTTCAAAATCAAAATGTGTTGAAACAGCTTTGAAACAAAACACTCCTTGAAATTTAGCACAGACCTAATGAATATATTGTTCATGAAAGCCACCAGCCTCAAAGAACTACTCAGCTGAAGTCCTTTGCTTATTAACCACCAGAGGGACAGACAGCAGAGGCAGCAGCAGTGCACGCTTCCACTAGAATGTCTGTACAGCAGAATGCAGCACTATGCAGAGAAACTTAGGGACACTCTACAACTGCTAGAAGCAATACAGCCTTGATAACATGGCACTGCACCCAGCCTGATTAGCTCTGCTGAGAAGTGGGGCTAATCTTACCTCCGTGTTGTGTTATACTACTGCTGCTATTCTGTTCACAGGTCCAGAGTGAGCATGTGCAGTGCAGAGCTAGCCTGGGTATCTTAATGGAAAAACCTTGTACTGTGGAGAAGGCAGTATGTGAGCTCACTGCAGTCATCCCTGCAGCGTACTGCATTGTGGCATGTGGACATCCACTTAGCACCCCTGTCAGAACGCTTCAGCCATAGCTGAAAGGAGCATCAGTAAGGGACAGGTAATTCATTTCTTCTGCACCTTAGGTGGTTGAATCAAAATGCCCCCAAATCAGCCCTACCTCCTTGTTGGACATATTCTATACATAAGATAACAGATAGAATTATAGAAAATTAGGGTTGGAAGGGACCTCAGGAGGTCATCTAGTCCAACCCCCTGCAGGACCATCCCCAACAATATCTTCCCAGTGGAGGCTTTGTCTAGTCTGGTCTTAAAAACCTCTAAGGATGGAGATTCCACCTCTCTGGGTAACCTGTTCCAATGATTTACTATGTTCCTTGTGAGAGAGTTTTTTCCTAATATCTAACCTAAACTTCCCTTGCTGCAACTTGAGACTGTTACTCCTTGTCTGTCATCTGCCATCACTGAAAACAGTCTTGCTCCATCCTCTTTGGAACCACTCTTCAGGTAACTGAAGGCTTCTGTTAAATCCCCTCTCAGTTTTCTCTTGTCCAGACTAAATAAACCCAGTTCCCTCAGTCTCTCCACAGCAGTCATGTTCCCCAGCCCCTAGCCATTTTTTTTGCCCTCTGCTGGAATCTCTCCATTTTGTCCATATCCTTTCTGTAGTGGGGGCTCCAAAACTGGTCATGGTACTCCAGATGTGGGCTCACCACTGTCAAATAAAGGGGAATAATCACTTCCCTTGATCTGCTGGCAACACTCCTATTAATGTAGCCCAGTATGCCATTAGCCTTCTTCTCAACAAGGGCACACTGTTGGCTTATATTCAGCTCAGTGTTCACTGTAACACCCAGGTCCTTTTCTGCAGAGCTGTTGCTTAGCCAGTCAGTCCCCTGTTTGTACCAGTGTACGGGATTGTTCCATCTTTTGGTCCAATCCTCCAATTTGTTAAGGTCTCTGAATCCTAGCCCTACCCTCCAGCATATCTACTACTCCCCACAGCTTGGTGGCATCTGCAAATTTGCTGAGGGTGCACTCCATCCCACCTTCCAGATCATTGATGGCTATAGAGTAACTAGCCAATTGTCCATCAGGAATGATGGGGGGGGCGGAGGGGGGATGGAGCACTGCCACCCACCACCCCGCACCGCTGCTGCCTCTAGAGCTCTGTCCGCTCCGTCCCCACAATCATGGCAGCACTCTGTGCCACCACTGCCTCCTGTCTGGAATGCTCTTGGAGCACTCTGATTGGTTGTTTCAGTCGGCATTGTGATTGGCTATGGAGACAACCAATCAGAGTGCAAATAAAATGTTATGGACAGGCAGACAGATAGACTAAGGCTTTTATTATATTAGAATGGCTATAGAGCAAACTGCCTCTCTGTTCAGTTTCTAGCCCCTAAGGGAAAGTATATATACAGCACTTCCACAGAATTCTTAAGAGGGTAGCCTGACCCACACACATCAAACATGGGAACAAGGTGGTAATGTTTTTTCTGGGAGTGACCCCTGCTTCATACCCATTCTTCTATGCCCTGTGTACACTGAAGTCACCTAGATGTACCCTGTTAATGCCCTGTGAGTTCTCAACTCAGATCTTGATCAGTCCTTCCCTTTGGGACCTATAAGCAAGGACCTTTTCCAAACAAAGTATATTAATTAGCAAAGGGGAAAAAGCATTGCTGGAAAAGTATTCCATGACAGCTGTGAATCTAAATGCATGCCTGTATCAGACAGCCTAACTGTCCCATGTTGCTGACCTGGGAAAGCCAGCTTCTCCAGATACCCTCAGTGAGTTTCTGGAACTGCTTTTAGTCTGGTTCCCACTGCATCCTTCAAAGGAGAGTCCTTTTAAGTCTTGCCAAGGGCCTTTGTCAGTCAGTCAGTGTGAATATTTCCACCTGCAGGCCAAGCCAGTCTCTGCTGCTTGTAGGTGTTATAAGGATTAAGGCCCTTCCTGACTGACCCTCAGCCTAGTGGTGGCAGCAGGGTGCGACCTAAAATATGTCACCTGGGTTTCCTGATTGCTGTTTCTTCTCACCTGCCACAATTTTGATGTTATAGTACTGGGAGCCAGTTCCTCCATAGGTGACCTTCCTGGCCCAACATCCTGGCTTCTTTGTGGGGCTCCAAATCTCTCCTTTACCCCACCCTGGTAGAGAATCCAAGTGTCTCTTCAGAGGCACTGAGGAAGGTGGCCTTCAGGGCACCCTACATGTCACTGACATTCTCCCATTGTTGTTGACTGGAATTCACCAAGTTTTCATTGAGGCACTGGGTCCTTGAGTCCTTCAGCATTGATCTTCCATTGGCTTTGATTCTGCTGCAGCTGTTGTTTGAGAGCCAGTTTGAATGACATAACCAAGCGGATGAGTCAGTGATCAGTCCAGCAATCATCTGTTCCCAATATGGCTCAGGTAATGCAGACATCTTTATGATCCCAGACACAAATAAAATAGTCAATGAGGTGCCATTGCTCAGATTATGGGTATTGCCATGATGTCTTGCAGCTGTTTTTCTGGAAGAACAGGGTGTTGGTGATGATGAGCCTATGTTCTGATCATTTGGTGAAGAGAAGGATGTCATTAGAGTTGACCTTTCCTACCTCTTCCTTGTTGATGGTTCTGTTCCAGAGGTTAAAATCCCTTCTGACTCTGGCATTGAAATTACAGAGTAAAATAAATCTGTCTCCCACTCAAAACATCAGAAAGCACTTGGTCAAGGTTGGCATAGAATTCCTCCTTGGTTTCATCTGCAGTATCAAGAATCATGTAATACATACTGATAACAGTGGGATATTGGCTCCCCACCAGTTTAAGATGGACAGTCATGAGCAGGGATCCAGGTTTTCTGTTGCCCATGAAAAAACAGAATAGACAGCAGATTTTACCTTTTGCCAGAGGAAAACTCAGATTTCTTGTTTACTGAAGAAACCCATGGATTTTCCAGTTTTGCAATGAGCTGGCAGAGTTCCAGCCTGCAGGAAGCTGGAAGGGAGCAGGAGGAGGGTGGTGACACGGGGCACCACGTGCATCTACCTGCACATGGCCCCAGGTAGCCTGAGAGCAGCTTCCGCAGGTGATTGGGAGGAAGAGGGGAATTGAGGCCCCCATGGGGAGGGAGAGAGTTGGGCAGGCCTGGGGCTGGGGCTGCTGCCCAGCTGGTGGGGGTGGGCCTAGGGGCCTGGGGCTGCAACACACAGCTGTAGAGCCCCATTGGGGAGCAGGATGGGGCCTGGGCAGCTTGTTGGGGTGGGGGGTGACTGACTCCCCACCTTGGCATGCACTCCCAAGGGGGCAGGAGGGAACCTGTGCCCCCCAGATCTGTGCATAGGGCACGGGCTGTGGGTGTGGGCTCCCGCCCTGCTGTCCTTTCCCGGGGCCTCCACTCCAGAGGGTAGGGAATGATTGCACGCAGACCTGGACAGGCTGGATAAGTGGGCAGCACACAATAGGATGCAGTACAACAAGGACAAATGCAGAATGCTGCACCTAGGGCATAAAAATATCCAGCACACCTACTGGCTGGGGAATGACCCTCTCAGCAGCACAAAAGCAGAAAGGGATCTTGGAGTCATAGTGGATTCCAAGATGAACATGAATCGTCAGTGTGACAAAATCCATGACAAAATGGTTGTGGGGCTGGCACTGGGAGATTCTTGTCTCCCAGCCTCAGTTCTGTGGTTGTGCAGCTGGCGCTGGGAAATAAGGATCTCCCAGCCCCATGATTGTGGAGCAGAGCGACTTTGTCCCTGCCCAGGCTCTGGTAGCGGAGCCCACTCCAGCAGCAGGCAGCTCTCAGCAGCAGGGATTAATCTCCCATCCCATGCTGCCTGGCTGACCAGGATCACATTTCCTCCTGGTCAGGTGTCTACACATGCACTACTGCGGAGTAAGTAATCTTGAGTAAATTTGCTACTTTTAATTGCAGATAACAAATTTACGAGTAAGTTAGAGCCAATTACTGAGCAGTAAGCATCTACACGTGTAGATGTGGATGCTTACTGCACAATAATTAGCTCTATTGCACAGTAAAGCATCTTGCGTAGCGATACTCAGTGTGTGCTTTTTGTGAATTATCTGGTTTGGGTTACTGTTGGACAAAAGTTGCTATGTATAGTGCTGGTCTGACTTACCAGGGCAGTTCCTGTGTCCCTAGTTTCTCATTGGCCAAGTCTACATAGGAAACATATTGTGCTTCAGAGTAGCATCCTCAAACATATTGCTCTGTTTCCTAAAGGAAAAGCAGTGTAGCCATGCCCATATTGCATTTGGGTGGGCTAACTAGTACTGCTGAACAGCAGTGACAATTAGCCTGCATGTTAATTATCCCACCCATTTCACTGTATAGCTGCAGCAGCAGTGCTTCCTGTTTAGGAAGCAGCCCACCCAGAAAAGCGTCACCTATTTGAAGACACTGCTCTAAAACCCAGTGGGCGCATCTACATGTGTTATTAATTTGACTAAATAAACTCTGGTGCAGCTCACACTGGAGTTTATTGCTCCCAAGTGCCATATTTACATGTGTGCCCAGGACCGCAGCACATTGAGCTGGGTGGGAGCAGCCCCAGCTGGCAGGGAACCCTATGGGTCAGCCTGCCAGCCTGGGGATGCTCCAACCCAGATCAATGCACTGCAGAGGGGCTGGCTGGAGCACCAAGGTGGCACTAAGTAGAGCCAGGTAGCAGGCAACACCCTCATACCCCAGCCAGCCTCATCAGCATCCACACCTGCAGTGCGACAGAGTAAATAACTCCCCCTCAAGGCGGTACTGTGTTGACAAGTACTATCCTACACTGGTATTTATTAGTTTACTGTGGCTTAATAGATAGTGACACTTTATTGTGGAGCTAATTAGGCAATCTGCAGTAAACATCTTGTGTGGATGTGCCCAGTGTGTTTAGTGTAGGG
>NW_005841994.1:1143634-1166151 GCF_000455745.1 Alligator sinensis
GGAGCAGTCTGTTCAATAGGATCATAGATTTGCTCTTGCAGGTTCTTCATCAGTGTCATACCTCCCACTGGGTCATACTCCCTAGTTGGGACCTAGCACCTGCCTTCCCACCTACCTCTGATCCAAACTAGGTCACATGGTCAATGTGTTTAAATATTGCTGTGGTTCAGACACTTGTGCTCAAGAAACCTGCTGAAGAGTCTTTCACTCCAGCAGCACAGAAGAGCTTTGACATAGGAACGTAGACCAGCAGGGGCTTATTTCCACCTAGCACCATCTTTTACAAATGGCTCTGCCACATGCTGCCAACCAACCGTGCCTCTTACAAGATTCAGGATAAATTAACAGCATCCACAAGAAAGAAAGAGCTGCCATTGGTCAACAGATGCTGTAATAAATGAAGAGCTAGGTCTCTTGGAAAGCCTCTGGGAAAAGATCAGAAGGGAGAGCAGCAGGGGTGATGTCAAAGTGGATGCTTGCCATAGGCCACCAAACCAGGAGAAAGAGGTGGATAATGTGTTCTTTAAGCAACTGGCATATGTTCTAAATCACAGGACCTGGTTCTCGTGGTTAACTTTGACTCCTGGAACATCTGCTGGGAGGAAAACACAGCAGTGTGAAAACAATCCAGCAAGTTCTTGGTATGTATTGGGGGCAGCTTCTTGGTACAAGTGGTGGAGATGCCCACTAGGGGGAAGCTCTTTTCAACTTGCTGATCATAAAGAGGGAGAAATTGGTTGAGAATGTGAAGGTGGAAGGCAACTTGGGTGACGGTGACCATGAAATGAGAAGAGTTCAAGATCCTAAGGGAGTAAAGAAAGGAAAGCAGCACTATAAAAATACTGGTCTGCAGAAAAACAGATTTGAACAAATTCAGGGGACTGGTGGGCAGGGTCATCAAAGAGGCCAAGTCTGAGGGGAAAGGGAGTGCAGGATAACTGGCTGTATTTTAAAGAGGCCATTTTAAGGGCACAGGAGCAAACTATCTCAATGAAAGGGAAGAATAGGAAGTATAACAGGAGACCAGTCTAATTAAACAGTGATCCCTCCAATGAGATGAACTCGGAAAGGAATCCTATAAAAAGTGGAATCAGTCATATTACTAGGAAAGAGTAAAAGTGCATTGCATGAGCATGCAGGGATTTGTGAGAGAAATTGTCCGTTCAGGCTCCCAATCTGGTAAGGGAACACCTGCGGACTCTCCTGACCTGAACGGGGCTCATATCCCAGCTGAGACTCCAATAAGTGGGAGAGGAGGGTGTGGTCTTTTCAGTTTATTCGGCCGAAGGTCCCCTGTCCTCATAAGGGCAGAGAGACCCTGACTGTAACTCAACACATATATTTATAAACTTTGGTTACACAAGCCTTTCCCATAACGCAGGCACAAAACTCAGCGGAAAATTACTAAGATGGCATGACTTTGCTCACCCCACATAGTTGGGCCCAATCACCTTGCTTGTCCGCCTAGATTGACAGACCAGTGGCAATCTTAGTGCAAGGTTGCATCAGCCAGCATTGATCAAAGGTCATACAGAGGTCACATTAATTTTCTAACAATATTTTCTAACAGAGTAAAGCAAGGCAGCCAAGGCATGATTTGAGATACAACCAGCAATGAATGTAAAAGGAGTTATAATCCTGTTGATGTTATCTGTGTTCTATATAACCTCATGTGCTGCTTATCTGCATATCTCAATTGGTATACTAGTGTTGGAGTGACATTATAGCCAGGATGATCCAGGAAATATGTGAGAAGCAAGGATTTTTTTGAGGAAGATCTTTTATTAGACCAACTGCATGGTTCGGATAGACTTAGACAAGTTGTCAAATGCAGTGTATTCTTCTTCATGTCTGTGGAAAAAACAGGCATGGCAAGGAATCCATGAATCCTTATGGGCTTGTTATGGGTGTGTTAATTGTTGTAACAGTGGAGATGAGGCTTTGTATCTATTATTAAGGCAAGGTTGTGTCTCATTTGATGTCTGTTCACCAGAAGGGAGTTTGCTTCTGATGATGACTTCGCCAAGGTTAGAGGATTGTTTGAAAATGAGGGGTGGGGGCTAAGAATATTTCTCTCAAAGTTTTTTTTTACTGTAGGCTGTAATTGTTTGATGATTCTTTTTGTTGATTCAAATGTGGGGTGGTGGGTGACCATCAAGGGTATGCAGTCATGGGTGGTGGGGAGAGGTCCTTTTTGTATTCTAGCAGGTTAAGGTGAGATATTTGAGTGGCTCTTTCAAAGGTATGGTCTATTTTTATGCTTTACTATCCTTGTATAAAGTGTTGAAGTGACGTTATAGCCATGATGGTCCAAGAAATATGTGAGAGGCAAGGATTTTTGTGGGAAATATCTTTGATTAGACCAATTGGAGTTCTGTCCCAACCATGTAGTTGGTCCAATTAAGGACATCACCCATAAGAACTCTTGCCTCTTGTATAAAGGTTGATTTCAGGTTGGCAAAGTGGGTGTTGCAGTTATTCTCATCAAAAGCGATACAGTGGTATCTGAGGGCCTGACTATAGATTGCAGATTTTTGGTGTGTTTGGGAGGTGTAAGAGAGTCACTTACCCTGCGTCTTGATTAAGGCCAGTCAGCACTGTGTCCAAGGTTTCTAGACAGTTTATTCTACATGGGATAGCCTTGTTCCCACAATAAAATAAAAAATAGCAAACCAAGCAAGCATTCCAACAGCTAAAAAATAAAGAAACACATGTAAAACTGGTGGTCTTTCTTCAGACCTTAGAACAAGTGAGACAGGCTCTGTGCTTCTTCCTAGACGCACCATCTCCTCTCCTCTCCCCCTTGCTCTCTCTCTGTAGCTCCACCTTCATTTACTGATCAATTACAGCTAACCTCCAGGCTTTCAGCCAGGCAGACTCTTAACTGGTGACTATCTGTAGCTGGATCTCAGCCCCCTGCAAGCTGAGCACCTCCTTACAGGATGATTGCTGGTTTTGTGGATGTAAATACTGTGGTCTGTCGATTTGTTTATACTGTGGTTTGTCGGGTGCCATCCCAGATGTGGATCATGGTATGTAGAAAGTTGATATTACTGTAGGAACATTCCAGACATAATTGGATTGAGATGTTAAACCTGTGGTAGAAACCAATATGCGAGTCCAGGCATTCGGTCCAGATGACAGAGGTATCATCTATGTAAGAAAGAGTGCAGGTTTGGTGGTGCAGTTTTCTAATAATGCCTCCTTCAGGTGGCCCATGAGGAGGTTAGCATATTTGGGCACCATCTTCATGCCCACAGTTGTGCCCATGGTTTGGAGGACATGCCAGTTGTTGAAAGTGATATTGGGGGGTGAAAATGAAGTGGATGATTTGTGCAACATGGTGTCACAAATCTGAGTGTAATCCATGCTCTTATAAATGTAGCAGCATTAAAAATGGACCCACCTGAAGGGATAGAAAGGGCTGCCCCATGGGCGACCGGTGCTGCCTTAGTGAGGGGGACATGTGCCCCACCTGCAACTAGTCCTGCCAATGGTGGGGGAGTCCCCCCGTGGCCAATCTCATCAACTGGGGGGGAGGTCTGTCCCCCCAGGTGATCTCACAACAACCAATTGCTGTGGCTGATCGCTGCGCTCACTGCAGCCACTTCCAGGAGCGGCTGTGGCCACTTCTGGGAGCAAGTGCTGGCCGATCGCTGCAGCTGCTCCCAGAAGCAGCCACAGCCACTCCTAAAAGCAGTTGCAGTGAGCTTATCAATTGGCCGGTGCTTTCAGGGGAGGCACCGGTGCTCCCACCTGCCCTCCCTTCTCACCGCCTAAGCAGTGAGTGCGACCATCAGGGGCTGCACCAGTGCTCTCGGGGGGTGCATGCGCATCCCCATGCACCCCCTACACGTCACCACTTGGCTGCCCTGCAGAGAGACAGAGTGTGCAGAGACAGAGAGTTTGTCCCATTAGGGTTACTGTTTGCCCTGAGGGCAAGTGAAGCTGCTCTGGAGGCAGCCCACTTTGGAGTGGGAGGAGTGATGTAACCCCAGCAAGGTTTAAATAGAGGAACATTAGCAAAAGCCCGGGAAGAGTCCTAGCCTGCAATTGGCTGAGACAGCTTGTTTAAAAGGGAGGAGCAGTTTTTCCTGGGGAGGAGAACAAAGGGATGGGAGAAGGACAGAGAGACAGACTGGAGGCCAGGAAAAGGACCTCACCACAGCTGTCCCTCAGTGAGCCCCTGTCAGAGCCCTGAAGAGGTGGCAGCTAGAGGCTGCACCCAGGAGTGATGCATTGTGTCCCTTCTTCCCTTCCCTCTTGGAGCCCAAGCACAATAGTGGACCTGCCTGTCAGGAGACTCCAAGCCCAGGAAGACCCTGCTACAATCCCCTGTGTGACGTGGGTGAGCACATGAGGGGAGGGGGACATAGGACCAGGGGGAGACTGCCCTGGTTTGCTCCATGAGTGAGAAGACACGTGGGGGAGGGACAGGTTCAGGGTGCCAGAGGGAGCACTGGGCTAGACGGGCAGGGACTGCTTCAGCCACCAGAAGCCCCAGGACAGGCAGGGCCCAGGGAAGGGCTGCATTTTCTAGGTGCTGTGAAGATGTGCTGGGCAGGGGAACTGCTACAACCTGCAACCCAGACACCGTTCCCTGCTGTACCAGAGGATGGGGCTCTGGGCAGGAATTAGCTCTCCTGCAGGGATTATAGGGGAGGAGCCACCACCTGCCACACAGACCCCTGAGGCTTGTGAGATGGACACCAGCAGCAGGGACCACCTGCAGCTCCTGTGCCAGGGGCACAGAAGCAGTCCTGCTCCCTGAGACACGAAGTGAGGGCAGCATACACAGGGTCCTCATAGTTATCCTGGAGCATGCAAGATATAGATTGTGTAAGTAAGTTCTAGATAGCTTATTAGCTGGCGTAGCGATTTATTTATTTGTTGGTTCCTTATTTATCGTGGGTAATTTTTATACCTTCCCCTGGTGTATTAACCTTAAGCCACCATTGTCATCTTATGTTTTTGTAACATTATTGGTTTTATTGTATTAGATATATATTATTTTGTAAATAATTAAATTCTGTAAATAATTTTATAAATGTCTGCAAGATTGTTTTGATTGTCAGGGGAGGCTCTCCACTTGGGGACCCTGCAGCAGCTACCCAGAGAGCTGAGTAGGGCCACTGGCTACTGGGTACCCCAGGGTCCCACTGTTCAGGTGAGGGTATGGGTAGTGTCATGCTCAGGGTTACATAAATATTTCAAGGAGGCAGCTGTGCCTTCTTGGTGTGGGATGTTAGTGTACAGACTGGTAATGTCAGGGTTTACAAGGGCATCAGGCCTGAAGTCTGGAGCGACAACTGGTGGGGTTACAGGGATAACCACAGTTGGAAGCAATGGGGTGGGATCTGAAACAAGGAGTCGGAAATGAAGCTGGAGGACTAACTAGAATAGGTCAGGTAGCAAGATGAAGTCAAGTCAAAGTCTAAACATCAAGCTAAAGGCTTAACTAAAATCAGGGGGTCAGGAAGCAAAATGAAGTTCAAAGTCCAAACACTGAGCCAAAGGATTAACCAGAAATCAGAGAGGCCAGGAAGGGCCAAAGCCTTACAGATTACACCTATGATTACAAGGTTGGCCTTCTCAGGGAGGTGGTTGATGTTCTGGATATTACTAAAGAAGTCTGTTGTGTTTTATAGAAAACTTGCTCTCTGAGTGACTAGTGGTTACCTCAGGATGATTGTTATGAATATGATTTCTAGGGTAGGAGAATAAGATGATCTCTCTAAAATGTTCCTGGGATAGGAGAGTAGAGGATTAATGGAAGCAGTTTTTCGTAAAACTAGTATGGAAAGGATTAGAAAGGATTTTTCAGTTCCAGGGTGAATACTGGTGTGAGGTTCTCCCCATGTTCTCTGTAATGAATGCTTATAAGTAGTCCTCTGCGTATGAGCGCTTGCCCAAGGTATCGACTTTTTCTAGCTAAAAATGTTACTGGGTTTTTTTCCACTGTCGTAATGTACCATGACAAATGACGTAACATGCATATTATGTGGTACGTTTAAGTTTCATTATGGGTTAATATGCTATTACTAGTAAAAGATGCTAGGGGGCACCTCATAACAATTTTATCCTCTTGACTTCCCAGTACTAAATTACAGCAGGGGGCAGTTTAGGAATGTATTTAATGATTTCTTTCTTTCTTTCTTTTTTTTACCTTCCTGCAGCTGGGAACAGGCTCCTCCACCAATGGGGCTGGGGGGGAAAGGGCTGGGGCCAGGCTGGCTGGGTGTGCAGTGCAGCACAGTGCTGTCGGGGGCGGGGGGAAGAGGGGGGAGTAGATGAGCTGGGAGCAGGTCAGGAATGCGGGCATTGGCAGGGCTGGGGGGGCAGGGACTGTGGGTCAGGAAAGCAGGGCACTTACAGTGCTGGGGAGGAGGGGGCTGTGGGTCAGGAGTGAGGGACACCAGCTAGGCTGGAGGGGATGGGAGCTGCAGGTAGGGAAGTGAAGGGCACCAAAAGGGCTGGGTGCTGCAGGATAACTAGGAATGAGAGGCACTGGCATGGCAGTGGGGGTAGGGGGCTTCAGGTTGGGCATGAGGGGTTCTGGTTGAGTAGGGGTCTGCAGGTTGGGAGTGGGGGGCACCAGCAGAACTATTGGGGGGGCAGGGGGCTGTGGGTTGGGAGTGAGGGGCCCAGGTAGGGTTCGGGGGCCAGGGGGTGCCACACACACCTGCCACCAGCCCCCCACGCACTCGTGCCACAACCCCCAGGCCACTACAGGGAGAAAAGTCGCATGCTGTCAGGGGGGCTTGGGTGCTGTGATGCACCAGCTCTGTTATATGTGGCCATTACACCCCAGAGCTAGGGCCACCCCAGCAGAAATGAGGAAGTGAGGGGCACTGGCAGGGCTGGGTGGCACTGGCTTGGCTGTAAAGCACAATCATGTTTTTTGCGTGATTGTTGTATATTGTGCCTCCTTTAGGACTGGAGAGGACCATTTCCTATCCCATCTCAGACCATTACCTTAAGATTCCCTAACAGAACCTGTAAAACCAGTTGAGTGACTCTGGAGTGGTGACCCCCTGTGAATTGCTTGCTCTGTATTAACAATTTTCCAATAAGGCTGCTTTTTGACAGGGGCCTTGGATGAGGTCAGAAAAGTTATTTAAGGTTGGGACCACCTGATCTGGGTCACTTCTTCCTCCTGGGGCTGCTGAAGCCTGAACACTGATTTGGGAGCCAGAGGGGCCTGCTTCCTATGGGGGGGGCACCCCCTGCTCTTCACTGATGAAGCAAACTGAAGCTATGTGAAGGGAAAGCCTCAGGCAGGGCTGTCCTTTGGAGGGCTGAATCGGGGCAACTGTCCCAGGTCCCACACTTTGGGAGGCCCTGTGGAGCCAGATGGAGCATCCGCGGCCCCGCTCCCTGCAGTGTAAAAGGGGTCTCATGGAATCCACCAAGCAGACATGAGGATCAGCACTACAGTTTCACAGGGAGCAATGAGGGGCCCTTTGCAACGCAGACAGACCTTCTCTCTCTAGCAGCTCCCTGTGGCACAGTGAACCCATGGAGCAGCTCATGGACTCTCCCAGAGCTAGTGCCACACCAGCAGGAGCACTGGCAGGGCTGGGGAGCAGGGGATGTGGGTTGGGAGTGAGAGGTACCCCAAAGCATGACAAATCAGTTACCACACTTTGATTGAGCTTTTTTTTTTTTAAATTTAATGCAGAGTCAGACATGGTTTTATCATAGTATGCTGCAGAGTCCAAGGACCCCCAGTCTGCTTTTTGAGGGGAGACATGAAATCTGACAGTGCATTATCCTATCAGCATTTTCACAGTAACCCTATTTGCATGTCAATTCTGGTTTTCTGCAGCTAAAGTTACAGTTTTTTCATCAGCCTGTGTGTTGAGGGAGATCTCCAAATGTGGCTTTCCAGGAGTTTGAACAAACACCAGCCCAGTTAAAAAAAAACCCAACCATTTCCTCTCCTAGAAGCTGACTTCTGTGATGTGACTCTTCTAGGGCCAGCAATATTATTGTTTTCTTATTGCTTACTCCATTAGGAATGGAGGAAGCTCATGCTCCTAGATTTAGCAAGCTGTCCACAGAGACAATTCCCCATTCCTGCATTACCTTCCAGTATGCCAAAGGCCAGTTCCATGATGATTAATTACCCAGAGCTACCTGACTCATACCACATGCACCCAACACTACATTTTGTGGTTCTCTCCCAGAATTGGCAAAAGCCTGCTTAGCTGTGGCTTGCTCTTGGCAAGCCAGGCATTTTACTCTCTCTGTTCAACAGTCAGCCAGCCCCAACATGTCTGAGGTCCCAGGAACATTCCACTTACAAAATTCCCTGCCAGCCCCTGCCTCTGCCCAGG
The DNA here is from genome assembly GCF_000455745.1 of Alligator sinensis. Taxonomy (NCBI): domain Eukaryota; kingdom Metazoa; phylum Chordata; order Crocodylia; family Alligatoridae; genus Alligator; species Alligator sinensis. Next base: position 1,151,974 of record NW_005841994.1, read on the forward strand.
CGTGCGGGTGTGGGGGACCCCCTGCTTGCAGTGAGTGGCCTGCTCTCACCATCCACTGTTCTGGGGCACCCTAAGCCACATGCTAGGGTTTGCTCCCCTAATTTCAAACTGCTTGCCTCTACTGAAGGTCGAGGAACATTTCACTTGCTCTCGACACCATACAGTTGATACATACCCCGCTGCCCCTGATGGTGTGGGGCAGGGAAGCCTAGCTGGCAGTGACTGCCCTTCTCACCATCCACTGTTTTGGGGTGGCCTATGTTTCATGAGGCTGCAGTTTGCTCCTTATTCCCAGGTCCTTATTCCTGGTTCCAGGTTCCTTTTTCAAAGCTAATCTATACCCAATAAAGGCTTCCTATTAATGAATTATATATTCTAAAGAGAGAGAATGTCATTAGCTATGCATATTTACCAAATAATATGTAAATTAATATCTTGCATCAAGTACAGAGCCCTAAATGAAGATCAGATTAGGATGGGGTTATGGGGCAAAATACTTCTTGGGCTACCCCAAACTTCCTGCCGATGCCACCGTGGGGCTGTCCCAAAGAACCCTAATTGCAGTCCTGCCCAGCCCAAAGCACAGTTTGGCCCTGCCGGCCTGCCAGCTGACAGCCCCCATGCCCACTATACTAAGTATATGGACCTGAATAAGGAACTGGCTTTTGGGCTGGGATTATGACTGGAAATCCCCCTTGACCTCCCCCGCCCCCATGACTCTGTGCCACTGGGGACCTCTCCCAAACATCTCTGACCAGAGTCTTGCCTGGCCTTAAGCACTGTTGGTTCATAGTTTCATAGTTTCTAGGGTCGGAAGGGACCTGAACAGATCATCAATTCTGACCCCCTGCCCTGGGCAGGAATGAGTGCTGGGATCATAATAACCCAGCCAGATATTTATCCAACCTCCTCTTGAAGACCCCCAAAGGTAGGGGAGAGCACCATCTCCCTTAGGAGCCCATTCCAGAGCCTAACAACCCTAACCATAAAGTAATGCCTCCTGATATCACACCTGAACCTACTCTCAATCAATCTGTGGCTGTTATTCCTTGTTAGCCCAAGTGTTGACCAGGGGAATAGAGCCTCACTGGGCCTGTGTGAATAGACAACTATTCGATTTGGCTTTGGATTTGGATTTGGCTGATTTGGACTTGGCCAATCTAGTTCGGATATTTGAATCGCTTTTCTGATTCGATTTGGCCAAATTGATTCAGAAAAGATTTGGAAAAGATTTGGCAATTCAGAGACTCAGCCATAGGGTATAATGGGGAATCAATGAAATATCTATAACTTTGTTGTTTTTTGGATGATTCAGATAAAACTTGTAGGGATAATAGCCTCTACTGAGGACATGGAGGCTGTCAAGTTTCAAGGTGATAGGTGGAGGGGTGTCTGAGAAACTGCACCTCAAATCCTGAAAGCAAAACTCATGTCACACATGTGTATTAAGTCACGGTGGTGAACAGACCACAAAGCCTACCAAGTTTCAAGAAGATCGGTGCAGGGGTTTATGAGAAACTGCACCTCAAGCTGCTGATAAGCAAAACTCATGTCATGTGTGTGTGTTAAGTTACAGTGGGGTTAAAACTGCAGGGATGGTAGCTCTTGCTAAGGCCACAAAGCCTGCCAAGTTTAAAGGAGATAGGTGCAGGGGTTTCTGGGAAACTGCACCTCAAACTGCTGACAAGCAAAACGTATGACAGGTGACACTGTGTGTGTGTGTTAAGGCACAGGGCGCTGAAAATCACAGGCCTGCTAGGCCCTGCTGTGGCCACAAAGCCTGCCAGCTGTCAAGGAGATAGGCGCAGGGAGAGCCTGGGTTGTGGGGCCCCGCACCTCTGGCTGCAGGCAGACAAAACTCATGACATGGGTGCTGGTGGGACTGTGTGTGTGTTCAGATGCACTCTTCATGGCACTGGGGCCTCTGCACAACACAGCAGTGTGCCCCCATGAGGTCTGCTCCTCCCCTGCAACCTTGGTCATGTCCACCACTGTAAACAACGGCAGGTAAAAATAACTTAGCTGGCTCAACACCCATAGCACCAGCACCATCAAAGGTAGCCAAATGGAACTGTCACAGAGCCTTTCTTTTTATAAAGGAATTGACAGCAAGAAGTAAAGATGTTGTGTTGGATATATGTTACTTGTGGTGTGTGATGGCTTATCTTGTGTTTTTATGTTTATGTGTTTATTATGAAAAAAATGGAATAGTTAGAAAAATATATCTTAGGAAGCTTTCGGGTTGAAAAACCCTTTGTCAGGCTGAGGAAGTCCCTGCAGTTGGTATGCCTCCTGGTCCTGCATGGAAGGAATAATAAAGAAGCCAGAGGCTGGCCTGGCATGCAATGCAGGCAAGAAAGCCAGTCAGTGAAAATGGAAATGGAGGCATCAGGGGGTGAGGGACAGGCTGGGGTGGGGGTGGGAAATGGGGATATAGCAGCTCAGGTAAAAGTGCAGAGGTACCTGGGGAGTCAGATGTCCAGCAGGTTGCAGCGTGTCAGAATTCCACTGTCTAATCTATATTGAGTCCCTTTCACCCCACTGTGGCTTAACACACACATGTGACATGAGTTTTGCTTTCAGGATTTGAGGTGCAGTTTCCCAGAAACCCCTGCACCTATCATCTTGAACCTTGGCAGGCTTCATGCCCTCAGCAGAGACTACCATTCCTGCAAGTTTCATCCAAAGCAGCCAAAAAACAACAAAGTTATAGATATTTCATTGATTCCCCATTATACCCTCTGGCCGAATCTTCAAATCACCGAATCTTTCCCGAATCGATTCAGAAGCTCCGAATCAATTCAGAAAGCCTAAAGTTTCTAGCAATTTGATTCAGATTCATAGACTCAGCCTCCAAATCTCCCAAATCATCTCTGAAGCTGAATCGTGATCTGAAGCTTTGCACAGCCGTAAGCCTCACCTATTTTCTGCTGGTCCCCCCGGTGAGTTTATAGACGACCACCAAATCCCCCCTCAGCCTTCTCTTGTGGAGGCTGAATAGGTTCAGGCCCTTTAGTCTGTCTTCATAAGGCCTGGCCTGCTGGCCCCTGACCATGCAAGTGGCCCCACTCTGGACCCTCTCAAAGTTAGCCACATCCCTCTTGAAGTGCGGCGCCCAGAACTGGATGTAGTACTCCAACTGTGGCCTGACCAGCATTGCAAAGAGGAAAGTATCCCCTCCCTGGACCTGCTTGTGATGCATCTGTAGATGTACGACAAGGTGTGGTTAGCCTTACTGACTTCTTCCTTGCATTGGCAGCTCATGTCCATCCTGGAGTCAACAATGACTCCAAGATCCCTTTCAGCCACTGTGTTGTTGAGAGGGGTGTTCCCCAGCCTATAGGTATGTTGCAGGTTCCTTCTCCCTAGATACAGTACCTTGCACTCATCTGCATTGAATTCCATTCTATTCTCATCTGCCCACCTCTGTAACCTGTCTAGATCTAGTTGGATTCTGTCCCTCCCCCCCAGTGTGTCCACTTCTCCCCACACCTTTGTGTCATCAGCAAAGTCGCTGATAAAGATGTCTCTGATAAAGATGTTGAATAGCACAGGCCCGAGGACCAAGCCCTGGGGAACTCCACTGCCCACATCCCTCCAGGTCGAAAACAATCCATCCACCACCACTGTCTGGGTGTGACCACTGAGCCAATTTGCCACCCATCTGACTGTGTAGGCATCAATGCCTCAGTCCTAGTTTTTTTATGAGCATGGGGTGAGAAACAGTGTCAAAGGCCTTCTTGAAGTCCAGGTAGACGACATCCACCTCAACGCCTGCATCCAAGGACTTTGTGACTTGGCTGTAAAAGGAAACAAGGTTAGTCAGGCACAATCTGCCCACAATGAACCCGTGTTGGTTGCCCCTGAGCATTACCTCCCTTGCTGGGCCCCTGCAGATGTGCTCCTTGATAATTTTCTCCAAGGTCTTCCCAAGGACCGAGGTGAGATTAACTGGCCTATAATTAACCGGGTCCTTCTTTCTCCCCTTCTTGTAAATGGTGACCACATTGGCCCTTTTCCAGTCCTCTGGGACCTGACCAGAGCACCACGAGCGCTCATATAGCCATGCCAGGGGCCCTGCTATGACCTCTGCCAATTCCCTCAATACCCTCGGGTGAAGAGCATCTGGACCTGCTAATTTAAACACGTCCAACCCCTCCAGAAGTTCCTTAACTAGATCATCCCTGACCCTAGGCATGGCAGCGTGTCCCCTGAGTCTGTCTGTAATCCTAGTGGGGGAGTTGTCCCAGTCCCTGCTCAGAACTATGGGGGCAAACAACTTGTTGAAGAGATCAGCTTTTTCCTTTGCTGCAATCACCAGATTGCCAAGCTTGTCCTGTAGGGGCCCCACCTTACCTAGTGCCTTCTTCTTACTCCCTATGTATTTGAAAAAGGACTTTTTGTTACCTGCTGCTGGCTCCTATGTCCATATCGGAATTTGGAGACCAATAAGCAGCGGCCATTGCCCGCCCCTGGCGGTGAGCCTGAAGTTAGACTATGCTAAGCCTCAATATCTTATTGGTTGGCATTAGGCAGGATGTATGGAAGGTAGAGCCCCAGAATTGAGGACACTGTGTGAGAGCCAAAAGGGGGCCAAGAGAGACAGGAATCAAGAACTTCCTCGCATTAATAAGTTTTACCAACAAAGGCCTGGCAGTAGAGATTACTTGGTTACCTTAAGGACCCACACAGTCAGGCAAGCTGTTGTCTCACAAGGGGATAGGTGTGCCTAGTCAGTCTGAGAAGTCTAAACACTCCAACGAGCTCCACAGTAAATTAGTCAGCTAGAGTAAAAGTGGTATGGGGCAAGGGGTGCTCTGCCCCAGGCATAGGTCTGTTCCTTTAAGCATGCTTTATCCTCCAGACACTTCTCCATGGGCTGCCACCTTGACAGTGTGGAGAAGCTTGTGTGTACCAAAGTCTTTAAGAGGTACACCATCAGGAGTAGTTTTGTAGTGGTGAGTTTTGTATTCTTGTACTCCTGGTAGGGTCATCTACGGCAGTAAGGTCAAAGGTGAGGTATCAGATGAGCAGCAGTCCATCACAACACAAAGACCTCAACAGTGGAGCAGGTAGATCCAGAAGGCATACTTCTCAATGGCTGCGCCATTGAGCAAAGGCTACAGTGGAAGGGTAACCCAAGTTGTCTTGGATCTCCTTGCCATTGGACAAATGTTACTTCTCTACCAAGATCTGTGCAGGCTTCAATGCACAATGGCCTCCTCACATAAAACAAGTCATGCACAGACATCTCCCACTTATGGAACATCTACTACAATAACCAATACCCATACCTTCTATAAAGTCCTGTGGTGATGGATGAGTGGTGACGGGGACAGATAAAATGATCACTTGGAGTCCCTAGTCATGGATCCACATGCAGGTGGCAATTGCATGATGGTCCCTTCACCTTTGATATGGGACAAGAGGGTGATTTAGGAGCTGCAATCGTATTTGAGCAGTCCTTCTTAGAATTCCCTCTGTTCACCCCACATGGAGAGGGGACTAGAAAAGGTGCCCCAAACATAGGCTGTCCCACTTTACCTTACACGACTGGATAGCTGCTTCCAGGGGCATCACTCTAATTGTGATTGAAACAAAATTATCTTTTGCATCTTGGAACGTACAGGCCCTACTAGACAACCCAAACAGTGACATACATGAACACATAACAGCTACTGTCACCTGAGAACTCTCAGGATATAACATTGATATCGCTGCTCTCAGTGAGACAAGATGTGCAGACAAAGGCCAACTGAGGGATAATGGGGGTGGCTATACGTTCTTCTGGAAAGGGAAACCTGTAAACAACAAATGAATACACAGCATTGGTTTTGCCATTAAGAACCAGATGGTCAGTGGAATGATTGAATTTCCTGTTGGCCTCATGACTCATCCTCCTTGGAGACTTCAATGCGAGAGTTGGCCAGGACTTTAACATGTGGAGGGGCACCATTGGGAAGGAAGGAGTGGGCAAGGCCAATTCCAACAGCATCCTTTTACTCAGAAAATGTGCAAAGCATGATCTTGTCATTACTAATGCTATCTTCAGGCAACATGACAGGTATAAAACAACATGGCAATAGGCCCAATTGAACCAATGGCACCTCCTAAACCACGTCATTGTAAGAGCCCGTGATCTAAAAGATATCCATATCGTGTGTGTTATACGAGGAGCTGATGACTGCTGGACTGATCATCATTTAGTGAGATCAATCATGTCCATCAGGGTTGCACTGAAACATCAAAAGCAACCCAGATCAGTCTAAAGACAGTACAACATCAAATGCCTTCAGAACCCTAGACACAGTGAAACCCTCCAAACACATTCCAGTAAGAAACTTGCCAGTCTTAGGTTTGAAAATGATAACACTTGTGTTGAGCAAGATTGGCAAGCTTTAAAGGAAACCAGCTATGAGGCTTCCACAGAATCAATTGGCTTCATCACCCCACACCATCAGGACTGGTTTGGCAAAAACAATGCTGAGATCAAAGCCCTTCTCAATTGGAAGAGAAAAGCTTTCTATAATGGGCAAAAGCATCCTACATCCAGTCAGAAGAAGGGAACTTTTTGATGGCTTAAAGCTGAAGCCCAGAGGAAGATTTGAAAAATCAAAAACAAATGGAAAGAGAATGTAAAAGAAATTCAACAATTTTTTACCATCATGACATGTGGAGTTTCTCCTTGTACAATCGAGGCTGTGTATGAACCAAATTCTCGTGGACTCTCCCCTCTTAGATCTGAAGAATGCTGTACACTCTGCAAAGACAATGAATCCATCAAAAACTGCTGGAAAGAGCACTACCAAAAGCTTCTGAACCAAAAATTGACAGTGATTGATGAAACCATCAAATCCATCCTGCAGCATCCAGTAATGGAAGCACTTGCCAGTTCACCAACTTCCGAAGAAGTCCACCAGGCAATAAGACAGATGAAGAGCAATAAACCCTCACGGCATACCAGCTGAGGTCTTCAAAGCTCGTGGGGAAACTATGACCAACAAGCTCACATGCTGTTTCTCAAAATATGGAGCACTAAGGAAATTCCCACTGACCTAAAGAATGCCAATGTTGTCACCATTTTAAAAAGGGAAATACATATAACTGCGGAGACTATCATGGTTCCGTCCTCCTCCCCATCGCTGGGAAGATCCTAGCTCAAATTCTGCTGAACTGACTGCTCCCTCTTGCCAAGGAAAACCTTCCCGAGTCTCAACATGGCTTCAGACCATCAAGCAACACCGTGCACATGATGTTTGCAGCCTGGCAGATCCAGGAAAAATGCCGAGAACAACACTAGGAACTGTATATGGCTTTTTATTCTTTTTATCAAAGCCTTCAATTCAGTTAACCGTAAAGCTCTATAGAAGATCTTATTGAAGTTTGACTGTCCAGGGAAATTTATCACCATTCTGAGACTCTTCATAACCAGATGACTGTTTCCATCCCATGCAGTTGCTCCACTACAGAGCCCTTTGCTTGACATTACTTCAAATGGCAGGCCTGAATGATTGCACCAATTTTATTTTCCATCTTTCTTGTGGTCAAGATGTTCATCCATGACAATCTGCCACATGGCATTGGCATTGAGTACAGGATGCATGGGAACCTTTTTCAATCTCTCCTGCTTCCATGCCACAACCAAAGCTACTTTGTCCTTGATTGTGGAACTTCAGTACTCCAATGATTGTGCTATCATTGCGCATACTGAGGAGGACCTACAAATGGCCTTTAACTGCTCCTCTCAAGTATACCAGTGCCTGGGACTGACCTTTAACATCAGAAAAAACAAATGTTTTTTACCTGCCTGCTCCTGGCCAATTAACTCCTCTGGGAAAGATCCTCATTGATAACCAGGAGCTGGAAAACGTTGAACACTGCATACCTTGGCATGATCTCTCAAAGACCAACATTCACAAGGAGATCCAGTATCGTTGTGTGTTCAATGATCACAAAATCAGGACTCAAATAAAGCTTCTACTATACCATGCTGTAGTAATACAAACTCTTCTCTATATCTGAAGCTTGTGTTACTTACAGGGACCACATGAAAAACCTGGACCACCCATCAGCAGTGCTACCTCCAGAAGATCCTTAGCATAAAGCGTGAGGATCATTGCACAAATGCCAGCATCCTCACCAATGCTAACACCACCAATATGGAAGCATTGATTATTCAACATCAGTTGAGGTGGACAGGGCATTGTATGTGCATGTCTGATGTATGTATAACAAAAACAATGGCTATACTCCCAACTTAGCCAAGGATGAAGGCCCTATGGGGGCCAAATGAAATGCTTCAAAGACACCCTTAAGGAAACATTAAGAAGTGTGGAATTGACACACAAATTGGGAAAAACTAGCCCAAGGGTAGGGCTACATGGTGACACCCTGTGAAAGAAGGTATATCTTATTTTGAGGAAAAGCATCTCACCCTGGAGGCAGAAAAATGACAGAAATGCAAGAAAAGGGAACAAGACTGAGAAATCTGTGGTCCAACCCTCCCTTTAACCACCACCTATAGCATTTGCCAGAGAGTCTGCAGCTCTAGGATCAACCTTCTTAGCCATCAACGGATTCATTTATAACCCTTTATTTGTCCCATGGGAGTGATCATCCAACTGAGGAACTGAAAAGATGAACGACCCATTAGCCCACCTCCCCAACTGATTTTACATCAAGATATGACAGGTGAGAATATTGAAAGGGAGGAGAGGGCAGAGGGTACAGGCACTGGGAAGCGTCTAAAGGTGTGAACCATGTAGTGACATCTGCAAGGTGCGTACACTCCCCTCACCTATTCAATAATGGAAACCTGCAGCTGGTTTGACCCTCATAACTCTCATTTACAGCTGTTCATGCACTTCCAGGTCTCAGGTCAAATCCACCTGTTCCTGTTCCTAACTGCCTTACTGGACTCTCGGGCAGTGGTCAACTTCATTAATGAGACCATGGCCCAGGGTATACATATTCCATTACATGCGTGGTCTAATCCAGAGACTATGGAGACAATACATGGCTTTCCCCCGCTATGTGCAAAGCTGAAGAATGGTGAATTTTACTGCACTACAATTGAGTTCCTATGTAATATAGTCAGTCCTGAGGAATTACAGATGGACTCCAGCAAAGTGCAGTGCTAGATTGGACCCCTCCAAAAGATATACAATAGTTTTGGGGGTTCGCCAATTTCTATAGGAGATTTATTTAGAACTTCTCTGCACTAGTGGCCCCCATCACAGCCCTCCTAAAAACAGAGGTCCATTTCCACTGCTCACTAGAAGCTCAGACAGCCTTTGATCACCTTAAGCAAACCTTCACCAGCATCCCTACCCTCATACATTTCAACTAAGCCCTCCCATTCATAGCTGAGGCCAGCTCCTCAAATTTTGCTGTCTCAATGTAGCAGGCCTCAAAGACTGTTACACCCTTATGTGTACTACTCAAGGAAGATGACACCCATAAAAAGTAACTATTATATTTGGGACAAGGAACTCCTTGCCTTCAAGGCAGCATTTACTGAATGGCACCGCTACTTAAAGCGGAGTTGAGAAAAATACAGGCTGCAGGCCGAAATTGGCCTGCCAACTGATTGTATCCAGCCTGCGGGGCATGCCTGCCAAATGGCTGCCCCCCACAGCACTCCACATATGGCCAAGCCCCACTTGGGGTAGCCCCCATCACACTCCCCATAAACTATCACCAGGATGTTTGGAGCACCCTCCGACCCTTGGATAAATTTGTCTATAGCAATGCAGACCACTCCTCTACCCAAAACAGCCCCTTCTTTTCCAACTACAGTTTCCACCCCTACTTTCACCCTATTCTACCCACTGCCTCAGCAGCCCCTGCAGTTGCAGATCTGGTAACCCACCTGCAGCACATACAGAAGGACTTGAAAAACCAGGCTAGCAAGCCAACTAACACTACTCCAAATCACTTGTGTTCAAGGTGGGAGACAAGGTATGGCTATCCACCCAAAACCTGAAAAACAGCTGACCCTCCACCAAACTAGATCACTGATACTTCAGAGCATCCTTGATCACTCCAGTTATCAGTCCAGTAACCTTCTATATGCAGCTGCCTGATTCCATGTGGGGTCATCCTGCTTTCCACATTTCCCTGCTGAAGCCCAACACAGAGAACCCCTTTCCAAGATGCTCCACTCCATCTGCCCAATCTGTGCTGGTCCAGTGCAGGTGGAATTTAGAGTCAAGAAGGATGTTGACAGCCATAAAATGTGGGGAAGGTCCTTGTATCTAATTAATTGGGATGGCCGTAGGCCATTGGACCACTCATGGGACCCATGGATAATGTGCATGTTCCCAACCTGGTACAAGAATTCTATCAGGCCCATCCAGAAAAGCCTGGCTCAAAGGCACCTAAAGGTTGTCCTAGGATGTGAGGGTGGGGGGTACTGTAATGATACCAGAGCAGAGCTCTAGACCTAGCCAGCCCCAATCAGGGAGGCAGGGCAATTCATTTCCTGGACAGGCACTACCTGTAGCTACCCAGAGCAGCACCCTAGTCTGAGCTGGGCTAAGTGAGATAATCAGGGCAGCCAGTCCCCTAAACCACAGGCAACTGATTTTACCTGCTTCAGCTCTTCAAAGCCAGGCCCAGCCCATAGTCTTCTTGCCCAGGCAAAAGCAAAAGTTCTTACTCCTTACCCTCCATGTGCTTCCTTGCTGGTTCTTGGTTTTTGACTCCTGGCTCTGACTCTAGCTTCCAATTCTAGTAAAACCATTGGCATCCCCTGATTCTGGTTTTCTGCTTTTGATTCTGGTTTGACCTCTTACTTTTAGTTTCTGATCCTGGTTAACCTTTGGCTTATCCTGTCTCTGCCTCTGGCTTTTGACTCTTCTCTGTCTGGATGTCAAGTACTGCTCCCTGGTTCAATTTCAGCACCAGACCCTTATGTCCCCCCAGCTCCTGGGAAACCAACCTGGAACTGCATCCATGTTTCAGGTGCCTAACCACTAGGCAAGACTGCTGATGCACCAGTCCCTAACACAGACCTGCTGAAAAAAATTCCACAAAGACCACATGCAGTGTACTGGTCTTGGTTTCCCCAAGGGCCTACCATTAAGTGGGGGGCAATGTCAGGCCACAGCCTCAAACCTGGGACATCAGCCTATCATCATACTACTCATCTCAACCTCCCACCCTATAGCTAATCACCCAGGTTGATTAAGGTTGGTTTAAACCATTCAGTTTAAATGGACAGGCCTAACCTTCTTCTGCTCATTCCCTGTAACCACAATGGTCAGCTGGCTTGGCAGTGATGAGGCCTTACTTAGATTACTGTGTCTAGTGCTGGGTCCCATACTTCAAGAAAGATGTGGACAGATTAGAAAGAGTCCAGCAGAAAGTTACAGAAATTATTAGAGGCCTGGAAAACATGAATTATGAGGACAGGCTGAAAGAACTAGGATTATTTAGTCCAGAGAGGAGAAGACTGAGAAAGGATAATAGTCTTCTAATACCCAAAGGGTGTTTATGAAGAGGATGGAGGTAGACTATCCTCTTGTGGCTGTAGCATACAGGACTAGAACTAGCCTCAAACTGCAGCAAAGAAAACATAGGTTGGAGATTAAGAAGAACTTTCTATGAGGATGGTTAAGCACTGGGACTGACTACCCAGCAAGTGTGTGGAATTTCGGAAGCTGGAGCCCCATGCACTGGGACAGGAGCCACCTGGCTGTAGCTTCCCCCCTGCCCAGAGCAGTGCAGCAGGGGCAGGAGCAAGAGAAGGCACCACTGCTGGAGGCAAAGGGAGCTGAGCAGCACCTGGGCAGCTGTAGCTGCACTGCAAACAGCCCCCGGTTGGTAAGCTATGTGTGCTGGCTGGGACCAGGGCCTGTGGGCATGGGCAGAAGTGAGGCATGAGCTGTCCCAGGTGGGGCATGTCCCCATGAAGAGTGCTGCGAGGGCAGCCATGGCCCAGAGCCAGTCAGTTGGCAGGCGTACGCTGTGGGCTGGATCCAATCAGTTGGCAGGCTGGATCTGGCCTGTGGGTCATATTTCACCCACCCCTAGGTTAGACAGACACTTGACTGGGATGGTTTAATCAGGGATGATCTTGCTTTGAGAAGAGGGATGAACTTCTGAGGTTTCTCCAGGCCTGCTTCCCTACAATCCTATGAGTACCACCTGCATAGCGGCTGTGGCTGGCCTGCCCTCCCACCCCAGTAACCCATATCTGTCTTCTCTTCTTTGATCTGGACTGAGGATTTTGATGCTGATATTCAGATTTTTGTGCACATGTGTAGCAGGGATTTTTCGTATCCCAAGATTTTTCACTGTAGGCCCCAGGAGAAGGGAGAGTTTGATTTTACTCTAGCTACTAGGAAAAAACAACTTTCTGCACTCTCCTCATATTTATATATATGATGATACCATATTAGGCTCCGTCTGTTGTGTGCGTGTGGCTGTTGAGGGTTGAGGTGTACAATGGACATATGCCATTAATGAGGCAAAACAACAAAGATGAGCTGGGAATGAGATGTCACATGCATGGATTTCACATGATTATTTGTTTGAAAGACATTTAGAGCTCACACACTTTAGGAGTGGAATTGAGCTGTGAAAAATCTCCAAATGTTGAAGTTGTTTCTATTGCACAGTGAAATGGAGCAAAGTATTTGGCAGTGTATTTCTGACAATTTTTCTTTCCCACTATCTCTCTGCATGTGCTGCATTGGGAACTTAGTACAGGGATCTGGATTCTGCTCTAAAACATTGACGGTTGCACTGATCCAGGGTTATGGTACCTAAAATGCTTTTTTGGATGTAGTCCCAACTGCTATTGTAATACGTAACTGTGGTTATTTCAGTGACCAGCTGAATGTCTCCAATAACACAGGTTCAGTGTTTCTGAGAAACTTTGGTAAAACACCTCCATCCATTCCTGGTGCTTCAGAATTACTTAGAAGAAAGAAAGCATTTTCCTTTTCAATCAGGAAAAAAAAATCCTCTTCAATCTCTGGCTAGCTTCCTCTGATAATTGTTTTAAATGTATATTATAAAAACTGTTCATACCCTTCATTACCCTCTTTATTATCAGCAATGTAGAGAGAACACTAAAGCTGCCTAAATGGATCATTAATTTCCCTATAATCTGTTGTATATTTATTTGGGGACTCATAATAAATTTTTGGAATTGATCTTGCAGATAACTTCCAAGACAACATTTTATCCACTTCACTATTTTACTTGGAATGTTTTGCCACGTTCTTCCTCCAGTTATTAAGTTTCTTATTATTAGCAGATCTTTCAATAAATTTCTGTCCTTTAATGGAGTGCATCCAAAAGGGCTGTAGCTGTTTTCTCTGATATGAGAAGTTATAGGTTTTCAGAAGCTATCTAGCATGAGCTCAGCTTACCCTCCTCTTCCTGTGCCCTTCCTTACACCCACAGAGCAAAGTTGCAGACGGTCACTTTCTTCCTTGGTGCTTCCTTTATTAAAACGCTTTATTTAACATGGTATTACTTCCCTTTTAAGTACACAGAACCATACTAGTTAAGGTAACTAGTAGGGTGAAAGTGCTAGACTTTAGGAAAGCTGATTTCAATGAACTCAGGTGATTAGTCAAGGACACACTGCAGAGTAGGAGTTTTGAAGTGATGGGAGCCCAAGAAGGGTGGCTGTGCCTTAAGGAAATGATCCTTCGGGCACAAAGGGAGACAATCCCGATGCGAGGAAAAAGAGGGAAAGGGGCCAGGAGGCTTCCTTGGCTGACCAGAGAAATCCAGGGCAGCCTACGGGCCAAAAGGGGAGCACATAAAAAGTGGAAACAGGGAGAGATTACCAAAGAGGAGTATACCTCGTCTGCTCGCGCTTGTAGGGAGGCAGTTAGAGGGGCCAAAGCTACCATGGAGCTGAGGATGGCATCCCAAGTAAAGGACAACAAGAAATTGTTTTTTAGATATATAGGGAGTAAAAGGAAGGCCCAGGGAGAAATAGGACCCCTACTAAATGGGCAGAAGCAATTGGTGACGGACAGGAGGGACAAGGCTGAACTCCTCAACGAGTTCTTTGCCTCAGTGTTCCTAAGCGAGGGGCACGACAAGTCTCTCACTGGGGTTGTAGAGAGGCAGCAGCAAGGCACCAGACTTCCATGCATAGACCCTGAGATGGTGCAGAGTTACTTGGAAGAACTGGATGCCTTTAAGTCGGCA
>NW_005841994.1:1166602-1167022 GCF_000455745.1 Alligator sinensis
AGTGAAATGTACTCTGTCCAAGTTTGCAGATGACACAAAGCTATGGGGAGAAGTGGACATGCCGGAGGGCAGGGAACAGCTGCAAGCAGACCTGGACAGGTTGGACAAGTGGGCAGAAAACCACAGAATGCAGTTCAACAAGGAGAAATGCAAAGTGCTGCACCTAGGGAGGAAATATGTCCAGCACACCTACAGACTAGGGACTGACCTGCTGGGTGGCACGGAAGCGGAAAGGGATCTTGGAGTCCTAGTGGACTCCAAGATGAACATGAGTCGGCAGTGTGACGAAGCCATCAGAAAAGCTAATGGCACTTTATCGTGCATCAGCAGATGCATGACGAATAGATGCAAAGAGGTGATACTTCCCCTCTATCGGGTGCTGGTCAGACCGCAGTTGGAGTACCGCGTGCAATTCTGGGC
>NW_005841994.1:1167088-1170511 GCF_000455745.1 Alligator sinensis
TGCAGACCAAGCCCTACGAGGAGAGACTAGAGAACCTGGACCTTTTCAGCCTCCGCAAGAGAAGGTTGAGAGGCGACCTTGTGGCTGCCTATAAGTTCATCACGGGGGCACAGCAGGGAATTGGTGAGGTTTTATTCACCAAGGCGCCCCCCGGGGTTACAAGAAATAATGGCCACAAGCTAGCAGAGAGCAGATTTAGACTGGACATTAGGAAGAACTTCTTCACAGTTAGAGTAGCCAAGGTCTGGAACGGGCTCCCAAGGGAGGTGGTGTTCTCCCCTACCCTGGGGGTCTTCAAGAGGAGATTGGATATGCATCTAGCTGGGGTCATCTAGACCCAGCACCCTTTCCTGCCTATGCAGGGGGTCGGACTCGATGATCTATTGAGGTCCCTTCCGACCCTAACATCTATGAATCTATGAATCTATACTGGATATCAGGAAAAAATGTCTTCATGATTAGAACAGCGAGGCAGTGGAATAGGCAGCCTAGGGAAGTTGTGGCATTTGCATCACTGGAGGTGTTCAAGAGGTTGAATAAGCATTGGTCAGGAAAGATCTAGGAAAAGCTATGCCTATGCTCTCCTTTGGGTATTTCCCATGCTTCTGGCCTTTGCTGGTTGTTGTCTGGGGCTGAGAAGGAATACTTTTTCCCCTCCTGTTGCCACATATGTTGGGGGGGCGGGTATCCTCCACAGAAGCACTAGGTGTTGGCAGCAGCCAAGGCTGGGGATTTTGACTGAGCTGTGCCAATGCTCCTGCTGGAAATAAAACCCAGGGGTTCCTGGCTATTTGCCCCTGCACCAAGGGTCAGACTGATCACCACTTTTGCGGTCAGGAAGGAATTTTGGCTAGATCAATATAGATTGTTGGGGTTTTTGCTTTCCTGCAGCAGGGGTTTGGCCTCTTCCTAGGATCTCTCAAGTGTATATTAACAACCCTTGCAGGTGCAGGACACTGACCACTATTGTATCCCTGCCTTATGGGTGATAGGTTAGGATAATATGTCTTGTGTCTGTGTGATAGTGTTGATTTGTGTAGTTTTAAGACTAGGTTAGACAAGAATTTCTGTGGGATGGTTTAGAGAGGGCTGACCCTGCCTTGGGCAGGATGTTGGACTAAATGATCTCTGACGGTCCCTTCCAGCCCTACTTCTCTTTGATGCTGTGTATTAAAGAGGAGCAGGACAATGCAGAATCAGCTCAGCTGACTTTAAATGACACCGCTTACCCAGAGAAAGCCACTCTGTACTTGGAGCAGGCAGAAATGGGGGGCAGGACAGGACTTCTGGAGCATGAGCTAGACTAGCAGTTCTAACCCTGTATTATATTGTGAAACTCAGGTGCTCAGGTGTTACAAGTACAAGAATCTATTATAAATGCAGGGCAGGATTTTAGGATGCCTGTAGATGTACATTACAGCATGTCAGAGCAGACTGGATTAATCAGGTCTGCTGGAGCGTGCTAATTAGTGCACTCCAGCAGCCTCCCACTCTCATGTATTCAGTGTCCCGTGCTTCAAAATGAGCTTTAGTTAAAGTGCCCCTGCTGTCATTTTAAAGCACAGGACACTGAATACACAAGTCGCTGAAGGTACTTTCTTAGGGCCGTTCTAATTAAAGTGGCCCCCTACCCCCACAGAACATGTAAAGGTGCACCTCTTGCCCTTAGTGTGCTACCATGGTGCTTACCCAGCCATATAAGCACTTACACACAGTTTGTGATTTTGTTACCTCTGCAGTGTGGATGCAGACGTGTGCACGCCCAGAGTATGTGCACTAGGCTATGTACTTAACTGGACATGTTTGCAGCTACGTACTGGTGTTAGATGCCTGAGGAAAAGGGCCCTCCCATGCATTAGCCCCAGTAACCAGAACAGTTTGAGCACTTACCCAGGAAGCAGAAGAGCTGGGTTACAGACCTCCCCATCACCCAGAGAGGATTTGAACCTGTGTCTATTTGGCTTCTTAGCACAGTGATCTAACTATTACACCATGGGCATTACCCACTGTCCACCTCAGCACTCCTTATGAAACAGAACTACTATACATTGCATTTACTAGACAGTGGATAAAATGGATAGAGACAGTGGGGAAGTTTCTACCACATTAGGAACAAGGGTCCAGACTAAAATCCAGGATCTGTTTCCTTTTAGTGACTCATCCAACTCACTTAACCACACACCTCTGGCTTGCTCTCTTTTCTCTGGCTCCACATATCTCCACTGATGCCAACTCTCATGATTTTTGGCATTGTTCTTAAAGTCTCCGCTTTGGGATTGTAAAAAACTTGGCTCTTTCATATCTAAGTGCCCACAGTGTCTTGTGTATTCAGCATCCCGCACTTCAAAATGGCAGCAGAGGCACTTTTACTAAAGCTTGTCAAATGAGCTTTAGTTAAACTGCCCATGCCACCATTTTAAAGTTCAGAGACACTGAATAAATGAGATGCAGAGGCTGGTGGAGCATGATAAATGGCACGCTCAGCCCACTTAATCAAGTCTGTTCCGACACACTGTAATTACAGCACATCAGAGCAGCATCCCCCCACATCTACAGGCACCCCTAATGGAGAACAGGGTGAACAGGAACAGTCAGCATGGATTCAACAAGAGCAAGTGATGCCTGACCAACTTAATTTTCTTTTATGATAATGCGAGAGGTTCTGGGGATAAGGAGGACCAGTAGATGTGGTATATCTTGACTTTAGCAAGGATTTTGACACTGTCTCCCATGACATTCTTATTACCAAGCTAAGGAAATACAGACTACATGAAAGTACTGCAAGATGGATATATAACTGGTTGGATCATTGTACTTAGCAAGTAGTCCTCAATGGCTCAATGTCTAGTTGGGAGGAGGTAGCAAATGGGGGTCCCCAGGGGTCTGTTCTGGCTCTGGTATTGTTTAATATGTCCATTAGTGATTTGGATGATTGTATCAAGTGCAGACTCAGCAAATTTGCAGATGACACCACATTAGGTGGAACTGTGGACACTCTGGAGGGTAGGGCTAGTATTTATAATGACCTAGATAGACTAGAAAAAAATGGTACAGTACTGCAGAGAAGGACCTGGGGGTTATGGTGGACCATAAACTGAATATAAGCCAACTGAGTGTTCTTGTTGTAAAAAGACCCAACAACATGCTGGCTTGTATTAACCGGAGTGTCACTTGCAAATCCAAGAGCAATGATTCCTCTGCTTTATTCAGCACTAGTTATGTCTCACCTGAAGTACTGTGTCCTGTTTTGCCCCCACATTTCAAGAAGGATGTGGACAGTTTAGAAAAACTCCAGTGCAGAGCAGCAAAAATTAGCAGGAGACTGGGAAACAAGATTTATGAGAAAGGCTGAAAGAACTAGGGTCATGAGTGACTGGTGCCTCCCGAGTCTGAGGGGGGTCACCAGATGGCTGACGGGGGGGG
>NW_005841994.1:1170542-1192746 GCF_000455745.1 Alligator sinensis
ATGGCCAATCTCAGGGACTGCACGTGTACCCGCTACACATCACCAATGACTAGGGTTATTTAGTCTGGAGAAGAGAAGGCTGAGGGGGGATCTGATAATAACAGTCATCAAATACCTGAAAGGTGATTATAAAGATGGGTTTTTCTCTGTGGCTGTAGGGGAGAGTACTAGGAGTAGTTGCTTCAAGCTGCAAAGGGAAATTCAGGTTGGAGATTATGAGGAACTGTCTGATTATGAGTGTGGTTAAGCATCGGAACAGGCTACCTAGAGAAGTTGTGGAATCTCAATCCTTGGAAACTCTCAAGGGCAGGTTAAACAGACACTTGGCTGGGATGCTGTAAGGTAGACAGTTCTGAGCTGACGCCACAAGGTTCCCAATGCAGCTTGCTTTCAGGCTCCAACCTCCTCACCCTTGCTTCCAGGCTGTCTGGGTCCTGCCCTCTCATGGTTATCTTTCCTGCCACAACTTGATGTTACAGGTTCATAGGGAGGCTGCCACAGGAGGCAGATATGGAGTTTGGGGTGGGTCCCTGTCCAAACTAAGTCCCTTCTGAGCCTTGGCTCACTTTTACTCTGGCTGGGTCCTGCAGCCCAGGGTCCACCACACCAGGATCCTAGGTTCTCAGGCTCCAGCTCCAGCTCAGCCCTCTGCAGGCTCTGGGCCACTCAGCCCCTAGGTATGCCCCCTTTGTGGGCACTGTATTTACTCCCCCCAGTCCTGTGGCCAGATACCCTGTTCTCTGACAAGCCACAATCCTCCCTGTTGCAACGTATTTGGGCTACTGCCCACATGCAACACCTCAGGGCTCCAGGATCCAAGGAGTGTTGTAAACTTAGTGCCTCTGTTGCACCCCAGTGACCTCCAATCCACCCCTTACAGACACTCTGAACCTCTGGTACAAATGTAAATCAAAGTATGAGCATCCACTCTCAAACAACAAGTTTGCCAAAAGCAAGCTCCCCTGTCAGGGTTAATTTTCACCCTAGGGTAACACAAAAGGTGCAATGTACTTATCTCACATCACTTGCAATGTAGAGTCTCTTCTGTCCTTCTGTGGTACACAGTCCTTGCCCCCAGGGTGTCCTTGTCTCCAGGCTGTTTAGACTGGCTCTGCCCTGGAGCTCTGCAGCTCCTACAGCCAGACTCCTCTTCTGGGCTAAGCCCTGGGCTTTTGAGCCTCTCCCTGGGTCACCTGGCCCTCTAATTCTGTCCCAGGCCTGCCTAGAGCTATCTTCAGACAATGTGACAGGTACAAAACAACATGGTAACATGCCTACTCAAAACAATGGCACCTCCTCAACTATGTTACCATAAAAGCCTGTGATCTAAAAGATGTCCATATCATGCATGTCATGAGAGGAGCTGATGACTGTTGGACTGATCATCATTTAGTGAGTTAATCATGTCCATCAGGGTTGTGCTGAAACATTGAAAGCAACTCAGATCAGTCCAAAGACAGTACAACATCAAATGCTTTTAGAGCCCTAGACACTGCTAGGCTTCCAAACACATCTCAGTAAGAAACTGGCCAATGTTAGGATTCAAAGTGTTAATACTTGTGTTGAGGAAGATTGGCAAGTTCTAAAGGAAACCAGCCACGAGGCTTGCACAGAATCAATTGGCGTCATCACCCAATGCCGTCAGGACTGGTTCTTTCAATCCCTTCTTGATTGGAAAAGAAAAGCTTTCTCTATTGGGCAAGAGCATCCTACACTGAGTCAGATGCAGGCAACTTTTTGACGGCTTAAAGCTGAAGCCCAAAGGAAGATCTGAGAAATCAAAAACAAATGATCGAAAGAGAACATGAAAGAAATCAACAATTTGTTGACCATCATGACATGTGGAGCTTCTCCAGTGCAATCAAGGCTGTGTATGAACCAAATTCTTGTGGACTCTCCCTCTTAGATCTGAAGGGTCATGCTCTGCACATTTACTGAGTAAAAGGATCCTGTTGGAATTGGCCTTGCCCACTCCTTCCTTCCCAATGGTGCCCCTCCACATGTTAAAGTCCTGGCCAACTCTCACATTGAAGTTTCCAAAGAGGATGATCTTGTCCTCTTTCAGGATGATAGTCAGGATTTCATCAAGGTCAGAATAAAACTGTTCTTTCTATTCATCCTCAGCAGTGAGTGTTGGGGCATATGCACCGATGACTGTAGCAAATGAATTGTTGGTCAGTTGGAGGCAGAGAGTAGTGAGGCTCTCATTAATGCCAATGGGGAAATCAGTCATTCAGCTGACAATCTGTTTCCTAATGGCGAAACCAACACCATGTATTCACCTGTCTTTTGCTGATTTCCTTTTCCAGAAGAATCTATAGCCACTCCCCTCCCCACTCACCTGGCCTTTGTCTGAACATCTGGTCTTGCTGAGATCAGCAATTTCAATATAATATTGTGAGAGTTCTTGGACAACAATAGCTGTTCTGTATTTGGGTCTGTCACTGTTCGGGTCATCTAGTAGGGTTCATACATTCCAGGATACAAAAGACATTTTTGTGTTCCAATACCAATTAGAGAGATCCCCCTGGAAACAGCTATCCAGTCATGTAAGGTAAAATGGGACTGTTCAGTTATGATCACAGCTGCCAAATTACCCTCCTGTCCCATATCAAGGGTGAACTGACCATCATACGATCGCCACCTGCGTATGGATCCATGACTAGGAACTCCCAGAGATCACTTCATCTGTCTCTGTCATCCCTCGTCTATCACCACAGGACTTTGTAGAAGTTCTGGGTATTGGTATTGGTTATTGTAGTAATGTTGCAACAGTGGGAGATGCCTGGGCATGACTTATTTTACATGAGGAGGCTGTTGCACATTGAGAACTGTACAGATCTTGGCAGAGGAGAAACCTGTGTCCAGTGGCAAGGAGATCCAAGACAACTTGAGTTACTCTACCACTGCAGCCTTCATCCGCCTTTGCAGCCATTGAGAGGTATGCCTTCTAGATCTGCCTGCTCCTCTGTTGATGTCTTTGTATTGTGTTGGACTGCTCTTCATCTGATACCTCATCTTTGACCCTACTGGAGTACAAGACTCCTGACAGTGTAACTCTTAAGGTCATCAATACATGCAAGACTCTCCACCCCATCTAAGTGGCAGTCCATGGAGAGGGCTGGCAAGGCAGATCCCTTCACCAAAGGAACTAGTCCTCATCTTCTCCCCAGGGCAAGCCAAGAAAACAGAAAGGAACAAACAACAACAGCATTTTATAAAGGAGACATGAGATCTGTTTCATTACCATATCTTTATGCCATCTGTATTAATAGATAACATTTAATCACATGTTAGTGATCACTACTGAAGTGTTATCCTTTACCAATCACAACATTGTATACTTTCTGTTACATCCAGTTGTTTGTATTATTAAGTGTGAATTATAATGTTAGGAGCAGGATGTCCTTAGAAATATCTTTTATTGGTCTTGAGAGAGTTAGGAAAGATGGTGGGCAAGAAAGGTCTGGGCCTAGCAAAGGCATCCTGTACCCAAAAACATATCTGCCTCTTGTCCCAGCTTTGTAGCTGGTCCAATAAATGTTCTTGTCAAGCAAATCCATGAGTCATTCCACCTATAGTACTACTACAACCCCCATTCTAATATTTGCATAAGTTTATATTGAAGATGACCTGCATCATCTAGATATCTTTCTCAGCACTGTGTGATCAGGATGGGATGAACTAGTTATTTATTTCACTGCTCCCTGTATCAGCCCTGAGACTGCAACCAGCCATGTGGCTGCCCCTCTGCTCTTCCAGGTTGCTTCTTCACAGCTGACTCTTTGCTGTTGTGATCTTTCATGCTGTTTAGGGTCAGCCACACTCCAGGACAAATTGATGTGTGGGTCAGGTGCCACTGACCCTATGTACCTATCCCACATTATGGTTTTCATGGAGTATTTTGAACCCCCTTTAAAAATTACAATCTAATTTCACTGCCTGTCCCATAAGCCCACAATTTCAGGCCCCATCTTTTCTCTTGGGTCCAGCCAAGTCTCTAACCCAGTTCCTGGTCCTTCATGGGAGGCCATGGCCAAATCCACTTGGCATTGTCTTGGCTGTCTTTATGGCAGTGATGGAAGGAAGGACTCCTCCAGTACAGCCAGTTGACATCAGGAGGGCAAAGCTTCCTCAGCTGTGGTGGAGCCCAAGACACTGGGGTCTGAGTTGCCAGGGCCAGTCTGGATGGGTTGACAATTTGCACTGATGCCATCAGTGACAAATGAGGAAGGGAAAGGTAATCTTGGGAGAGGAGAAGTGGTGCCAAGACTACTGGGTTCCATCTCCAAATCTGGGAGGGGAGTAGGTTAAAGCAATTAGGATAGAGCATTTGGGGGAGCAAGGACATAAACCAACAGACAAAGGGTGAGGGGGTCCCAAAATGCCACAGCCTCCAAGACCACTTCCTTTCCCCTCACATATACAAGTCCCATCGTCATCACTGTTCTGGAGCATAGCTCATATGATGCTCAACTGGGGCACTGAACCCAATCTGTGCCACCAGTACCACCCCTCATGAGTCCTAGTCAGAGGAGGAGATCAGAGCCCTGTTGTACTGGATGCTTCACAGACCTCAGCCAAGATCAGGGTCCCCATTGTACTCAGCATGGCCAGTCTCTCCCCCAAAGCCCTCACAAAAAAATCATTTTTCTTACAGCTGCTCAATATCCACAGCCATGAGTCTCCACCACAACTACCACTCACCTTCTCATGTTCATATTCTGTTCTCTCCTAACTATAGAATAGTGGAGCAGAGATCATGGCCCTGCTAAATTCTCCCTCTTTCACTTACAGAACTTTTTGGGAGTAGGACCGGGATAACAGCCCAAGACATGAGCAAATGAATATGAGAGAAACATGATTTTCATGGAGCTCTGACTGCAAGATAAACCAGTGAAGACCAGCTGCAGTTTGCTGCTTGTAAACCACTGGGTACTCCCAAACAGGAACAGGAGGAGACTGTGGAAAGCATGGCTGTATAGAACAAGCCCAAGGTCATGAGTGTCTCAGAGTTTTGCTGGGGACAGGATGCTGTCCTAGGCAAGCTCCTTTTGTAGCTAAACCCACCACAGGGTCCAGCCATGCTGTCTGAATTGACTCTCCACAAGAAAATTCACTCATTGTGCATTTCCAACCCCTGTGGGAAAGGTGTTGGGCTCTTTCTTCCATGTCAGGGACATGATGAGAGCACACATCATCTCCCATTTCCTGAGCTTACATGGTGGCCGGGTATAAGATAGAGCAGCCTTGGAGCTACCCTAAGTTACATGGGGAGGTGGGCAGGTCCCTGAGAATTTCCATATTTACGGGGAGCAAGAGAAATGACAGGAAGGAAGGGTGGCAAGTCCCTTTATAAAGTGAGAACTGAGGCCCAGAGAACTGCAGCAACTCACCCAAGTGGTGACTGGGGACAGTCCAAAATAAAAACTCAGCAGGGCAGGCAGAGCATAAAGACTGGGGTACAATTTGGGACTACTAGCATGTGACATGGTGAATATCTTGATTTCTGGAACCCAGGAGTCCCAAAATGTTACCAAAGTTGAAGCCAGGAGCTGGCAGCCCTGAATAGTGGGCCCTGAGCTACAAGCCTTCACTAAAGTAAAAGAGGGATGGGGCCAGGGAGCTCTGGCCTAGACACGGGCCTTTTCCTTTAAGTATGCCTTATCCTTCAGGCTTCCTCCCCTACTGAGTTTACATGAAGATGTGGCAGGTGAGAACACTGAGAGGGAGGAGGGGACAGAGGGTACAGGCACTAGGAAGTAGGGCTGTCCGAAATTTTGCTGGGTGTTTTGTTTCGACTCTGTTTCAACTTGTTTCGAGCTTGAAACAGTGAAATCAAAACAAAATGAAAGGCTTCAAAACAGCCTCAAAATGAAACGAGGGCAGTTGAAATATTTTGAAAGTTTCATAATGTTTCAAGTTTCGAAGCTGGGCTTGCCTGCAGGGAAACAGAAAGTAAGGAGAGGGAGGGGGAAGAGGGGGGAAGGACTGCTCTGATATTGACTGTGTAGCTGGTAAGTGACTGTGATCCTTCCCTGAGGTCCCTTCCAATCCCAGTGCTCTGGGGGAGGGATGGAAAAACAGCTGCGCCTTAATACACACACAGTCACACATGTCATGAGTTTTGCTTGTCAGAAGCTTGAGATGCATTTTCCCAGAAACCCCTGCACCCATCTCCTTGAAATTTGGCAGGCTTCATGCCCCCAGAAGGGGCTATCATCCCTGGTGTTTTCATCCAAATATGCCAAGAAATTGACAAAGTTATAGGCAGTTTCATGCTTCCCCATTATAGCCTATGGGCAAAACGTTGAAACAGCATCGAAACAGCAAAACGGTTTCAATGAAATGAAATGAAACAGCGGTTGCGAATTTAAATGAAACTCAAAACGAAACACTGTGCCATTGAAATGGAACAGTGCCATTCTGCACAGCCCTACTAGGAAGTCTCTACAGGCAGGAACCCTGCAGCGACACCTGTGAGGTGCCTACACAAGGTAAAGCAGCACATGCAGCTGAGTCCAATTGGCCACCCTCCTACCCACCAGCCCCACTCTGACCCAGGGTCAATCTGTCTGGCTGCCTTAGTAGGTTACCGACTGCTGCTCCAACTGACTGGTTAGCTCCTTAACTGAGGGACCATCTCCCAAATATCCACTCAGTCTTCTTAGTTAGGGATCATGCTTAAATTATAACTTCTATCACTACAACCATATCCACCTATCTTTATTTTTACTGTTGACAGATATGAATATATTGAATCCTCTGCTCACCCTTAAAGTCAGGTTATTTCAAATCTCATCCAAAGCCAGTTGCAGTTTCCATCCATTAACTTTAATCTATTACATCTATGTCAGGGGATAAAATACTTTATATAGAGAAATCCAGGGAAAAAAATGCATGAATAAATAATTATTGAAGAACAGTCCCATAAAGAAATGTATTTCTGTACAAGATAATGCCTGACCTGTGGTTTGGTGGTTAGACCACTGAGTGAAACTATGGTTTATTGAAATCATAGGAATTTTGCCACTGACTTCAAAAGGTCTAGGATTTCACTATTTCTTTGTTGCTAAGGTCTTTTTGGGGTGGGGAAGGAAGTTGCTATCTATGAATAAAACTGTGATTCATCTAGGAAGATTTTTATCACATGAACTGTCTGCTTTTGCACTCATGAGAGGAGAAAAATATTTAACATCCAGAGGGTTTTTTTACTGCTTTATTAGCCATAAAACATTTAACACGAAGCATTTGGCAGAATTTTTCATGGCCAGTGATTTGGTTTATTGGAAAATTCAGACGTGTTTAATAGGGGCATTTCCTCCTCCTGAACCTGGAGAATCTTGAAAAGCAATCTTGGAAACCAATGCATAACTAATAGGACTAGATTTTCAGCTCTTTTAAAAGAACACAACCCATTAGAATCAATGGACTTAGATCTATTCACTGTAACTCAGGGGCAAGTGTAGCATAGTTAACAAATGCAGGGCCTATTAGCTATGACATGTTTGTTTGCCTGCACAAGCTTAGTGAAATCTGAATACTACGTGGGGGAAAAAAAGCACATGTGGGGAGTCCATAATGGAAGTTCTGTTTTTACTGCATTCAAATTTTGCTGTTTAATAGTTGGGTTTACAGCTGTGGATGGTGCTGAATGGAAATATGGGTGACTCATTTTTAGAATGATTCCTATATGTCTGGATCCATAGGGCATGGATTTCCACTGGAACTGAACATAATGTGAAGGGCTTCATGAAAAGCTTTTTACTACAGGTATCAGGCTATATCCAGAGCAGACAAAGAGACAGACTCATGCTGTGGTTGGATACCTCACATTCTTATATATGAAAGTTGGTTTGGAAAGAGCATGACAGTGTGCAGCCTATTACTTCAGGATGCACATGCCTGCTTTAAACAAAAGAAAGAAAAAAACACCCAAACTCTCCACCTTAACTGCAGAGATGGTCAAAAATGTAATTTTTCCTAACAGAAACAAAATTTAAGCTGCTACGTATCACCTCAACAGAGGAAGACAAGTGTCAGCAGTGCTGCCTTCCGAACAAGTTCTGTGCTGACCTTGGCAAGTTTTGATAGACCCTCAGGACTCAGTTGCAACTTTGCCACAAGCCTGGAACAAAAAAGCAATGTATAGTTGGGCTTCCCCAGGAGGATGGCAGAAACTAAATCAAGATGCAGAGTGTGTTCTGTGCCAGTCCCATACCCGGCACACTTCTCTCTCCATGCCAGCTCTGCTATACGGACCAACCCTCTTGGGGCACAGAATCTTGGCCCAGCAGAAACTCGTGGCTGGAAATTGAAGTCAGACAAATTCAAACTAAAAATAGGACTACATTTGTAACAGTGAAGGCCATTAATCTCTGGAACAAACTGCTGAGGGGAGGAACGGAGTTCCCATTTTAATGGCTTCAATTCAGGACTTCCTGTCTTGTTGTAAGATATATTTTGGTTGAATATTGTTCTGAATACAGGGTTCGTGGGAAGAAATTCTATGGCCTGCCTTACAGAGCAGGTCAGGCTACAGGGACTAATGGTCCCTTTGTGGTTTGAACTATACTGTCCTGCTCACCAATGTGGGATGGGGAGTGGCAGTGTTGCGTTTCCCTGGTTCCCCAGGAAGGAGCACAGTCTGATCACAACCTGGCCACTGCTCTCAGGCATTCACAGAAGAATCTGAGAATCTCCAAATCAACATCAGCATGAATGACTGTGTGCCCCAAAACTTTATATCCGAAGGGCATACTCTACTAATTTCAGACCTAATTCTCTGGCCTGATCCAACTCCCACTGAAATCAGCTGGTGTCTCTGCAGAGTTCCCTAGGGGTGATCACTTGGGGCCTGTTTACTGTTCTCTACAAAATGATCAGGCCACTCACTATGGTACAGAAGTGACCATATGGGGTCAGGAGAACTTTCTCACTCTGCAAACAGCAGAGGGAGCAGTCCTCCAGCAGCCCAGGTGCTGCAGATTGTTGGTATGAAGAAGCAGAAGCACTCGGTTTAATAACAGTTACATTTTTAGAAACTGGGACAGGTTTATGTGCAATTCATGAATGAGGAAAAAGGCTACACTTGCAACTATGGGCACTGACAGACATTAGGGCCTCATTCTAACTCATCACGCTTCATATAAAGCATCATGAGTTAGAGTGCTCCCCCTGACCCAACAGATTTTTACCTGCTTCCACTCTCAAGAGACCTGTCTGGAGCTGAAGGTGGGGGTAGGGGATGCAGGATTGGAGCCCCCATGCCTTGCAGGGGCCTGGTCCAGCCTGGCTCCTCCCAGTATCCCATCTGGGATAGTTGGTGGGGGCTGTGAGGCAAGGGGCTCTGTTTCCTGCCCCTCTCCACTTCCAGCTGCTGCTCCCTTCCTTCCCTATCCACTGACAGCCCTGCCCCTGCATGGAAAAATTAACTCTCAAAGGAACACAAGTTCCCTAAGGTACTCCAAAGCACAGCACCTTAATCTGTTACCTGATTAGATAAGGGTTAATTTTCATGCAATTGGCCATTTTAAAAGCACTCTGCAGCCATGCATGCTAGGTCACAGCTGTACACCACTTTCAGGGGCCAGACTGCACAAGAAAAATGTCACTTCTGTCTATGCCCTAATATAGTAGTCTGAGCAGATCTAAGAGCCTGTCTTGACTTGGGCCAGGCTCACATTAGCATCAGTGCAAACAGTCTTTACATAAAGATCTTAGGATTGGACTTGCAGGTCCTTAAGAACTGGGCCTGGGCTCTTGCACAACACTGAACACAGTTATATGGGACCCAGATCCTGCCTTCAGCTGCCCATACGCAATCCTACTTAGAAGCATAAGCAGAGCAAATGCAAGTGGGACACTGGGTCATCTTGAGCCATTTGATATACCATGATGCACATAACTTTGCACATTGTATAAAATTAGCACAAGAGCCCAAATTATGTGAAAAGGCAATACAAGTGTCCTTCATGGCAGCCAGTGAGCCATCAGAAACTTACACCCACAATCAAACAAACAAGAAGAAGAATTAAGACATAATCAGCATTTACCCACTAAAAATGTTCCTGGTTTAATTTTCCTTTCTTAGTTTATGACAACTAATTCAGTAACATGGATGTGATTTATCACGTAATGGCTTATTATGCTATAACTAGTAAAATGCTCTAGGGGGCATATCAGAACAATTTTACCCTTCTGCCCCGTTCAGTACTACTTTACTACCAGGTGGCATTTTAGGACAAGAGTTGATATTTTGGTTGGTTTGTTTTCTAGGGTCATGCTGGGTTGCTTTTTGGGGGGGTAATTGTTGGCGGCTTTGCTTGAGAGCCATGGGGTTGTTGGTTTCTTTTTGGGGGTGGGGGTGGGGGGGAGGGTTGAGTTCAATAAGCAGTTATGCCTGCCTCCCTTGCAAAGCCTCTCGCTTTTTTCTGGGCACTTGTTGCTTGTTCCATGGGGCACTGCTGGTTGGGACAGGAAATCTTTTCATGCAAGGGTCTGCAAGAGTGAACCTGCCTGCCTCCCCATCACAAGTCTGGGGGTCTGTACCTCTAGACTCAGGCCTCTCAAAGGGGCTGCCTCCTTACCCAAGCCTGGTCCCAAAGCAGTTCTTCCCCCAACTTCTTCTGCACCCTTGTTGCACCGGGTACTGGGTATGGGGTACATTTAGGACTACACAAGTGTACACAAAGGGTCTGGCTGCCCCCCCCCCACCTCCCTGTGTGTTGGCATCTGGGTATCATGTACCCAGGCTACTTTTGCCTGTTGCTTCTAGGAATATGTCCATTCTGTTTTGACATAAAAAGACCTAGCTTTTTGTTCCCCATTCCCTCTTTCAGAAACACACACAAGAATTTGTCCAGATATTATAGCTAGAGGTGAACAAGAAAGGGAGGGTATGAATTAAATAGACAGATGGAACAAAATTCTGAAACAGAATGGAACAGGTTGATGTACAAAATTCAGCATCAGCACTGCAAAAATACAAGACAGCCTGATGAATGAAAACAGCACCTATGCTCAAATCCCTACAGAAACCTCTCCTCGTGTGGGCAGGGTTGCTTTAAGTTAGACAGGAAAGAACAGATACCTAATAAGAAGCAGAGCTTGAACTATAATCCCCAGACCACCACCAGCTTCATAACATCCAGCCCAAACATTGATAGGAAGGGTGCAGGCATAGCCTTCATGCAAACATGTTCAAGTGCTTTTCATTCCTTTACTAAAAGACATTTCTGGAGTTTCTTAGCAATTCACAGCTCCAAAAGGCATTGTCTCACTTGTCTCTATTCCACATGCAGGCTGCAGACAAATCTATCAATCTTCATTTGTTCCTAGTGAAGCTCTTTTTAGTGAAAAAACTTTTACTGACATTTCAATAAATATCCCCAAATGCTGTTCACTTCTGATGCCAATGCATGAATAGCAGGTGAAATGATTTGTGGCTGTATCATGCCTTAGAAAATAGTCACATTTTTTTTTTTTATCCAGTCCATCCAGTGAGATCCAGTGTGACCCTGTACCCACTCTGTCTTTATGCCATCCTCTGGAAGGTTGGTGTAACAGTGTGGTCTGGGCATTTAAGAAAGAGCAGACAGCCCTGTTGTAGGAGCCCAGCTGCAGGGGGTTAGCTAATGAGGGAGTATCCCACTAGCACTAGCAGGAGCAGTATGTGTGGTTGGGAAGTGGACTGGAATCTAAATAAGCTTGCTACTTGGAAGGGACCATGCCATGGTCCTGGGCTAGAGCTGAAGGGCCTCTCCTACTGCTTGGAGAAGGCTAAGTTTTACTTGCTGTTTTGTTTAGTGCAAGGTGCAAGGCAAATCCTGGAAAAGAGTGAGTGTGGCTGCCTGAGAGCAGTGCTGAACACATACCCAGCACTGCTCTCATGCTCTGTCTCAGGCAGACATATTGATACATGCTCAAGGCCACTCTATATCACCTTACTTTCAGACTTTGGCATGCCTGGGGTGGAGTGAAGGGTTAGGGCCCATTTCTCAGCAGTCAGCCCAGGCTGGGCACTACAGCAGGGAAGGCATGTCCTGAGTCTATGGACGGGATAGTCACAAAGCTGGCTCACCTATCATAAATGATGTATTTACACCCCAAATACCTGAATATAAGTCAGGCAGAACCCTCCTGAGCAGTGACCCAGCTGTTTCCCAGTGGAGAGTCAAGCTGGAAGTCAAGGGGAAGGTGTTGTGGGGGAGAAGCTTCAGGGACTGTGTTTCCTCCAAACAAATCCCATGAACTGAACGCCCAGTTTGGTGACAAGACAGTGTACAGCTAGAGTAAGGGCACAATGCATGGCACAGCCTACAGCTCTGGTGTCTATGCTGACACAGGAAGGGCTAGGAATGCTAGCTGAAGGAGGGCTAGGAGAGATGTGTGATGATAGAATGCTTAGAAATATTATATCCTCAAGACAAAATCCAGCCATTGATCCTGAGTGGGGAGAACATTTGGATTGGACACCAGCATCCAATTAGATTAATGCAGCTGGGAATATAATATAAATCCAAATGGTGTAGTTCAGGGGTTTCATGGTCTGTGGGCCAGATCTTGTCTTGCCCATGGAAGTGGGTCACCTAGCCCACAGGGCTTCTTGTAGGCTGGACCATCAATCTTCATGGGCCAGATTTGACCCACAGGACCCATCACCACAGGTCCTGGAGCCGCTATAACTGCAATGTTAATCTCTACAACTGCTGGAGCTGTTGTATCAGTGTGGCTCCAGAATCCAAGGAATTGATGCTGCTCATCCCCACTTACCTGCCACTGAAAGCAGGGGCTTCAGTCACCCCTAGTAACTAAGATCATCAGCAGAGAAAAATGGGGAGGCAAGGGGCAACACCATTAACTCTTTTGGTTCCAGTGCCATGCTGAAACAGTAGCTCCAGTAGCCATGGGGATTAATGCTGTTGCCATTGCTCATGAGTTGTCCAGCCCTGTGCTGTCAGTTGTAGGCCCTGTGGTATGGATTTGGCCTGCAGAACCAAATGAGTATGATAGCCCTCATGCAGCTGGCAGAGAGAAGAAGTGGAGGAGGGAATCTTCCTCCTGTAACCAAGAAAAAGAGCCATTCAGTGAAAATTATCTTTCCAGAGTCTGCGAGTCAGGAGTAAGTGGGGAAGGTTATTGTCCCTGTGGCAGAATGTCATCTCTGTCTCTCCCCAAAAACTCTGCTATGTGACAATTTGATTAACATAGTCCCTGTAGAGGGCAGTCATCCCATGGGCTCTTTAGGTAACCCTGAGCTGTAACCTGAGCTGGATACCTTCCTGAGGGAGGGGGGTAACCTGCTCCCTCTGCCTGCATGACTGGCATCACATACCTGGGTGAGGGACTTGGGCTCCCTATTCTTCTGAGCAATGCCAGTCTACCCGGCAACCAGTGATGCATTTCAAATTGGTTGGCTGGCAGCCAACAGGTGCTGGCCTCCATTGGACCAGGTAAATGAGGTCATAAAATCTATATAAATAAGGACTGCCCAGGGGGAGGAGCAGTAGCCATGATGAAAACTCAGAGAGAGAAGAGCTGGACCATCTGTAACCTGCTCTGTTTCTTGAAACTCATGATCAGTGAACTGCCTGCCTCCAGAGGCAGGCAGTTCACTGCTTCTGGATGATACTTGTGAGTAAGCTACCTGAGATCTAACTAGATATATAGCTTGCAGTAACTCAGATGCATGATCAAAGGCTACCCAGCCACCCTGTTTGCTCAATGGGATTTTTCTGATATTGCTTTACCCTGTACCCTATTTCAAACCTACTCCTTGTAACCAATAAAGTTCTCCTTTGTACCTAGCATGGGAGACTTATTAGGAGTGGGTCTAGATTATGCCTTGGGGTCCCCTTGGCTTGGCTGACTAAGGAAGACCACTATTTGTGCTTCAGACTGAGGGAAGCACCCCAAGTTCTTGAAGTGGGTCGAGTACCCTCAAGGGCTACTAGGCCTGTATTTCCCAGGGGGCACAGAGCCCGTATCACCCCAGACCCTGGGTGGTGGCAGTGTTACCCCCAGGCTAGCGGGTATGCTCCAGGAAGCGGGTCAGCCAGACGTGAGGCAGCCCCAGAGAGGCACTCGGAGCCTGGAAGGTAGTTGGGCACAGTGAGGTGGGTGGCTCAGCTCAGGAGCGCCCGCTACTGGCACACCACAGTCCCTATACTGGCTAGGAAAGCTAGCTCAGTATTTTCCCTTACCAAGGAAACAAAGGCAGAGCTGGGCATGGCTGTAGCTGAGATTTCAGCCATAAGGGGGTACCCCCAGGCAGAGCTGAGGTGTTGTGAAGCACAAGCCATCTAGGAGTGGAGAAACTAAAAGATGACAGTGGTACCAGCAGCCCTGTGAAAGGCCCCAAGAAGGATGTGGTAGGATGTTTCAGCATATGGAGAACAAGGGATCTTACAGTCATCACAGAGGACAAATCCAATGAGGATTGAGTTATTCTAATACCTCCCTTGGCTAAGGAAATTAGGGTGATGCTGGGGGGGATGGGAGGATGGGGGGGTCCACAACATCTGACCGCTGAGGAAGTGGGGCCAAGGAAGAAACCTGCTCCTAAGGGAAGGAGGAAGATTCTCCCTTGCCCAAGATTTAATCACAAAATCATAGACTCATAAAAAATTAGGGTTGGAAGGGACATCAGGATGTCATCTAGTCCAACCCCCTGCTCAAGGCAGGGCCATCCCCAACTAGATCATCCCAGCCAAAGCTTTGTCTAGCCGGGTCTTAAAAAACCTTCGAGGATGGTGATTCTACCACCTCTCTGGGTAACCTGTTCCAGTGCTTTACTACCCTCCTAGTGAGAAAAGTCTCCCTAATATCTAACCTAAACTTCCCTTCCTGCACCTTGAGACCATTGCTCCTTGTTCTGTCATCTGTCACCACTGAGAACAGTCTAGCTCCATCCTCTTTCAAACCCCGCTTCAGGTAGTTGAAGGCTGCTATTAAATCCCCTCAGTCTCCTCTTTTCTAGACTAAATGGGCACTTGTACACATGATGGGGGTTTAATCCCCAAGGTTTAATTCTATGCACCGTAAATTGAAATGGTGGGACATAGAATAAAACCCTGAGGACTAAACCATTTCAATTTTTCCATCACATTACGGCAAGGGGCCCAATCTCCTTCTTGTTCCCATCAGAGTCAGAGCCTGCCCATGGCTGCAGGGTGAGCTGCTGGCAGGCCGAGTGGCCCCTGAGTTGTGGGGGGCCCCTGTTCTTCCCTTGGGGTGCTGCCTGGGTGCTGACCAAGCTCAGAGGTATCACCCAGCTCAATTCAACTGTTCCCTGAGTCTGCCCAGGGAGCAGCATCCAGTGGGCTTCCAGCGGACAGGCTAGGGAAACAGTTGGATGGAGCTGGGTGCTGCCTCAAAGCTGGGGCAATACCTAGCTCGCTAGTGCCCAAGCAGCCCCTGGGGGGGCAGGGGAGAGGGTGCCACCACTGTGGAGGGAAGGACTGGGGCTGCTTGGCCTGCCAGCAGCTCCCCCATAGCCATGGAGAGGAGGGAGGGGAGGCTCCACAACAGCAAGGATCAGGCCCCTTGCAAGACAGCTGATATCTAGAAAGCCAAAGGGTGAACATTGTCTCTGCTTGACACTCAGGTTGGAAGGTGGAAGGACTGGGCCTCAGGGTACCAGGAGTAAGCAGAGGGGAATTCCCTCTGTGGATCCAGCTGGCCAGTTCTGAAGAGAGAAGACATACAGGACAGCTGTCAAATGGCTTTGTTTTGTTTTGTAAACAAGACAGTTGGTTGGGAAAACATTCGTTGTCTGAATAGATTAAATTAGGTGGAATTTGAACTTTTTGAGAGGTTAGAGCCAAAACTCCACCCTTGGGGAAAAAAGTGTGAGGACTCCCTGGGGATATCCTTGCTATCATAGTTTCATCATTTCATAGTAGCTAGGGTCAGGAGGGACCTGAACAGATCATCTAGCCTGACCACCTGCCACAGGCAGGAATGAATGCTGGGTTCACAAGACCCCAGACAGGTGATGGTCCAACCTCCTCTTGAATTTGCCCAAGGTAGGGGTGAGGACCACTTCCCTGGGAAGCTGTTTCCAGATTCTGGCTACCCTAACTATAAAATATTGCCTCCTGATCTCTAACCTAAGCCTATTC
The DNA here is from genome assembly GCF_000455745.1 of Alligator sinensis. Classification (NCBI taxonomy): domain Eukaryota; kingdom Metazoa; phylum Chordata; order Crocodylia; family Alligatoridae; genus Alligator; species Alligator sinensis. The sequence goes on from NW_005841994.1 coordinate 1,186,667, forward strand.
TCCATAAGCTTATTTCCATTGATCCTCGTCACCCCAGGTGGTGCTGGAGAGAAAAGGGCTCTTCCTATTTGCTGATGATCTCCTCTGAGGAGTTTGTAGGCAGCCACCAGGTCCCCACTCAGCCTCCTCTTGCTGAGGCTGAATAGGTTCAGGTCCCTCAGTCTCTCCTCATAGGGCTTGTCCTGCTGCCCTCTCACCAAATGGGTGGCCCTCCTCTGAACCCTCTCCAGGCTGGCCACGTCCTTTTTAAAGTGCAGTGCCCAGTACTGATGCAGTACTCCAACTGCAGCCTGACCAATGTCGCATAGAGGGGGAGTATCACCTCTCTGGACCAGCTTGAGATGCATCTTTGAATGCATGACAAGGTATGGCTGGCCTTGCTGGCTGTGGTCTGGCATTGGTGGCTCATGTTCACCTTGGAGTCAATAATGACTCCAAGATCCCTTTCCGCCTCTGTGCTTTCAAGAAGGGAACTCCCCAGCCTGTATGTATGCTGTGGATTCCTTCTCCCAAGGTGCAGCACCCTGCATTTGTCTACGTTGAACCCCATCCTATTTTCGTCTGCCCACTTTTGTAGTCTGTCTAAATCTAGTTGCAGCCTCTCTCTCCCTTCAAGTGTGTCCACCTCGCCCCACATCTTAGTGTCATCAGCAAACTTGGACAGCGTGCTTTCCACCCCCTCGTCCAAGTCGCTGATGAAGATGTTAAACAGTGCGGGCCTGAGGACCGAGCCCTGGGGTACCCCACTGCTCACATCTTGCCATGTGGAGTACGACCCGTCCACCACTACTCTCTGGGTGTGCCCCATCAGCCAATTTTTTACCCATCCAACTGTGTAGGCATCAATTCCACAGTCACCTAATTTATTGATGAGGGTGGGGTGAGAGACAGCGTCAAAGGCCTTCCTAAAGTCTGGAAAGACTACGTCCACGGCGACCCCATCATCCAAGGATTTAGTTACTTGGTCATTAAAGGCAATCAGGTTCATCAGGCAGGACCTGCCTTTGATGAACCCATGCTGATTGCCCCTGAGCATGATCTCCCCTGCAGGCCCCCCACAGATGTGCTCCTTGATGATTCTCTCCAAGATCTTCCCGAGCACCGAGATGAGGCTTACAGGCTTATAGTTACTTGGGTCCTCCTTCCTCCCTTTCTTAAAAATTGGGACCACATTAGCTAGTTTCCAATCCTTCAGCACCTGGCCAGATGGCCATCTTTGAAGAGGAGGGAACTTGTCAGGTGCTGTGGAAGCCTGGTATATTCAGAAATTACTACATAACTGATATAAAGTACCATGAGCTTCTGCCCAGGGAACGATGATGGCTGGGAGCCTGAGAGATGCAAGATGTGCTGAAGACCACCACCGGGAGTCTGGGGTTCAGCTGACTGAAGGGCTGTGTCACATATGCAGTCACCAAAAGGCACTGTGACTTGTAATCGTCACAGGAACTTCTGGTAGCTACTCTAGGTTACCTCTCTTTAGTAAAATTGTAAGCTCCACGTACCATTTTGTCTTCCCGACTCATCCATATTGATCGCTTATTCAAAGATGCACAGTTGCATCACTCACTCTAGGGTCTTCAACAAAGAAATCAAATGCCTTCCCATGCTGCAGTGTTGCAGAAAATGTCTGACTTAATGTATCACACTCACTGTAGCAAGCAGAACACAGCATGCTAATTTTCCTTTTTCCACTCCATGTATTTAAATGTATTCTAAATATCAGCTGCTCATGACCCTGCAATTGTAAGAAGCAATTCCACTTCTTGTTTGTCAGAGTATTCAGACATATTGACTGCTGAGAAATACAGCAGAAATTTCTCCTTAAAAGATTTCCAATTAACACACAAATGTACTTTTTTTCTTCTTTACAGAGAAGCTGCATGTTGATGATGTCCAGAAGAGCATGTAAGTCTGACTTCTTCTTGTGTTGAATAGCTGTACCTGCTTTACTAAATGCCTTGTGGCTTTCAGACAGCGCTCTTGGAACTGGGCAAAGATCAGAAATCTTGCCCAGTCACCATCTGGCCTAGGATGTTTGGGTGCACAGACCCCAAACTCTTATTTTGCCCTGTCCCTTAAATCTGTGGCTGGTGTTAAACCACCACATATCCTATGCATGCCTTCAAGTGCATTGGATACTCTACCATCAATACAGTTCTTGAGGGTTTTAAGAGGATTTTATTAAAGATACTTTTTTAAGAGACTTCAGAATAAAGCTTATTAATGAACATTAGTAAATCACCTTAATTGATTCAGCCCCAGTATATTTTCTTGATAGCAAAAAGAAAAGCATACAGTGATCAGTCTTTTATACTCATAGAGAGGTGGATGGTAACATGGAATCCTCATCTGTCAGCATTAGCCAAAGCTGACTGCACTGAACTCTGGACCAGGCCCAGGTGCATGGTTTTGATTTGGTCTCAGGCTGCACACTAAAAACAAGAAGAGCATTTTAGCCTTCCCAGTTGCCAAATGGACCCTCAGGGTAAATTCTAGCCTGCATCCCTGATGCTGCTGGGGTTAGCTGTCCCTGAGCAAGCCCTTATCATCTATTCCCACTTGGAGCAGAACTCAGCCGAGCCTATGGGGGCATGGGAGGATGTGGGCTGCTCACTGTGGGCTTGGGTCACCCCGCCACCCCACACTACCTTCCCTCCAGGAGCCCCACACTGGCCACACCTCCATGGCAAGACACCCTCTGTCTGCCCAGCAGCAACAGGGGGCACAACTCTGTGCTGTTGTCCCTACTGCTGCCAAGTAGGCAGGGGATGCTTCGCCATGGCGGTGCGGCTGGTGTGGTGCTCCCCCGTGGCAGCAGCAGCACTGAGGCTCTCTGCCCTTCCATGCTGGGTCTTGCCCACTAGGATGCGGAAGCCCCAGGGGGAGGGCAGCAGGGCAGGAGCCCTGAGCCTGCAGTGAGCAGCCTGCATCTTCCCCCTCCCCGCACACAAATCTGGGGGGCATATGCTCCCCATACCCCCCTTCCCCCCACTCAGACGAGCTGCCCGTGGCTCCATTCCACTTCCTGGCTGGGTCCCACAGCCACATATCCCAGTTCTGGGCCCCCATGCACCACCCTCACTGGGTGGTACCCCAAGCCCCTGCCCCAGCTGCCAGCCCTGTCCCTTCCTCACTATGGGGGCCTCAATCTGCCCTATGCCCTCCCTTCCCTATGCCCCCTTCCTCTCCCCATAGACATATCTGCAGAGAACTGCTCTCCACTGCTGTCTAGTTGCATGTGTGCATATGCACATATACACGTGGCACCCCCTGCACCCCACTCCTGCCAGCCCCAAGCAGCCCCTTGCAGGCTGGAATTCTGTCAGCTTGCAAGCGGAAGCCTGTTGTTTCCTGCATTTTCCCAAGGTAAATGGAAAATTCCCAGCACTATACTGGGAATCTGGGACAAATGCTACCCCAGTCATTCAACCTGGGGCTGGGACTTGAAGTTCACAGTTCAGGACTGGCCCGCCCAGTTAGGGATAGGTGGTCACCCTAGGTGGAGGGTCAGGCTTAAATGTCTTGGGTTCTCAAAGCCCCTAGCTGCTGCTGCTGTCACTTTAGCAGTAGCTGCCACAGCAGAACGGTATCCTCACACCCAGCTGCCACTGCTGTGGTGTGGGCCTGCTACTGCCACAGCAAAAACTCCTCAGGGGGCCACCATTCTGGCACCCATTTTAAGTCAGCATCCAGGGCTGGTGCCCCTTTACCTGCCCCTAGCTACACTACTGCAGTCAGGTACAGCTCAGCATGAGAAAGGATGTCAGGATCTAACCTTATACTTTTTAGTTCACTAAGCTCAAAACTAGCAGGAAACATGGGGTTTAGTCTCTGCTTTTAAAAGCCAGACCAAGACAAGAGCACTTCACTCCTTTTACTGCACAGCTGAGACTGAAAGGGAACCGATGAGGTGTTGAGCCCCAACTCACCCCAAAATCAGTGGGACATAACATTAAACATGTGTCTAAGTGCCTTGCTGGTTTGGGGCCCTGGGACTCTGCAGGGTTAGACCCTTAGGGAACATCATTAAACTGTGAATTCTGTTTCACTTCCAGCTTTCTGCCTCTGTCCTTCTTTAGGCCCCTGCTTTGTATATGTGTGGCATACACATATGTATGTGTTTCCTGATGGGCAGTCAGGGATTCTGTATACTGCTTGCAGACTGAACCTGGAAGCATTACTGAAAAGCAGTACAACCCTTGCTATAGCTCGGCACATGTCGAATCCTGGTAGTGAGACAAGGGAGTTGTGTTGGAGTGGTCTTACTTAAGCATATGCCAGGAAACATGGCCAAAACAAAGAGCCAGAGCAGTACCAGGCATGCACTCAGCTGCTCAGAGGTGGCTGGATTGCCTAATCCCTTGGATTTGGAGGACAAAGAGCAGGAGTGAATGGGCAAATGGTATAATAACCTGCAGGTTGGAACACAAATTGTAGTGGGGATGATTTGGACGGGGACAGCAGGAAGCTCCATGTGCTTGGAGAATTTCACAATAGCTCTAAGCACATACTGCAACACATGGCTGCACACAGGAGCATTGAGCACGCAGCTCTTCTAATGAAGATTCAAGTTCTTGCAATCCAAATGGAGTCCCTTTGATTCTATGATTCTGTGTTCTATAATAGAATCATAGAATAGGAAGGGACCTGTAAGATCATCAAGTCCAGTCCCCTGCCGTAGGTAGGAAATTATTGGCCTCAGATGAGCTCGACAAGGTGCCTCTCCAGCCTCATCTTGAACACCTCCAAGGAGGGTGACTGGCTGCACCACCTCTGCTGAGATTGTGTTCCAGATTCGGAGAAAAAGCTTTTTTCTTATGTCCAGCCTGAATTTACCATCTGTTAGCTTCTGCCTATTGGTCCTCGTCCTCTCTTGAGGTGCCTCCCTGAAGAGTTGCTCCCCAAGATCTTGATGCTCATCCCAATGTACTTTTAGGCAGCTATCAAGTGACCTCTCAGTCTTCCCTTATTCAGAGTGAACAGGCCCAGTACCCAGAGTCTCTCCTCATAGGACCTATCCTCCATGCCCTTAACCATATGGGTGGCCCTTCTTTGTAACTGCTCAAGCTTGTCCACATCCTTCGTGAAGTGTGGTGCCCAGAACTGGACACAATACTCCAGCTAAGGCCTCACCAACACTGAATGGAGAGGAAGGAGCACCTCCCTGGATCTATTGACCATGCATCAGCTGATGCACATGAGAGTTCTGTTTGCCCTTCTGGCAATCTCATCACCCTGTTGGCTCATGTTTATCTTCCGGTCAGCTGTGACCCCCAGGTCTCGATCAGATGCTGTGCCAGCCAATGGACTACCAGCCATCATGTAGCTATGATGAGGGTTCTTCTTACGCAGATGAAGGACCTTGCACTTCTCCCTGTTAAACTTCATCTGATTCCTTTCCAGTCTGTCAAGGTTGTCCTGGATCTTTACCGTATCCTCTGATTTGCCTGTGTTTCCCCACAGTTTGGTATCATCTGCAAACTTGATCATTGAGCTTTCTACCCTCTCATCCAAGTCTTTAATAACTACATTAAAGAGCACGGGTTCAAGCACTGATCCCTGGGGGACACCACTGGAGACGGCCCTCCAGGATGAGGCCTTCCCATCAATTACAACTATCTGGGAGCGGCCTTTAAGCTAGGTGTCCACCCACCTCACTGTAGACTGGTTCAGCCCAGTACCCTCCAGCTTCCTTGAGAGAATCTTGTGGGAGACAGAATCAAAGGTTTTGCTGAAGTCTAAGTAAATGACGTCAACCTTGTGTCCCTCATCCAGATGGCTAGTTACCTGGTCATAGAAGGATGCTAGGTTTGTCAGGCATGATCTACCCTTGACAAAGGTATGCTGGTTGCTTCTTAATGCCCCGTTGGTTACTGTCATGACCCAAAAGGCATGATTGTGTGTGTGTGCTTCGGCACCAGAATTATCCCCATCAAGTTGCAGAGCATTGCACGGGAGAGTTTCCTGTAGCAGAGGAAACCCCGGTGCAGGGACGAGTTTCCCGCCTTTTCTGCAGCTTCTTTTGCAGAGTGCATTGCTCATGTTGCAAGAGGAATGCACGGTGCAAAAGAGTTCCC